>NC_135822.1:65899360-66208688 GCF_964213995.1 Mustelus asterias | reverse complement strand
GGGAAGCTGTTAAGAAACAAAGCTTTCAATTTATGTCACATATTATCATAGCTTGGTGCCTTGCAAAAAATTAAATCACTTTATTTGTGGTAACTGTGATGAGGCAGTGTAATGACTTCAATCAGGCCATTGAAGTTGGCCTATTGGAATACGAACTCCCTGATTATGGAGCCAATTGATGGGCCAATCTGGGAGACTTTACTTTGTATATCACGGGGAGTGTCAGTTCCTGTGGCACTCCCGAATGTAGACTACTGATTGACAGCACTCTGTGTACTGCTGTCGGAATTGTAAATAAAAGGATTTGGGTGAAGGGACTTCTGCCTCCGTGAACTTATTATAGACAGGAAACCTGCATTCGAGACCAAGGATTAATTGTGCTTCTTTTAGTGAGGGGTGGTTGAAGCAGGAATCCCCAAAACATTCGCACAGTAGAAACCGGAGGAGGTCACTCTCTCACTTGAGTCTGCTCTGTCGTCCAATTTGATCACTGTTTTTTAAATTCATTTGTGGGACATGGGTGTCCCTGGATGGCCAGCATTTATTGCCCATCCCTGGTTGCTCTTGGAAAGTGGTGGTGAGCTTCCTCCTTGAAACGCTGCAGTACCACTGAGTGGGGCTTGCTCGGCCATTTCAGAGGGCAGTTGAGAGTCAACCACCTTGCTGTGGCTCTGGAGTCCCATGTAGGCCAGACCAGGTAAGGAAGGCAGATTTCCTTCCCTAAAAGACATCAGTGAACCAGATGGGTTTTTCCAACAATTGACAATGGTTTCATGGTCACTGGTAGATTCTCAATTCCAGATTTTTTTTTATTGGATTCAAACTCCACCACCTGCCATGGCGGGATTCGAACCCAGGTCCCCAGATGCACTCCATTTATATGCTTTGCTTCACATCCCTTCACACCTAAATATTGATTAAGACAGGTTCCTGGATACCTGCTGTTTCTTCCAATGGCGCAATGGGTCCTCTATACCAAACAAAGGTAGTTGTGTAGTCAGATGGTCCATTAGTTAAATGCTCCCTTGAGCAATGCAGCATCTTCCCCCGTGTCATGTTATGACTTTCGGTCTCCAGAGTTTTGGACAGAAAAAGAGCGAGATACAGTGGATAGACAGCAGATCACATGACCCTCTTGACCCCTCCATTTTAACTTGGGTTGAAGTGATGGCCTGAAAGCAAGGGTGGCACAGTGGTTAACACTGCCGCCTCACAACGCCTGAGACCTGGGTTCAATTCCGGCCTTGGGCGACTGTTCACGTGGCGTTTGCACGTTCTCCCTGTGTCTGTGTGGGTTTCCTCCGGGCGCTCCAGTTTCCTCCCACACTCCAAAGATGTGTGGGTTAGGGGCATTGGCCCTGCTAAATAGCTCCTTTAGTGTCAAGGAGATCAGCAGGATAAATACATGGGGTTACAGGGATAGGGCCTGGGTGGGAATGGTTATCGGTGCAGGCTTGATGGGCCAGATGGCCTCCTTCTGCAGTTTAGGGATCCTATGATTCCATGAAATACGTGGAGTTACAGGGATAGGGCCTGGGTGGGAATGGTTATCGGTGCAGGCTTGATGGGCCAGATGGCCTCCTTCTGCAGTTTAGGGATCCTATGATTCCATGAAATACGTGGAGTTACAGGGATAGGGCCTGGGTGGGGTTGTTGTTGGTGCAGGCTTGGTGGGCCGAATGGCCTCCTTCTGGACTGTGGGGATTCTATGATTTCAGTCAGCTTATGAAACCTTGTAGTTGTCCGCAGTGGGATGATGGTCAAGGGACTATTTCCCAGACTATTTCCGAGTTGGAATGGCCAGTGGAGATGAAGCCTAGTCCAGCAGACATCGGGAAACTCAAGGAAATAAATGATTCCATCAGCGCTGAGAATAATTACACAGGCTACGAACGCGATACAGTAATTAACTGTAGTGAAAATTAAAATGATGGCTGAGGTTAATTAACATTTTGGCGCCTATATCATTCAACACATTGCCACGTTCCGTACGAAATCTAATTCATAACTGAGAAAAAATAACAGAGAGTCCAATGCTTTTCATTACTTGGGTGAAAACCGTTGGAGATCCCTCTTAACAGGAACATTTATAATTAAAGGACCTTTAAATCTCATAGAGGGCCTTAAAATGACATAATGCAGACTTCCAGCATGACAATGGTGAACATGTTTAAGTACCATACTTAAACCGTGGAACGGCCTGTGTGAAGTAGAAGGGGGTGAGATAATGCCAATGTTTAAAGAAAGCACAAAGCAAGTTAAAAACAAGCACATACTGCAGTTGGAAAAGAAAGGCTTAGAATCGTAGAATCCCTACAGTGCAGAAGGAGGCCATTCTGCCTATCGAGCCTGCACTGACTCTCCAACACAGAGTCCCACCCAGGCTCTTTCCCACATCCCCATACATTTACCCCGTTAATCAGCCGAACTTACACATCTTGGGCCACTAAGGGGCAGCTTAACATGGCGAATCCATCTCACACCCGCACATCTTTGGACTGTGGCAGGAAACCGGAGCACCCGGAGGACACCCACGCAGACACTGGGGAAAATGTGTAAACTTCACACAGGCAGTCACCCAAGCCAGGAATCGAACCCAGGTCCCTGGAGCTGTGAGGCAGCTGTGCTGACCACTGTGCCACCGTACCAACCCTAATGGTGGAGGGAAGGTCACCAAATAAGCTGGCTGAAAATGGCCGCACTAAGGAGCTCTTGAGGAGCAGAATCCCCGTAACCCCACATATTTACCCTACTAGTCCCCCTGACACGAAGGGGAAATTTAGCATGGCCAATCCCCCCAACCTGCATGTCTTTGGAGTGTGGGAGGAAACCGCAGCACCCGGAGGAAACCCACACAGACACAGGAAGAACGTGCAAACTCCGCACAGACAGTGACCCGAGGCTGGGAATCGAACCCAGGTCCGTGGCGCTGTGAGGCAGCAGTGCTAACCCACTGTGCCACCGCACCGCCCTGAGCCACCGTGCCGCACTGATGTAGCAACTTTCAGGACCATCAGATGTTTCAAAGCGCTTGACGGCCAATGAGGCACTTCTGAGACATATGGTCACTGTTGCAAAGCAGGAAATGTGGCGGCCCAATTCAAGCACAGCAAGATCCCACAAACAGCAACAGGATCTCAACCGGATAATCTGTTCCTGCAATGCTGATTGACGGATTAATCCTGGCAAATTCTTCAAAGTTGTGCGAGGGGATCTTTTGTGTCCGGGTGAGTGAGCAGGTACCTTAACTGAAAGGCGGAACTTCCCAGCAATGCCTCACTCACTCAGTGCTGCACAGCAGAGTCAGCCTGGGCCTTTTGCGTTAAGTCCTGGATTGGGACATGAACCGGAAATGTTGTGGTTCTGAAAAGAGTTCTACCAAAAAAGCCACGTCTGACACTAAAACTGAGACTGGTATATATGTAGTTGAGTGTATGCCCCTTTAAGGCCCCTTTATGCCCCTTGGGGCGGCACGCTGGCACAGTGGTTCGCACTGCTGCCTCACAGTGCCAGGGACCTGGTTCGATTCCCGGCTTGGGACACCGAGTGAAGTCCACACATTCTCCCCGTGTCTGCGTGGGTTTCCTCCGGGTGCTCCGGTTTCCTCCCACAGTCTGAATGATGCGCTGGTTAGATGGATTGGCAATGCTAAATTCTCCCTCAATGTACCCGAACAGACACCTGAGTGTGGCGACTAGGGGATTTTGACCATAACTTCATTGCAGTGTGAGTGTAAGCCTACTTGTGGCACTAATAAATAAATTTTAAACAAAGAGGATGGGTCAAATGGCCCAGGACACCGTCGATGGAGCTTACTCAGTCAGTCTTGCAGTGACTGTGCTCCTGACATGACGTTGAGTAAACCATTCCTGTTCATTTTACACTTACTTATCTCGTGGTATCTTCATCATCCATAATTAGACGTCATACAGAGTTTTGATGGGTCTCTGAATTTTAGAAAATGTCACTGTCTTCACACTACCCTGAAACTGACCATTTTCTGTTTCACCCTCACCCTGGGAGGTGGCGTTGCATTTTGAAGTAACTTTTCTGTCTCATTTCAAATTGTAAAAGAACTTACATTCTGTCTTTCAATCATTTTAAGTCGACCTCATTTAGGAGTACAAGGGCGGGACAGATGTTCACTTCCTCCTCTTCCTTCAGATACCATCTCCTCAGATAGCATTGGGCGCGATGGGCTTCCATTAGCTTCGTCCATGATCACATTTGGCAAGGCACTGCAGAAGTTTGCCGTTGCCTTCTGCAGTATGGCCAACCAGGAAACTCTCCCACTCTTATCACCGCCGGAGCGGCGAATCAGGACGGGCGAGGATCACAGAACGGAATTCTCTGTTACCCTGGGGCGGGATTTTACGAGCCTCGCCCGAACGATGTCATAAAATCCTGCCCATGCACTTGCCTTAAGTCAAGAAGTTCCTGTTTGATTGGTTCCTTACAGCTCACTGGAGATACAAAGTTCAATATGGTCTGGTTTGGGAAAAGTATGTACTTGTGAAAAGGAAGCTAAAAGCTTTGGCTGTAACCCACTGAGGGAGCTGAATCGAGGAGCGGGTGAGTGGAAGTTCACTCCTTTCTCACCTGGTCGTAACAAATTGGATAAATACTTGAAAAGCGCACTCATGGGGATGCAAGGAAAGAGCAGTGGATTCGGAATAATTGCACAGCTCTTTCAAGGAAGCAATGCAGGCGCCTGGCTCTGTGCTGCATTGCTTTATGACACTGGAGGCCAATTGAGGCGATGGCCTAGTGGTCTTATCACTCGGCTATTAATCCAGAAACTCAGTTAATGTTCTGGGGACCCGGGTTCAATTTGAATTCAATAAAAAAAACCTGGAATTAAGAATCTACTGATGGCCATGAAACCATTGTCGATTGTCGGAAAAACCCATCTGGTTCGCTCATGTCCTTTAGGGAAGGAAATCTGCCGTCCTTTCCTGGTCTGGCCTACATGTGACTCCACAGCCACAGCAATGTGGTTGACCCTCACCTGCCTTCAGGCAATTAGGGATGGGTAATAAATGCTGGCCAGCCAGCGACGCCCATGTCCCACGAATGAATTTTTTAAAAAACTCCCACCACCACCCACCCCCCCAAACCCCACCCCCCCCCTCCCCCCAAGATCTGCAGCCAACAAACACAACAAAGACCCAACATCACTTTGCAAGTCAGTTACTCAAAATAAACTGCCTGAGCCATCAAGGAACACGACTCTTTTATGACTGACAAAATTAAAAATGTGGACAGACTAGAAAAGCATCAGCTTCCCTCGGCATTCTTGTGACAACATCGAATGGTTTGACCATTGAGAAGAAAAGAGAGCGGGCTGAAATGACGTACTTTATTTCCACCCACTCTCCTCCACCCCCCACCCCACCTCCATCCCCACTCCAAGTATCATTGAATCATAATATACACACCAACAGCTGAGGGTTTACACAAGTTATGGGAAAAATCAAATGGAATATCAATATAGCCATGTCTAAATGATGTCCGTAGGGTGCCGGGTGATTGCTGGAACACAAGGATACACACAACCCTGCTTCCTAACTGGCACTGAAGCCTATTGCCATGGCAACTTCATGTCTCTCTCTCTCTCTCTCTCATATTTAATGGGAGAATTGTCATAAAACCCAAAGCTTCAATTGGAAGAAAACTAAGGCCAATCTTTTAAACAATGGTTGAGAAGCAACTGGCAACCTCGAGAAGTCAGGGGACGGTTCGGTCATACGGTTGCACGCAGGTGGCCTGCCAAGGTAAAACATGGTGGCACAGTGGTCATCGGCCCAGATGAGTAACCCAGATGCTCAGGCTAATAATACACGATTCGAATCCCACCGCAGCAGCTGACGGGATTTAAATTCAATTCAATTAACGGGGATAAGGCCTAAGTGGGATTGTTGGCGGTGCAGACTCGATGGGATGAATGGCCTGCTCCTGAACTGTAGGGATTCTATGATAATAAATGTGGAACGTAAAACTACCTTGAGTAATGGTGACCCTTGACAACTATCATTGTCAAAACCCATCTGGGTTTCTTCAGGGAAGGAAATCTGCCGTCCTTACCTGGCCTGGCCTACATGTGACTCCAGACTTTGAATTGGCCCAGCAAACCCACTCAGATCAAGGGGAATCAGGGATGGGCAACAGATGCTGGCCCACCCAGCAATGTCCAAACCCGATGAAAAGAATTTGATTTGATTTGATCTATTATTGTATTGGGATACAGTGAAAATTATTTAAAGAATCAGTGAGAAGGTTTATCACTTCCGACAGAGATTGATTAAATATAGAATCCCTGCAGTGCAATAGAAGGCCATTGGGCCCACTGACTCTCTCTCTCTGAAAGAGCAACCCTCCCAACCAACCCCCTCTCTCCCATCCTGTAACCCTGGACATGCACCATGGCCAGTCCACCTAACCTGCACATCTTTGGACTGTGGGAGGAAACGGGAGCACCCGGAAGAAACCCACGCAGACACGGGGAGAACGTGCACACTCCATAGCGACAGTAGCCCAGTTCCGGAATCGAACAGCGGGTCCCTGGAGCCGTGAGGGAGCAGTGCTAACCGCTGAGCCACCCTATCAACCTCAGATGCTATTATACACTTTGAATGAGTTAAAGAAGCAAAGTTAGTAGAGGCCTGGGGGGACTGGGAGTCAATTCACACTTATTCAAAGATCACCACACTTCACTCCACCTATGAAACTGGCAGTCCCCTTTCACACTAATGGCGTCCTACTGCACTGCAGGGATTCTATGTTTAATCCATCTCTGTCGCAAATGATAAACCTTCTGATTGATTCTTTAAATACTTTTCACTCTATTCCAGTACATGTGACAATAATAAATCATGGCAACACGATGGTACAGTGGTTAGCACTGCTGCCTCACAACGCCAGAGACCCAGGTTCGATTCCAGGCTTGGGTCACTGTCTGTGTGGAGTTTGCGCGTTCTCCACGGGTCTGCGTGGGTTTCCTCCGGGTGCTCCGGTTTCCTCCCACGATCCAAAGATGTGCTCGGTGGATTGGCCAGGCTAAATTGCCCCTTTGTGTCAGGGGGACTGGCGAGGGTAAATGCATGGGGTTAGGGGGATAGGGCCTGGGTGGGATTGTGGTCGGTGCAGGCTCGATGGGCCAAATGGCCTCCTTTTGCATTGTAGGGTTCTATGGCTTATAGACTGTTGAATGTCTTCCCCTCACACTGTAAAGACACATCTCCGGAGTTCCCTTTTGCTTTCTTACTTCCAATGTGGTCACCCCTTCCATCACAGAATCGTCACAGTGCAGAAGGAGGCCATTCGGCCCAACAAAGCAGCACTGGCTCGTTGATCCATTCTCTGATCTTCCTCCCCAGTTCCAAGTTTGGTGTCCCCCACAACCAAGTGGCTTGAGACTTTGTTACACTGTCATGAAGGTGACTATTGCCGCTGTTCCTCCTCTCCTAAGGCGAGTGACACCCAGAGAAACAAAGACAAAGAGAGAGAGAGAGAAAACACGTGCTGGGCCACGAAACTGGGCCACGTTACTTTCAACGAACCTACATTACTTTTAAACCAAGGCAAATCAGGTCCTCTGTTTTATAACAATATAAGCAACAATGCTGTCGCTAAAGATACAAGCCTCAGAGAATAAAATTCACAACATCAAAATAAAGAATTCAGAAGCAGGAAAGGAAATGGGGGTGGGTAACATTTTCAACTATAGAATAGAATAATGGAATCAACCCTGCATTAAATAAATCCAACCTGAAAGAGTAATGCTCTTGCAATACAACTTTTATGTGAACTTATTTAAATGATTGATGCGCAAGCAATGTACCAAACACTCCCAGGCCAAGTTTCAGCACAGCTGAGATAGAACATAGAACATAGAACATAGAACATTACAGCGCAGAACAGGCCCTTCGGCCCACGATGTTGCACCGACCAGTTAAAAAAAAACTGTGACCCTCCAACCTAAACCAATTTCTTTTTGTCCATGAACCTATCTACGGATCTCTTAAACGCCCCCAAACTAGGCGCATTTACTACTGATGCTGGCAGGGCATTCCAATCCCTCACCACCCTCTGGGTAAAGAACCTACCCCTGACATCGGTTCTATAACTACCCCCCCTCAATTTAAAGCCATGCCCCCTCGTGCTGGATTTCTCCATCAGAGGAAAAAGGCTATCACTATCCACCCTATCTAAACCTCTAATCATCTTATATGTTTCAATAAGATCCCCTCTTAGCCGCCGCCTTTCCAGCGAAAACAATCCCAAATCCCTCAGCCTCTCCTCATAGGATCTCCCCTCCATACCAGGCAACATCCTGGTAAACCTCCTCTGCACCCTCTCCAAAGCCTCCACATCCTTCCTGTAATGTGGGGACCAGAACTGCACACAGTACTCCAAGTGCGGCCGCACCAGAGTTGTGTACAGTTGCAACATAACGCTACGACTCCTAAATTCAATCCCCCTACCAATAAACGCCAAGACACCATATGCCTTCTTAACAACCTTATCTACTTGATTCCCAACTTTCAGGGATCTATGCACACATACACCTAGATCCCTCTGCTCCTCCACACTATTCAAAGTCCTCCCGTTAGCCCTATACTCAACACATCTGTTATTCCTACCAAAGTGAATTACCTCACACTTCTCCGCATTAAACTCCATCCGCCACCTCTCGGCCCAACTTTGCAACCTGTCTAAGTCTTCCTGAGATAGAGAGTAAAGTTCCATCTATCGTGTCCCATTAAACACTCTCAGGGCAGGTACAGTATAGACTAAATGTGGACCTCATGCAGTTGGCCAAGCAGGAGCAGGAATGTCTTAATACAATTATATAGGGCTGTGGTGAGGCCACACCTGGAAGAACGGATGGGATTTTACAGTCTCGCTCGTCCCAAAACCGTAAACTCCCACCCGAGGTCAACGGACCTTTCCACCGTCCGCCCCTCACCTGCTCCGATTCCCGTGGCGGGCGGGGGAGGGTGGTAAAATTCCAGCCATCATGTGCAGTTTTGGTCTCCTTAACTGAGGAAGGATGTTCTTGCTCTAGAGGGAGCGCAGAGAAGGTTTACCAGGCTGATTCCTGGGATGGCGGGCTTGATGTATGAGGAGAGATTGAGTCGGTTAGGATTGTATTCACTGGAGGACAGAAGAGTGAGGGTGGGATCTCATCGAGACCTATAAAATTCTAACAGGACCAGACTGGGGAGCTGGAAGGAGGATGCTCCCGATGTTGAGGGTGGGGGAGCGGTCACAGTCTGAGGATACAGGATGTACGGTTTAGGACAGAGATGAAGAGAAATTTCTTCGCCGAGAGGGTGGTGAGCCTGTGGAATTTGCTATCACAGAAAGTAGTTGAGGCCAAAACATTGAATGTTTTCAAGAAGCAGTTGGATATAGCATTTGAGATGAAGGGGATCAAAGGATATGGGAGGAAGGGGGGGATTAGGCTATTGAGTTGGATGATCAGTCATGATCATAGTTAATGACGGATCAGGCTCGAAGGGAAGGCTGGCCTCCTTACGCAAATATTCTATGTTTCTATGCCACACGAGCAATAGAGGGAAGGCAGGAGGAGAGCGTGAGTAAGTGGTTGAGTGAGTGAGTGAGTGAGTGAGTGAGCGAGCGAGTGAGTGAGAGCGAGTGAGTGAGTGAGCGAGTGAGTGAGTGAGTGATTGAGTAAGTGGTTGAGTGAGTGAGTGAACGGGTGAGCGAGCGAGTGAGAGTGAGTGAGTGAGTGAGCGAAAGAGTGAATGAATGAATGAGTGAGTGAGTGAAAGAGTGAATGGGTGAGTGAGTGAGTGAGTGAGTGAGTGAATGAAAGAGTGAGTAAGTGAGCGAGTGAGTGTGTGAGTGAGTGTGTGAGTGAGTGAAAGAGTGAGTGAGTGTGAGTGAGTGATTGAGTGAGTGAAAGAGTGAATGAGTGAGTGAGTGAATAAAAGAGTGAGTGATTGAGTGAGTGAAAGAGTGAGTGAGTGAGCGAGTGAATGAGTGAGTGAGTGAATGAGAGAGTGAGTGAGCGAGTGAGTGTGAGTGAGTGAGCGAGCGAGTGTGTGAGTTTGAGTGAGTGAATGAGTGTGAGTGAGCGAGTGTGAGTGAGTCAGTGAGTGAGTGAATGAGTGAGTGAGTGAGTGAATGAGTGAGTGAGTGAGTGAATGAGTGAGTGAGTGAGTGAGTGAGTGAATGAGTGAGTGAGTGAGTGAGTGAGTGGGTGAATGAGTAAGTGAGTGTGTGAGTTAGTGAGTGAGTGGGTTTGTGAGGAGTGAGTGAGTGAGTGTGAGCGAGTGAGTGAGGGTGAGTGAGTGTGAGCGAGTGAGCGAGTGAGTGTGTGAGTGAGTGAGTGTGAGTGAGTGTGACTGAGTGAGAGTGAGTGAGAGAAAGAGTGTGAGTAAGTGAGTTTGTGAGTGAGTGAGTGAGTGAGTTTGTGAGTGAGTGAGTGAGTAAGTGAGTGGGTTTGTGAGTGAATGAGTGAGTGAGTGAGAGTGAGTGAGTTTGTGAGTGAGTGTGAGTGAGTGAGTCAGTGAGTCAGTGAGTGAGTGAGTGGGTTTGTGAGTGAGCGAGTGAGTGACTGAGTGAGTGAGTGAGTTTGTGAGTGAGTGTGAGTGAGTGAGAGTGAGTGAGTCAGTGAGTTTGTGAGTGAGTGTGAGTGAGTGAGTGAGTCAGTCAGTCAGTCAGTCAGTCAGTCAGTGAGTGACTGAGCGAGTGAGTGAGTGAGTCAGTGAGTGAGTGAGTGAGTCAGTGAGTGTGAGTGAGTGAGTGTGAGTGAGTGAGTGTGACTGAGTGTGTGAGTGAGTGAGTGTGAGTGAGTGAGTGTTTGAGTGAGTGAGTGAGTGGGTTTGTGAGTGAGTATGTGAGTGAGTGAGTTTGTGAGTGAGAGTGAGTGAGTGTGACTGAGTGTGTGAGTGAGTGAGTGAGTGGGTTTGTGAGTGAGTGAGTGAGTGAGTGAGTTTGTGAGTGAGTGTGAGTGAGTGAGTGAGTGAGTGGGTTTGTGACTGAGCGAGTGAGTGAGTGAGTGAGTGAGTTTGTGAGTGAGTGTGAGTGAGTGAATGAGTGAGTGAGTCAGTGAGTGAGTGAGTGAGTGGGTTTGTGACTGAGTGAGTGAGTGAGTGAGTGAGAAGCAGAGACTTCAGCGCTTACAAAGGTGCATCAATCAGTTGGAAACCCTTGACTGCACAAGCAAGAGAGGAAATGATGGGTTAATATGCTGCGGCTGTGATTGCAGGACTGGGGATCAGTGACGGTGCGCCACCATGACTGAGTTTGGTTTTAGTGTCCCACATGTATCAAATAATGTAAATCCCTTCAGCAGCCGTGTTTAGACTTGAACCCAGATTATGGGGGAGGGGGTGGAGTTACTGGGCAGTAAACACTCATCTTTCACCTGACCCACAAGAAGTGCTGTAAAGGCACCGAGCTCATGGATTCGCCCCATTCCACCATTCCAAGCATTCCTGACCATGGGAAATCCAGTTGTAGTCCCAGATACAATCCCAAATGACCTCAGGCCGACTGGTGGCGATTTCATAGAATCATAGAAACCCTACAGTGCAGAAAGAGGCCATTCGGCCCATCGAGTCTGCACCGACCACAGTCCCACCCAGGCCCTACCCCCATATCCCCACATATTTTACCCACTAATCCCTCTAACCTAAGCATCTCAGGACACTGAGGGGCAATTTTAGCATGGCCAATCAACCTAACCCGCACATCTTTGGACTGTGGGAGGAAACCGGAGCATCCGGAGGAAACCCACGCAGACACGAGGAGAATGTGCAAACTCCACACAGACAGTGACCGAAGCCAGGAATCGAACCCAGGTCCCTGGAGCTGTGAAGCAGCAGTGCTAACCACTGTGCTACTGTGCCACCCGTACCATGCCACTCATTTAACCTGAGGATCGCCACACCTCAGGCACAGGGCAAGGTTGAGAAGGCAGGGCCTGAGTGAATAACCTCAGCCGGTACGGGAATTGAACCTGGGCTATGAGCATTGTTCTGCATCGCAGACCAGCCGTCCAGCCAACTGAGCTGACTGACCCCCTCTACCGCCCCCCTTGTTGAAAACAGGGATAAGGTGACATGACAACAAGACCAGCTGCTGAGGTCTGAATGACCAGAATAATAGAATCCTACAGTGCCATTTGGACCATCGAGTCTGCACCGACCACAATCCTCCCCAGGTCCGATCCCTATAACCCCACTATCCCTCGACATTAAGGGAGAATTTAGCATGGCCAATCCACCTAACCTACACATCTTTGGACTGTGTGAGGAAACCGGAGCACCCGGAGGAAACCCACGTGGACACGGGGAGAAAGTGCAAACTCCACACAGACAGTGGCCCAAGCCGGGAACCGAACCTGGGTCCCTGGAGCTGTGAGGCAGCAGTGCTAACCACTGTGCCACCGTACCACCCCTAAATACACAACCAAAAAAAGGGAACAAGGTGGCCAAAATACCAAGACTACAAAAGACCAGTGTGACAGGAAACAATATAGTCACCTGAGCAGGTCAGTCAAGACAGGCATTCCCTGATTTTAAGTTTTTTATTAATTCATTCATGGAGTGTGAGCATCACTGGCTTGGATCACATTTTTTGCCCGGCCCTCACTGCCCTCAAGAAAGTGATGGTGAGTCACTCTCTTAAGCTGCTGCAGTCCCTGTGATGTAGGTACGCCCACAGTGTCATCAGCAAAGATTCTGACCCAGTGACAGTGAAGGCTAATGTGATACCCATAAACACCCTCATATCATGACAACAAACTCAGTGGTATTTTAGCAACACATCACTGCACGAAAGATAGAACAAAAAAAAATCAGAAGGTTTTGTGTTTTGGAAGAAATAAAGTGAGGTGAAACCCATTTGACACATTGAAGGAGGGGCTGGAAGCGTAGGAGGCTGAGGGGTGATCTTGTAAAGGTCTATAAAATAATGAGGGGCACAGATCAGCTAGATAGTCAACATCTTTTCCCAAAGGTAGGGGAGCCTAAAACTAGAGGGCTGAGGTTTAAGGTGAGAGGGGAGAGATACAAAAGGGTCCAGAGGGGCAATTTTTTCACACAGAGGGTGGTGAGTGTCTGGAACAGACTGCCAGAGGTAGTAGTAGAAGCGGGTACAATTTTGTCTTTTAAAAAGACAATGACATGGGTGAGATGGGTATAGAGGGATATGGGCCAAACGCGGGCAATTGGGCTAGCTTAGTGGTTAAAAGCTGGGCGGCATGGACACGTTGGGCCGAAGGGCCTGCTTCCATGCTGTAAACCTCGATGACTCTATGGCCGGTGATAGAGTCAGGATGGTGTGCAGGTAGGAGGAGAACTTGCAGGTGGTGGTGCTCCCCTGCATCTGCTGTCCCTGCCCTTGTGTGGGGCAGCGGAGACCGTGGGTTTGGAAGGCGCTGTCGAAGGCGCCTTGGCCAGTTGCTGCAGTGCATCTTGTAGATGATACACACTGTCGCCACTGCGCCTCGGTCATGGAGTGAGTGCATGTTGAAGGTGGTGGGCGAGATGCCAATTAAATGGGCTGCTGTGTACTATTACAAGCAACAGACTGTATTAAAAAAATCTCAAAAGCTTCCCATCTCTCTCCAGCAGTTCCATTTCATAAAGAGAGGCTGGAATTGGAAATGAGTTGCCCGATTAAATCAGTTCTCGTCGAGTGAGGGGGAGGTGAGAGGATTTGAAGATGAGATTCACTTGCTCCAGCCAGAACCCAGAGGCAGCAGAGTCTGTTGCCATGGGAGATGCATTAGCAGAGTGGACAGCTGATGAACTTGACAGTTCCGTATTTTCGCTGGTTCTGAATGTCCGATACCCTGCTCCTCTTGTCCTGCAACGCACGGGACCCCCACCCCTCAAAGGACCCTTCTTCTCCGCCTTCTCTCGTGCTGCGTCCTGGGCAGCACTTCGCTGAAGTATGAGACTACAGGAGGCTGCGAGGGGGTGGGGATTCTGAGGAACCGGGCAGAGGTTCGATCGGCCGGCTCTGGAGAAACGAGCTCTTTACAAAAGTGGCATGCGGACATTAGGAGTGGCGCCCGCAGCTCGTTCCCAGACCACTCGTGCCCAATTGCCTTTCACAGAACAGAATCAGAGAATCCCTATAGTGCAGAAGGAGGCCATTCGGCCCATCGTGTCTGCACCGACCACCATCTCACCCAAGTCCATCTCCCGCAACCCCACATAATTAGCCCGCTAATCCCCTGACACAAGGATCAATTTAGCATGGCCAATCAACCTAACCTGCACATCTTTGGACTTTGTCGGGGTTGTGGAGTGCCAAATCTGATAAAGGGTCATGGGAAATCGCCGTGCGGTGCTGTGTCACCGTTTGCCTTCAGCCATGATGTTGAGATGCCGGCGTCGGACTGGGATGGGCTCGGTAAGAAGTCTCACAATCACCAGGTTCAAGTCCAACAGGTTTATTTGAAATCACCAGCTTTCAGAGCGCCGTTCCTTCATCAGGTGAGTGGGATGGCCCACTCACCTGATGGCTCCCTCACCTGATGGCCCCACTCACCTGATGGCCCACTCACCTGATGGCTCCCTCACCTGATGGCTCCCTCACCTGATGGCCCACTCACCTGATGGCCCCACTCACTTGATGGCCCACTCACCTGATGACCCCACTCACCTGATGACCCCACTCACCTGATGACCCCACTCACCTGATGAAGGAGCAGTGCTTCTAAAGCTGGTGATTCCAAATAAACTTGTTGGACTTGAACCTGACGTTGTGAGACTTCTTAGTTTGCCTTTAGCACACAGTTTCACATTCCACCCCCCCCACCCCCCTAAGGACGAGGTGGACACTGAACAGGAAGGAGAGTGTCTGGGGGAGGGGGGCGGTGGGGGGGGGGGGTGGGATAGATGGGCAGGAGTGATCTGAGTCATTCCTTTCTCTGGGCTGCACTGGGAAGACACTGGCGGTGACAAGACCACTTCCTAACATTGCCCCCATACTGGGTTAGCCTGGAAGACTAACTGGAGGCGACACAACCTCTCCACTCTCCACCTCTCACAGGTGACCACCATGTGCCCACCGCTGCCACAGGGCCAGTGAGCTGGGAAGAGGAGGGCACAATGGGACTGTCAGAGGAGCGGAGATAATTGGGAAGCCGGGGGGAGGGAGGGGGTGAGGGGTGGAGGGCGGGGAGGGGGGGTGGGTAGGGGGGAGATAAGCAGGGTTGACAGCAGGGCCAGTGTGAGGAGGGCTAGGGAGAAAGTGTCCAGGTGCCTGCAATACCTCGCAGGCCCATCACCAGTCCTTCTGTGGTAACCTGGGCACAATTTGTGCAGAAGCCCTTGTCAGAAGTTTGCCATAAGAAGAAGCTGCAATGAACTGCCAACTGGCCCTGCCATCACTGCCCACAGCAGTGCCCACTACCACGGTCCTCAAGAAACACGCTGCTGAGAAGAAGCACAGCCACGCGACCCCTGGGGTCTTGCTCTTCACCTCCTGACTCCAGTTTACATTCCAGATACACAGGACTCACAGGGCTGGGCTTGTTGTGAGTGATCCTTCTGCCAATCACCCTCCAAAAACCTTCCAATAACTCTCCCCCCCCAGACAAAGGGTCATCCAGGCTTGAAACGTTGGCTCCAGTCTCTCCCCACAGATGCTGTCAGACCTGCTGAGTTTCTCCGTCATTTTCTGTTTTTTGTTTCAGATTCCAGCATCCACAGTATTCTGCTTTTATCTCCGGAGGTTGATTCAGATGTCGGAGAGATAAATCGAGGGAGAGAATTGGGCCCTCCGATTTGGATGGTTAATTATCATTTTGTGGAGCACTCATACTTTCGCATTGCTGATGATATAAAGTCTTGAGTCCTCGCTGTATCTTAACCCCATCAAAGTTCAGCCATACTTTAAACCATCCGAGTGAACAGTAAAGGAATCTGAATGGTGAAGGCAGGCAACATAAAGAGGCTATTGAATAACAGTGCCTGGACTGTGCTGTCGAGGCAATATGGTGAGATTTATTCTCCTAATAAATTTCAGGTGCAGGGAACAATGATGAGTACAAGCGCACAACAGCGAGAGATGTAACCAAATGAGCAAGATGCTTTTTATTTTGTACAACTGCTGGAGGCAGGAGAGAAGAACAGTAAGGTTTTCCCAAAGGCCTCTTTCTGATTTCATAGCTGTTTTTCTATCTAATTTCCAGGAAGGTGCTGACTCTCACTGCATCACCGTTATGAGTTGCACGAGCTAATTTAATTGAAGGGTGATTTGATCGAAGGTTTTCAAGTTATTAAGGGGGTCGGGGTCGATGGAGGGGCACTATTTTGGCTGGCTGGGGAGTTTCGAACCAAGGGGTAGATCTGAAGATTTTTAGGAAGTCTCACCACACCAGGTTAAAGTCCAACAGGTTTATTTGGAATCACGAGCTTTTGGAGCGCTGCTCCTTCAGCAGGTGACCGAGGTCATCAGGTGAGGGGGGGACCATCTCGCTCAGCTTATGAAGGAGCGCAGAGATTTCAAAGGGTTGTAGGGTCGGCGAATGTTACAGAGATGGGCAGGCCAAGGAGGAATTTTAAATCAAGGGAGGGAATTATAAAATTGAGGTCCTGCGAGTGCGGGAGCCACTAAATATACAGCAGTGAGCACAGGGGCGAATACTGAACAGGACTTGGCATGAGTTACAGTACGAACAGCAGAGTTAATTTGATTTGATTTGATTTATTATCATCGTCACTTGTATTGGCAGACAGTGAAAAGTATTATTTCTTGTGTGCTATACATACAAAGCATACCATTCATAGAGAAGGAAAGGAGAGGGTGCAGAACATAGTGTTACAGTCATAGCTAGGGTGTAGAGAAAGATCAACTTAATATGTGGTTGTTCCATTCAAAAGTCAAAAGTCTGATGGTAGCAGGGAAGAAGCTGTTCTTCAGTCAAATTGATATGTGACCTCCGACTTTTGTATCTTTTTCCCGACGGAAGATGGTGGAAGTCCATATTGCGTGGGGTCTTTGATTATGCTGGCTGCTTTTCCGGGCAGCGGGAAGTGTAGACAAAGTCAATGGATGGGAGGCTGCTTTGCATGATGGACCGTAGTTTCTTGCAGGCTTGGACAGAACGGGAGCCATACCAAGCTGTGATACATTCGGAAAGGACGCTTTCCATGGCGCATCTGTAAAAGTTGGTGAAAGTTGTAATGGACATGCTGAATTTCCTTCACCTACTGAGAAAGTAGAGATGTTGGTGGGCTTTTTTAACTACAGCATCGGCGTGGAGGGACCAGGCCAGGTTGTTGGTGATCTGGACATCTAGAAACTTGAAGACGCGCTCAAGTTAATGGAGAGCATGAGATTTGAGATTGGTCCGGAAAGTGTTGAAATATATCTAGTCTAAAAGCAACAAAGGCATGGTTGATAGTTCAGCAGCTTCCGTGAAGGGCGTTTGCGTGGATGATTGTTGAGTTGTTGAGGAGGGAGGTGGCTCCCTCGACTAAAAAGATACAAATGTCTGAGGTTCACGTACCAACCGACTCAAGAACAGCTTCTTCCCTGCTGCCGTCAGACTTTTGAGTGGATAAAAGCAAATTACTACGGATGCTGAAATCTGAAACCAAAAGAAAAAATGCTGGAAAATCTCAGCAGGTCTGGCAGCATCTGTAAGGAGAGAAAAGAGCTGACGTTTCAAGTCCCAGATGACCGTCTGTCAAAGCCACTTTTGAATGGACTTATCTTGCATTAAGTTGATTTTTCTCTACACCCTAGCTCTGACTGTAACACTACAATCTGCACTCTCTCCTTTCCTTCTCTATGAACGGTATGTTCTATGTTCCTTTCCTTCTCTATGAACGGGGGAGGCAGTGGCCCAGTGGTATTATCACCAGACTATTAATACAGATACTCAGCTCATTTCCTGGGGACCCGGGTTCAAATCCCACCACAGCAGATGGTGAAATTTGAATTAAGAATCTACTGGTGACCATAAAACCCATTGTTGATTATCTATGGTTCTATGGTTTTGTCTGTATAGCGCGCAAGAAACAATACTTTTCACTGTATGTTAATACATGTGACAATAGTAAATCAAATTGAATCAAATTACACGATACTCTGGCACTGCGTATTGTGCAGGTTCACTTGACAAAGAATGGGTGTTTGAACAAGTGGCGGGCAGGTAACTGGGAAACAGCTGAGGCCAACGCCACTGAGGAAATGCAGAAGGAAAAATGCAAATAGAATTAAAAAGAAAACATCATCTCCATATTGCAGGAAGAACGAAATTGATTTAAGATGTGGGAGCTCTCGTCCGAAGATTGGAGCGGTGAGCACTAAATAGTGTCAATAAATCAGTGTGGAGGATGAGATGTACAAGCTGGCGCAGAGCAAAACCTGTCGGAAGACTGAGTTAGTTCTTGTACTGAAGGGGATCTCAACGGTGGATGTTGCTGGAATTTTAATGTGTCGTGATACAGACATGTTCATTTGACGTGGTTTGCTGATGTGTTATTACAGAGACCGGGCGGCCAAAAGCCTTCACATGAGCTGCTCTCACCTCTTCTTTTCCTTCCTCATTCCCCTGAAACAGTTTTTTAACACAATTGCACATTTCTTTACCTGGGACTCCGAATTAAATTTCTCTCCAAGTGGTGCCATTTTATTTTATTTTTTTGCAAGGGAATAACTTAATGGATGGGGAAATCTGGGTGAACTAATGTACGCTGAGCAAGCCACAACGTTGATGCAAAAGGCTGGTATTACTGATCTGAAACTAGAACTCAACAAGGAAGCACCACACAGAATACTCAAAGGGGCCCTTGTGAAACGGGGTTCTTTGTTTTAAGGCTGTTCATTGCTTGGGAGTTTAACTACTTAAGAGCATGAATTAATTACAGAATCTTAAATCCAGTTGCTTGTGTCCAAGGCTCGAATGAGTAGAAGTGTAGAACAAGGAGGGCCTTGTTTGAGTTGCTCTGATGAGTGATAAAAGATTACGCGTCCCCTTAGTACGTTACCACGGTAGTGGCCAGGGTTTGAGAGGTATTCATGGAGATTTTTGTGAGGATTAAGAACAATAGGTTGTTTTTTTTTTATATCATGCTCATTTTCAGCCTCTTCAAGGGGGTTGATTGTTAGCTGGGACAGGTTGGGAGCAAGTGCTAGACCTCACTTTGTCATGCTGGGCAATGAAGAGGAAGCTTTATTCTTCACGTAACACATGGGGCAGCACGGTGGCACAGCGGGTTAGCACTGCTGCCTCGCAGCGCCAGGGACCCGGGTTCGATTCCCGGCTTGGGTCACTGATTATGTGGAGTTTGCATGTTCTCCCCGTGTCTGCGTGGGTTTCCTCCGGGTGCTCCGGTTTCCTCCAACAGTCCAAAAGATGTGTTGGTTAGTTGCATTGGTCATGCTAAATTCTCCCTCAGTGTACCTGAACAGGTGCTGGACTGTGGCGACTAGGGGATTTTCACAGTAACTTCATTGCAGTGTTAATGTAAACCTACTTGTGACTAATAAATAAACTTTTTAAAAAAGTAATGCCCACCCTAAACATCCATGTTTGCGACAGTGCAGAGAATACTTCATTCTAATCTATGTTGTCACTGAACTGAGAAAGCTCTGGCTGGTAAAAGTAGGGAAAATCCCAAGATATTCTTTAATTCTATCACAACGGGAAGAGGGTAACCAGAGAAAGAGTAGGGCCCATTAGGGACCAAAGGGGCAATCTGTGGATGGAGCCAGAGGACATTGGTGGAGTGTTGAATGAATACTTCACATCTATCTTCACCCAAGAGAATGAGAATGATGGAATGGAATTCAGGGAGAGAGATTGTGAAGTTCTTGAGCAAATTGACATAGGGAAGGACAAGGTACTGGAGTCGTTGGCAACCTTAAAAATGGATAAATCTCCAGGTACAGATTAATTATGCCCTAGGCTGCTGTGGGAGGGCAGGGAGGAGATTGTAGGGGCTCTGACCCAAATTTTCAATGCCTCTCTGGCCACGGGGGAGGTGCCAGATGACTGGAGAACAGCTAATGTGATTCTACTTTCTAAGAAAGGTTGTAGAGATAAATCAGGAAACTACAGACCTCTGAGTCTCACGTCAGTGGTAGGGAAACTATTAAGGAAACTTCTGAAGGAGAGTATCTGTCTCCACTTGGAGAGACAAATTTTGATTAGGGATAGTCAGTATGGCTATGTCAGAGCGAGATCATGCCTAACAAATTTGATTGAATTTTTTGAGGAGGTGACCAGGTGTGTAGACGAGGGGAGTGCAGTCGATGTAGTTTATATGGATTTCAGCAAAGCCTTTGACAAGGTCCCACATGGGATATTTGTAAAGAAGGTAAATTCACATGGGATACAGGGTAATTTGATAAAGTGGATTCAAAATTGGCTCAGTTGTAGGAGACAGAGGGTGATGACAGAAGGCTGCTTCAGTGACTGGAAGCCAGTGTCCAGTGGCGTACCACAGGGCCCCCTATTATTCGTCATTGATATAAATGACATTGACGACTTACGTGGGGGGTTGGATTAGTAAGTTTGTGGATGACACTAAGATTGGCCAGGTGGTTACCAGTGGGAATAAGTCTTGGGCTACAAGACGATATAGACAGAAATGTCAAATGTGGCAGATGGAATTCAACCCTGAAAAGTGTGAGATGATACACTTTGGAAGGAGTAATTTGACAAGAAAGTACTCAATGAGTGGTAGGACACTCAGACGTTCTGTGGAACAAAGGGATCTAGACGTATTTGTCCACAGATCTCTGAAAGCAGAAGAGCATGTTAGCAGGATGGTGAAAATGGCATATGGGCCACTTACCTTTATCAATCGAGACATTGATTACAAAAGCAGGGAAGTCATGTTGGAGTTGTGTAGAACTTTGGTGAGGCCACAACTCGAGTAATGTGTGCAGTTCCGGTCGCCACATTATTGGAAGGATGTGATTACACTGGGGGGGATGCAGAGGAGATTCACCAGGATGCTGCCTGGGATGGAACATTTAAGTAATGAAGAGACGTTGGATAGGCTTGGGTTGTTTTCATTGGAGCAGAGAAGACCAAGGGGTGACCTGATCGAGATGTACAAGGTTATGTGGGGCATGGACAGAGTGGATAAGGGGCAGCTGTTCCCCTTAGTTGAAGGGTCAGTCACCAGCGGATATAGGCTCAAGGTGAGTGGCAGGAGGTTTAGGGGGGATGTGAGGAAAAACATTTTTCACCCAGAGGCTGGTGATGGTCTGGAATGCGCTGCCTGGGAGGGTGGTGGAGGCAGGTTGCCTCACATCCTTTAAAAAGTATCTGGATGAGCACTTGGCACATTATAACATTCAGGGCTATGGACCAAGTGCTGGCAGATGGGATTAGGTGGGAGTTCAGGCATTTCTAATGTGTTGGTGCAGACTCAATGGGCCGAAAGGCTTCTTCTGCTCTGTATTACTCTATGATTCTATGGGCATTTAATGACACAATCTCAGGGGAACTCAACCTCAGTTGACCCAACATGAGGTGTGATGGAATGAAAGCAGCACACTGTATAAATGCTTCTTCAAATTGATTTGATTTAATTTATTATTGTCACATGTACTGGGATACAGTGTAAAGTATTGTTTCTTGCGCACTATACAGGCAAAACAGCCATCATAAAGTACATAGGAGAAAAGGCAAATGATCGGGTGCAGGATATCATGTTGCAGTTACAGGTAGGGTGAACATAAAGATCAACTTAATATATGGTAGGACCATTCAAAAGTCTGATGGCTGCAGGGAAGAAGCTGTTCTTGAGTCGGTTGGTACATGATCTCAGACTTTTGTATCTTTTTGCCAACGGAAGAAGGTGGAAGAGAGAATGTCCAGGGTGCGTGGGGTCCTTGATTATGCTGCTTACTTTTCCAAGGCAGCAGGAAATGTAGACGGAGTCAATGGATGGGAGGCTGGTTTGCATGATGGACATTCACAACCCTTTGTAGTTCCTTGCGGTCTTGCTCAGAGCAGGAGCCATACCAAGCTGTGATACAACCAGAAAGAATGCTTTCTGTAAAAATTGGTCCCCGGCACCAATACTGGGACAGGAAGAAGCTCCTCAGTTAGAGAATTAATAAATGATGCAGTGCAAAAGGAAATCATTCGGCCCATCACGCCTGTGCTAGCCCTTTGCCAATAGCCCGGCCAAGATTTTCCCTTCAAGTGTTAATCCAATTCTCCTTTGAAGGCGAATCTAATGACACACAACTTGGAAAGGCAGTGACCCGTAAGGAGGCTAGTGACAGACTTCCAGTGGACAAAGCTGGGCTGGTGGGATTGGGTGGACGTGTGGCAGATATAAGCTGACGCAGGGAATTGTGAGGTGATGCATTTCAGCAGAAATAACAAAGAGGAGCAACATGCATTACTGAGCACATTTCTGAAGTGGGCGCAGGAGCAGGAGGGTCCGAGGAAAGATCTACGCAACTCACTGAAGGTGGCAGGACAGGTTGAGAAAGTGGTGAAAAGGACATACGCGATCCTCAGCTTTACAAATAGAAATCTCAGAGTGCAAAAGCAGAGGCATTATGACGCATCTTTAAAATACACTATAGAAATTCCATAGAAACCCTACAGTGCAGAAGGAGGCCATTCGGCCCATCGAGTCTGCACCGACCACAATCCCACCCAGGCCCTATCCCCACATATTTACCCGCTAATCCCTCTAACCTACACATCCCAGGACTCTAAGGGGCAATTTTTAACCTGGCCAATCAACCTAACCCGCACATCTTTGGACTGTGGGAGGAAACCGGAGCACCCGGAGGAAACCCACGCAGACACGAGGAGAATGTGCAAACTCCACACAGACAGTGACCCGAGCCGGGAATCGAACCCGGGACCCTGGAGCTGTGAAGCAGCAGTGCTAACCACTGTGCTACCGTGCCGCCCTTACTAGATAGGAATATTGGCCGGAATCGTACTGTCCTGCCCGCCGCAGGAATCAGAGCGGGCGAGGGGCGGAACAAGGAAAGGTCCGTTGACCTCGGGTGGGGTTTTACAGTTTCGGGGACGAGCGAGGCCATAAAATCGCGCCCATCGTGTCCAACTCTGGTCAGAGCGCTTTCAGAAGGATGTAAAGACCACAAGAGATGGTGCAGGAAAGAAAAATCAGGAGAGTAGCTCCAGTGAGGAGTTGAAAGATCTGATCGGAGATGATCCAAGTTGTGATCGGTCCAGGCAGAGCAATTAGGGAGAAACTGCTCCCCTAGGGACGTGTGTACAAAATAATAAACTGAATTTGTTGGAGTAAATAAGGGTCAAGAATCCAAGGAAGAGGCAATGGTGGCCCAAGTAATGGTGCCCTAAAGTAAAGTAAAGGTTATTTATTAGTCATAAGCAAGGCTAACATTAACACTGCAAGGAAGTTACTCTGAAACTCCCCTAGTCGCCACACTCCGGCGCCTGTTCGGGTACACTGAGGGAGAATTTAGCACGGCCAATGCACCTAACCAGCACATCTTTCAGACTGTGGGGGAAAACCGGAGCACCCGGAGGAAACACACGCAGACACGGGGAGAACATGCACACTCCACACAGACAGTCACCCAGGCTAGGAATCGAACCCGGATCCCTGGCGCTGTGAGGCAGTAGTGCTAAGCACTGTGCCACCATGTCGCCTCCTGTAGCCGGCTTCACCAGTGAGCTTAGGCTCCACGTTTCCCCCCCACCATCGTCCAAAAAAGTAAGAGTGTCATAAGATTGCAATGTCAAATTTGCCCAAAAAACAGCTCTGAAACCCTCGCTCGTTCAACACTTTGATTCGTAAGATCGAGGCCATTGTCTCCCCATCGCCTCCAGCTCTTTCACCTCTGTGCCATCCCCTCACCAACCCTCTCCTGCCCCTAGGGCTAAGTTTCTCCTGATTTAATCGAGCAAAAACCATCGATGACCTTGAACACCTCTGTCAAATTTCCACTGAGCCTTCTCTGCTCTACAGAATCCCAGCCGCTCTGGATCTCCACTGCATCACTGAAGTCTGTCACATCTGATACCGTATTGGGTAAATCTCCCTCTTGCATCCTGTCTCCTTCCCAAAGTGAGAAGAACATGATCGCTTGGGTGAGGTGCCACGGCCTGCCAGTGAACATGGAACTGTATCTCCGCTGTGGATGAAGGGGTGAATCAGAGATTCACAGAATCCCTACAGTGCAGAAGGAGGTCATTCAGCCCATCGAGCCTGCACCCCACCACAATCCCACCCAGGCCCTATCCCCGTTAACCCCACCTGTTTACCCGAGCTAATCCCCCTGACACTAAGGGACAATTTAGCACGGCCAATCCACCTAAACCACACATCTTTGGACTGTGGGAGGAAACCGGAGTACCCGGAGGAAACACACGCGGACACGGGGGGACCGTGCACACAGACAGTGACCCAAGGCCAGAATTGAACCCGGGTCCCTGGCGCTGTGAGGCAGCAGTGCTAACCACATGTGCCACCGTGCCGCCCGGGAGGGAGGAAATTGGAGAAAGTACAATCTGCGTGTGGAACAGTGTCTGAAGCCGGTCTCCTGATACTGTGTGCATTTTGTTTTAAAACTACATGCATGACCTGCAGGATTCTGGGGAGCAGGCTGTTATATAGTGTCTCCCTTGGCCAGTGATATGAGTGGCACTGAAGTGGCGTGGATCAATACCGTGATATTCTGAGCCCTGAGCATTGTTCCCAATTCTTGATGTCAATGGAGTGGAACTTAATAAAATCACTGCAGGGAGAAAACTATACAAAGTGCACGAATAATGGATGAATGAACAGTATCGGTCAGAGCACAGATATCTTCACCAGGAGACCTGAGGATGATTGTGTAAAATCTCAAATGGGAATGAACCTCCTTTTACATAGCAACATAACACATTTCTTATCACGGAAGGGGCAGGGGGACATAAGCTGGAATGAAACTGTCCCACAGGTTAGAAGGAGGCCATTCAGCCCAACGTACTTGTCCCAGATCTTCAAAAAAAAGCTATCTAATTCATAGAATCCCTACAGTGCAGAGGGAGGCCATTCAACCCATCGCGCCTGCACCGACCACAATCCCACACAGGCCCTATCCCCACGTATTTGCCTTGCTAACCCCCCTGACATTAATGGGGAATTTAGCATGGCCAGTCAACCAAACCCGCACATCTTTGGCGTGTGGGAGGAAACTGGAGAACCCGGGGGGGAAACCCACGCAGGCACAGGGAGAACGTGCAGACTCCGCACAGAGAGTGACCCAAGCCGGGAGCTGTGAGGCAGCGGTGCTAACTGCTGTGCCACCGTGCCGCCCAAATGCTGTTGAATGCGACTAAGTCACCCAGGGAATTCAAGACCTTTCTTCACTCAGAGAGTGGGGAGAATGTGGAACTTGCTACCACATGGAGTGAATCATAGAAACCCTATAGCAGCAGGCCATTCGGCCCATTGAGTCTGCACTGACTCTCCGACGGAGAATCCAACCCAGACCCTATCCCCGTAACCCCACGTATTTACCTCGCTAATCCCTCCTAACCTATGCCTCATGGGACACTAAAGGGGCAATCAGTGGTTAAAACAAATCACATGGATGTACTTAAGAGAAAGTCCATGAACCTCAAAGAGTAGAAGAGAGTTCTGTTCAGCCAGGCTTGGTGCGGAGCGGAGCCACCTCAAACGATATGCCTCTGGCGACAGGCCAGTGACTTGTCCCAGGGGGAAGAAAAACTTCGCTACGGGGACAGATGAGAGTGTGCCTCGCGCACCACCGGATGCAGGAAGAGAAACAACAAGCATTGTGAGGCAGAAGAAAAGATTGGAAGAATGTGGTGATCGGAGGGTCGATGAAGCAAACTGAGCGAACATTAAAAGAACATAAGAACATAAGAACTAGGAGCAGGAGTAGGCCATCTGGCCCCTCGAGCCTGCTTCCCCCATTCAATAAGATCATGGCTGATCTTTTCGTGGACTCAGCTCCACTTACCCGCCCACTCACCATAACCCTTAATTCCTTTACTGTTCAAAAAATTATCTCTTCTTGCCTTAAAAACATTCAATGAGGTAGCCTCAACTGCTTCACTGGGCAGGGAATTCCACAGATTCACAACCCTTTGGGTGAAGAAGTTCCTCCTCAACTCAGTCCTAAATCGGCTCTCCCCCTTATTTTGAGGTCATGCCCCCGAGTTCTAGTTTCACCCGCCAATGGAAACAACTTCCCTGCTCCTATCTTATCTATTCCCTTCATATTCTTATATGTTTCTATAAGATTGCCTCTCGTTGTTCTGAATCCCAATGAGTATAGTCCCAGTCTACTCAGTCTGGCTTGGAGCCAGGTACGTAAAGCCCATACATCCTACTTCTGTGCTGTGAACCCAGAATAATTCAATGGGAATAAGGAACTGTCAAGTCTCAAACCAAGTCACAGGAGTCCTTACAAAGACGCATCCCTACAGAGGTGGAGAAGCATATCAAGGGTACTTCAAGCACACACTGATGTCATTAAATCTTTGCTCACATATATCAAAGTATGTAAAGGAGCCTTTTCATGCTCTTTAGGCTTTGAATTATATAGCTTAACGTGCACCAGAAGGGAAAAATTTATAAAATAAAAATCACATCATTCAAGATTGATGTGCTGAGATCACCTTGTTTTAAAAACAAAACCTCCTCAGTTTCTACTCTTGATTCTATTTCAGAGACACCGAGAGTCACAGAACATTATTATCCCATGGTGTTACATCAAGAAGTACTTGCTTTATGAGCATATCAAAGCAATGCGAGTTATTAGTGAACCAGGGAGCTGGCAGCAGCAGAGCAGACTGGATGTTCTATTAAATCTCCGAGAGGACAGGGCGGCATGGTGGCACAGTGGTTAGCACTGCTGCCTCACGGTGCCAGGGACTCCAGGGTTCGATTCCCGGCTCGGGTGACTGTCTGTGTGGAGTTTGCACCTTCTCCCCGTGTGTGCGTGGGTTTCCTCCGGGTGTTCCGGTTTCCTCCCACAGTCCAAAGATAGAATCATTGAATCCTACAGTGCAGAAAGAGGCCATTCAGCCCATCGAGTCTGCACCAATTATAATCCCACCCAGACCCTATCCCCATAATCCCATGCATTTACTCTAGCTCCTCCTCCTGACACTCAGGGGCAATTCAGCATGGCCAATCCACTTCACCCACTTTGGACTGTGGGAGGCAACCGGAGCATCCGGAGGAAACCCACGCAGACACGGGGAGAACGTGCAAATTCCAGACAGACAGTGACCCAAGGTGGTAATCGAACCCGGCGCTATGAAGCAGCAGTGCTAACCATTGTGCCATCGTGCCGCCCACAGATGTGTGGGTGAGGTGGATTGGCTGCTAAATTGCCCCTTCGGTCCCGGAAATGTGCAGATTTAGGGGATTAGTGGGATAAATGTGTGGTGTTACGGGGATAGGGCAGTGGAAAGGGCCTGGGTAAGATGCTCTGTCAGAAAGTCGATGCAGACTCAATGGGCTGAATGGCTCAATGTAGGACAGAAGCCAACATCTTGGCTGAGCTTAACCTGAGCACAGTTGCCATCATTGCTTCATCCTCGTTGACTGCCAGAAGGGACACTTGGCAATACAGTCAGATACCCTCACACACAAAAACCAAATGCACCCAAAATACCAATGTTTTGTTGAACAGACTCTGATGTGAGCCAACATGGAACTCACCGAGCTTTTGCATGAGAAGACTGTCAACTGAGGTGACACAAACTTTACCAACTGGACTTCCCAACCTCCTGTGTGGGAAGTGTTGGTCCACACTGCACAGTGGCAGTCCATACTCATCTGACAATCGGTCCCAAGGGATTTTGGATAAAGGATACTTGACCTGTAGCAGTGATCGATGCTAACTGATAGCGATCAACAGACAGCTGCTCTGCCTACTTTTCAGTTTGGTGGTGTTTGTCATGACTTTAACATAAACAGAACAATTTTGAAGTTTAAAATGGAGGATAGAGGAAAAGGTCATGTATGAGTCAAGTGTTTGTCAGCAAATGGTTGTTGCAGGGTGGATACTGTTCAGTAGGTCTGAATGAAATCTGTGTGGTCTTAGGTAGGTGAACTGTATATACATTTATTAACTACATGAACTATGTATGGACAATACAGTGATGAGTTCAGGCTAGCAGCTGTCCCTATGCTTGCTTGTACAACAATGGAATTGCACCTAGTTGCCTGTCATGTGTTCACTTACATCACTGTGTGGGTGGTACTCTACTTCGTACCATGTTAATCCTATAGCCAGGAGTTTAGAATGGTGGGATATCACAGTCCCACTGAAGTCAACGGGGTTCTAAAAGGCGAATTCGCCCCTGCTCTCATGCCCACGGTGAAAACCATGTGCTGGTCTTTTCCACTGTAGCGTTGCTGAATAATCACAGAATGCCTACAGTGCAGAAGGAGGCCATTCGGCCCATCGAGCCTGCAATGACAACAATCTCATTCAGGCCCTATCCCTGTATTTACACTGCTACTCCCCCTGACACTAGCATGGACAATCAACCTAACCCGCACATCTTTGGAGTGTGGGAGGAAACCGGAGCACCCGGAGGAAACCCACGCAGACATGGGGAGAAGGTGCAGACTCCGCACAGACAAACAGCCAAGGCTGGAATTGAGCTCGGTTCCTTGGCGCTGTGAGGCAGCAGTGCTAACCACTGTGCCAGCGTTCAATGTACGGTGCAGTGTGTATGTGGTAATGCGCTGGTTCCACACCTGTTGCGTGTGTCCCATCAACTGACTTAAATGAAGCGACGACTGGACTCTCAAATCGATCTCAGCAGCTCATGATTGGAGAAGGAGCATCAGTTTGATTTCCTGGCTCCCCGGTTGTGAACCAACTGCACCGGTCAATGAATGAAAACATGGGGAGTTACCGACACAGCATGCATTGCTGTGGACCTGACAAGTAGCCAAGCTGCATCAGTGCATCCACAAGAAAATAAAAATGGGAGGGGGAGGGTGATGCATGGGGAGAGTGGGAGTGATGAAGGACAAATGCAGAAAACATTCTGACTCATGGGCAAAGGCAAAAGAGATGATAAAGTGCCACTTTAAACACCCACAAAGAACAGAAATACTTCTTTACACTGTGCAGTTTGAGAACTCAATTGCTTGAAGTGCATTGATGTTACCAGAACTGTCATGACTCTGGTTCACTCACATCAGAATGCCCAGTTGCTTGGCACGGCAAAAACCAAGCCTGGGAACATTGCCCTGAGGCAAGGTGACAATGGAGATGCAGGTAAGTAGCATTTCTTCAACGTAGTCTAAATTACTTCCCTGGATTCGTACTTTTGACCAATCAACAGTTCGAGATGAAAAAGAAAATCTGCACAAGTCTTCAATATTACAGATAAGATGGCGTGTGGCATTGAACACTCTGCTGTTGGAAGTCTCTAGTGGTTGTTCGAGTCACTTCTCTGATGTAATCGTGAGCCTTTGAAGCCAGAAAAAGAGAGAGAGAGAGACCGTGTTTTCAAACTGTCATATTACATCTCCTGGAAACATGAACTTTGAGCGCAGACGCTGTTGTTACTCAAGCAAAAATGCAGCAGCCATTGTGGGCACAGCAATGCGGTGTGGGATACACGTCACATCTATCTGCTTCTTGGGAGTGTGAGTTGAGGGAGGCATGCTGTTCCGGACATGGGGACAACTGCCCGCTCTTCTTCCAGTAGCAACTTCAATGTCCCCCACCGCACCCATCCCCTCCCCGCCCCTCCGTCCCCCTACCCCGGTCAGCAAAGCCTCCACTTAACATTTCATCCCAAGAATGGTGTGGCGTTCCTCAGTGGTGCAAAGCAAAACAATTGCGTCCATAACCCAGTGGCACGGAAGGGCATCGCTGAGGGAGTGCTGCTCTGCTGCTGGTAGCCTCTTTCAGATGTTATGTTGAAGTGGGGTCTATCCGCCCTGTCAGGTGGACATAAAGCTCCCACATCCCTATCCCAATGACAGTGGTGAGCTCCCTACTTCAGCCAATGTCACTAATGAAGATTACCTGTTCATTATCACACTATTGTTTCTCAGGATGTACCGTACACAAATTGGTTGCTGTGTTTCCTACAGCGTGGCGGTGACCACACTTCAAGCAGTATTTCACTGGCAGTCAAGTGCTTTGCAACATCCTGAGAAATGTCACCTAAAGGCATCTTCTTCCTTTCCTTTCCGTACTGGAGGAGAAGCCTTGATTAGATCCTGGAGTCATTCACTGTCATCACCTGATGTAGAGGTGAGAGCACTGTCAACTTGGCCAAGTAGAGTTGCCAAGACTGATCCTTGCTTGTGTCAAGTAAGCCAAAAGCAGGGTCCATGAGCCAAAGACGCCTGCTCCTGGCCAGTGGCCAAGATCCGTCACCTGCAACCACCCTGCTTCACCCCTTCTTGCCCTCTTGCACCCTACCATGCACAGCCCTCCTCATCAATGCCAGCAGCATGCCATTCCTCCATTTCCACCCAATTCTACATGCCGAGGACCAGAACTGATTCAATTCACAGAGAATTGCAGAACTGTCCCCGCACAGGAGGCCATTCAGCCCATCACGTCTGTGCCGGCACTCCAAAAGGGCGTGGTGACTTAGTGCCATTCTCCTGCCTTTTCCCCGCACCCCTGCACATTGTTTCTCTTCAAGTACTCATCTACTGCCCTCCTGAATGCCTCGATCAAACTGGCCTCCACAACACTTCCAGGCACTGCATTCCAAAACCAAACCACTCGTTGCATAGATCATAGAGTCACAGAGGTTCACAGCATGGAAACGGGCCCTCCAGCCCAACTTGTCCATGCTGCCAGTTTTTAGCACTAAGCTAGTCCCAATTTCCCGCATTTGGCCCATATCCCTCTATACCTACCTTTCCCATGTGACTGTCTAAATGCTTTTTAAAAGACAAAATTGTACCCGCCTCTACTATCACCTCTGGCAGCTCGTTCCAGACACTCTCCACCCTCTGTGTGAAAAAATTGCCCCTCTGTACTTTTTTGTATCTCTCCCCTCTCACCCTAAACCTATGCCCACTCGTTTTAGACTCCCCTACCTTTGGGAAAAGATGTTGACTATCTAGCTGATCTGTGCCCCTCATTATTTTATAGACCTCGATACGATCACCCCTCAGCCTCCTACGCTCCAGCAAAAAAGTCCCAGCCTATCCACCCTCTCCTTATACCTCAAACCATCAAGTCCTGGTAGCATCCTAGTAACTCTTTTCTGCACTCTTTCTAGTTTAATAATATCCTTTCTATAATAGGTGACCTGAACTGTACACGGTATTCCAAGTGTGGCCTTACCAATGTCTTGTACAACTTCAACAAGACGTCCCAACTCCTGCATTCAATGTTCTGACCAAAGGTCGCATTTGCTTCTTTTACAAGTCACCTTAAATCTGTGCCCTCTCGTTCTTGATGCTCCAACGAGTGGGAGCAGCTTATCCCTGTCGACTCTGTCCAGCCCTGCCACCCCCCTCTCATGATTTTGAACACCTCTCTCAAATCTTCTCCTTAACCTTCTTCCCTCCAAGGAGAATGGTCCCAACCTCTCTGATCTATGTTTCCCCCCCCCCCCCCCCCCCGACTATAAAAATCACTAAGATAAACGCAAAATACTGCGGATGCCGGAATTCAAAACAAAAACAGAAAAATGCTGGAAAATCTCAGCAGGTCTGACAGCATCTGTGGAGAGAGAATAGAGCCAACGTTTCGAGTCTGGATGACCCTTGGTCAGAGCTGAGAGGAAAGAGAGTCAGCAGAGATTGAGACAATTAGGGTATAGGGAGGGGTGGAGGAATGGGACAAAGGGAATGTAAATGAGGATGCAGAAGGCTGAGAAGGTGCTGAAAGTGTCCAGTTAGTGATCAGAATGCGTGAATGGCAAAACAAAAGTACAGCTTGGTCAAGGACTGCCTGAGGAGTGTGGCAGTTGGTCTGAAGAAGCGAGGGGGAGTGGCGGGGGTGGTGGAAAGGAGAGCAATAAAATGGAGAATAAGACGAAATGAAATAAAATAAATGGAAATGAGGTGAAGGGGAGAGTTGATGCTCTGAAGTGGTTGAACTCAATGTTCAGTCCGGAAGGCTGTAAAATGTCCAATCGGAAGGTGAGGTGCCGTTCCTCCAGTTTGCCTTGGGGTTCGCTGGGACATTGCAAAAGGCCAAGGATGGACATGTGGGCAGGAAAGGCATGGTGCGTTGAAGTGGCAAGAGACAGGAAGGTCTGGGTCCTGCTTGCGGACAGACCCAAGGTGTTCAGCAAAGTGGTCACCCAGTCTGCGTCTATCATCGAATCATAGAAACCCTACAGTACAGAAAGAGGCCATTCGGCCCATCGAGTCTGCACCGACCACAATCCCACCCAGGCCCTACCCCCATATCTACCCACTAATCCCTCTAACCTACGCATCTCAGGACACTAAGGGCAATTTTTTTTAGCATGGCCAATCAACCTAACCCGCACATCTTTGGACTGTGGGGGGAAACCGGAGCACCCAGAGGAAACCCACGCAGACACGGGGAGAATGTGCAAACTCCACACAGACAGTGACACAAGCCGGGAATCGAACCCAGGTCCCTGGAGCTGTGAAGCAGCAGTGCTAACCACTGTGCTACCCTGCCGCTGTAGAGTAGACCGCAGTGGTAGCAGCGAATGCAATAGACCAGATTGAAGGAGGTGCAGGTGAAGCACTGATTCACCTGAAAGGGGTGTTTAGGACCTGGGACGGTGAGCAGGGAGAAGCTGAAGGGCAGGTGTTGCACCTTCTACTATGATGTGGAGATGGCAGCGTTCTACTGGGCACAGTCAGAAGTCTCACAACACCAGGTTAAAGTCCAACAGGTTTATTTGGAATCACGAGCTTTCGGAGCGCTGCTCCTTCCTCAGGTGAGGAAGGCGCAGCCTGAGGAAGGAGCAGTGCTCCGAAAGCTCGTGATTCCGAATAAACCTGTTGGACTTTAACCTGGTGTTGCGAGACTTCTTACTGTACCTTCTACGATTGCATGGGAAGGTGTCCTGGGAAGGGGGTGAGGACACTGTCAACACCTTCTCAGCCGCCTTCTTGCTCAGTTACATTCCCTTTGTCCACTTCCACCACCCCTCCCTATAACCTCATCGGATAAATCTCCGCCTGACTCACATTGTTCTCAGCTCTGACGGAGGGTCATCTAGACTCAAACGTTGGCTCTATTCTCTTCCTGATGTGGAGATGCCAGCGTTGGACTTGGGTAAGCACAGTAAGAAGTCTCACAACACCAGGCTAAAGTCCAACAGGTTTATTTGGCAGCACGAGCTTTCGGAGCGCTGCCCCTTCACTCAATGAATTGGATGAAGGGGCAGCGCTCCGAAAGCTTGTGCCTGCCAAATAAACCTGTTGGACTTTAACCTGGTGTGGTGAGACTTCTTTCTATTCTCTCCCCACAGATGCTGTCAGACCTGCTGAGATTTTCCAGCATTTTCTTTTCTCTGTTTTTGTTCCTGTAAAAATCACTGCCCAGTCTCACAGCAACCAAAGTGGAAGGGGGGGAGGGGGGTGGGGGGAAGGGGGTGGGGGGGGGTGGACAGCAAACATGCGTATCGCAGGCAGCACAGACAGAGCAAGCACTCTTGGGAAAGTAGGGGGGGGAAGAATTGGAAGAGAAAGGAACAGTTGTACAACACCACACATGTTCTTCAATTGATGATCATTCCTCCTACACAGCATATCTGTGAATACAGCACCATTATGCAGAGATACTGAGCTCTTTATAAATTTTAAGAAGAATTGCACCATGATTTCATACCTCTTTCAACTGACACCAAATAATATTCATAGATACTCATTGTCTTTCCTGTAGATGTTTCTATAAATATGTACGCATTATGTGTTATGTAAAAAAGAATACAATAAAAATCTGAAATAGGGAGGTAATTGCTCACGTGTGAAATATGATTGTCAGCTTCTTAGAAATTAACTAGTCATTTCTGCATAAGGCTATGAAATAGAATCAATACTTGGGGAGAACCAAGATTAAAATCACCCCTCGAATTCAACGCTAAATGAATTTTTTTTTCTCTATTTCTGAATTGGTGCTGGATCTATTTAGGGAGATTTGGCCTATTATTTTTCAACCATTCTCCAGCAACCCAGCCTTGCCTTGCATCAGTCTCAGCGAACACTGGCAGCCACGTCAAAGAGATGGACCGCGTTGATCCCCCCTTTTTAAAGTAAAGTTCATTTGTTAGTGTCACAAGTAAGGCTTACATTAGCACTGCAACGAAGTGACTGTGAAAATCCTCTCGTCGCCACACTCGGGGGCACCTGTTCGGGTCAATGCACCCTGACCAGCACGTCTTTCGGACTGTGGGAGGAAACCGGAGCACCCGGAGGGAAACCCACGCGGACACGGGGAGAACGTGCAGACTCTGCACAGACGGTGACCCAAGCCGGGAATCGAACCCGGTCCTTGGCGCTCTGAAGCAGCAGTGTTAATCACTGTGCCACCGTGCCGCTCCATTTTCGCAATAATAAGACAAAAAAAAAAACCCTGGGTGCTGTGGGCAGTCAAGGCAATCCAGCCCTTCCCCACTCCCCACCCCACCGAAGTGATACAGGCCAAACACCAGCTTGCCACTTGGGCAAGGCAAGGGAGAGAGAGAGAGAGAAAAATCAACATCAAAGTTATTATGAGAGCATGGTTAATTTACTGATCAGTTTCCTCGCAGCGGCTGTTCATTTTTACTTACAGGCTGGGGTGGTCTGAATGATTCTTTTTAAAACAAAGTAGCCAGACTCGTTCCGTGGATCACAATCTTTCTCAACTCTTGCAGCAGGACAACAAGTTACAACCGAAGGTCCAATCTGGTTTCTGTCCCCAGTGGTCAACAATTCATATTTTATTTCTCCAGCTAAGGGACGTTGACACAGATTGGGTGGGAGGAGGGAGAGTGAGAGGAGGGGGGGGGAAGGTGTTTTTTTTTGTACCCCTTCCCCCCAGTCCCCAACAAGTCAATGATCGGCCCTCCAAAATCAAACAAAAAATTCTGAAAATCATTCGGGCTATTTTCCTTCCGTGTTGTCACTGTTCTCTCTCCAGCCCCCACCCCCTCTCTATATTCACTGCCGCTTCAGTGTTAATCAGCAACGTGTTTTACAGTCCCCAGCATCTTTGCCTCTTTTTTTGCCTTGAATGCCTATCAGATTGGAAGACCTAGCCAGCTCATTAGAGTTAGCAGACACACTTCCCTCGACCGGGAGCTCAGTCTGATTTGACTTGCTGTTGAATAATGATAATCATTCTCTAATCACAGAGCGAAGAGTGGCATCAGGACATTTTTTTTAAAAACAGAAATTTGGACCTCTGTCATCATTCCCAGCGCAAATCATGCAATTTAGGAGATGATCTAAGAGAACTGCAAAGAGTCATCGGATACAGACAGTGAAGGATGGCGGGGGGGGGGGGGAGGTTGTTCAGCCCATCGAGTCCCCTGCCAGCTCTTTCCTGTTCTGTTCCTTCCACTGTTTCACTCTTGCGGAGCCCTGCAAAAACAGTGGAAGGAACAGAACAGTTGTTGCTGTTCGAGCTCGGGACGACTGCTCTTTTCACCAGTGGCAATTTTTTGGGGTTTTCCCCAAGCTATCATTGAACCTCCAAAGTGCAACTGCAAACCCTAAGGACCCCTTGACCCCGGAGCCTGTTGGTCATCTTCCCCCCTCCACCATTGTAAACGGTCCATTGGCAGCGATGCTGCAGGAACCAATACTTCTCAAGGTGATCCACAGGAGACACCCCCCTCTGCCCCCCCCCCCCCGCCCGCCGCCGCCGCCAATACCACCCTGGGGTGGGGAGCACCCTTGCCTCATTGCACCCTGGGGTGGGAAGCACTCTCGCCCACCCCTCACCCCAGGGTGGGGAGCACCCCCTCGCCCCCCCGCCCCTCCCTCTACCACATCCCAGGGTGGGGAGCACCCTCGACCACCACTCGGGGTGACACAGTACACCTCAACCCACGTTACAAGTCGTCCCGAGCTCGAACAGCAACAACTGACAGGGGCACAATGCACAATGTTTTATTGTTAATCTTGCTGACTTATGACAGATGGGCATTAATTTCTCAGAAGATTACTGCTTCAAATAAATGTGCTTCTTAGTCGTCTCCATGTTTGTGATGTGAAAATGTCTTTCAATGTGACCATGTCTTGCATAATTTAATTTACTTATAATATATAATTGAAAAATATTAATGCACCTAAATTAATTGCAGTTAACAGCCAAAAGGGGCATGAAATATTTGCAGTCTCTTTGAGTGTATGGAACAAAGAAACTCAAGAGCTGGAGTAGGCCATTCGGCCCTTCGAACCTGCTCTGCCATGGGATAGCCAGTCTTCCCAACAATTAAAATTTATATATTTATTAGTCACAAGGAAGACTGACATGAACACTGCAATGAGATTATTGTGAAATTCCCATAGTCGCCACACTCCGGGTGCCTGTTCGGGTCAATGTACCTTTCCAGCATGTCTTTCGGACTGTGGGAGGAAACCGGAGCACCCGGAGGAAACCCACGCAGACACGGGGAGAAAGTGTAAACTCCACACAGACAGGGACCCAAGCCGGGAATCGAACTCAGGTCCCTGGTGCTGTGAGACAGCAGTGCTAACCACTGTGCCACCATGCTGCCCATATTCTGACGCATTGGCAAGTTTTTTTTATTCATTCATGAGACAGGGGCATCACTGGCTGGCCAGCATTTATTGCCCATCCTGAGTTGCCCAAGGGCAGTTGAGAGTGAACCGCATTGTTGTGGCACTGAAGCCACGTGTAGGCCAGGCAGGGTAAGGACAGCAGATTTCCTTCCCTGAAGGACATTAGTGAACCAGATGGGTTTTTCTGACAATCGACAGTGGTTTCATGGCCATCAGTAGAGTCTTAATTCCAGATATTTTTTATTGAATTCACATTTCACCATCTGCTGTGGCGGGATTCGAACCCAGGTCCCCAGAACATTAGCTGAATTTCTGGATTAATAGTCTAGCAATAATATCACAAGGCCATCGCCTCCCCGTGTAGTAGGGTTGTTTGGTAAGTGGTCTGAGGTGGGCCTCTGCCCCGCCTAAGTAGTCCATGGAGTTTTCTTTTGCCTCATTAGGTGGTCCATGGGCAAAAAAAAAAGTTCGGAACCACTGATCCAAACCCTCCATCATTTTAAAAACCTCTATCAAATCTCCTCTTCTCCTTCTCTGCTCCTGGGTGAGCACTCCAATTTTCTCCAGTCTGTCCAAGTGACTGCAGTCCTTCTTTGCCGGGACCATTCGCAAGATTCTTCTCGTGAATCTGATAAATTCTAACCCTAGAACCTCCCCATCGAAGATATGAGCCCATAGGGTAGTGCTCCTCATCACGCTTAGGGCCTGGGTGGGATTGTTGTTGGTGCAGTCTGGATGGGCCGAATGACCTCCTTCACCACTGTCGGGATTCTACAATTCTTCTACAATTCTTGTGGACTCTCCCATTTGATTCAGAAAATAGTGGGGTTCAAATCCATTCCAAAAAAGCCTTGAGTGCACAAATTGATGTTGGCATCTGACTGAGCGACTGTTGCGTTGTCTTTTGGACAACTTTGGCCCAGTCTGTCCTCTAAGGTCGATGTGAAAATGTCCATTACACTATTCAATAAGACTGGACGAGTTGCCCTGGCCAATATGTAGCCTCTTCAAAAGGCACCATTAAACAGATTATCTGGTCATTAAATTATTACTGTTTGTTGGACCTCACTGTGCACAAACTGGCTCCCACATTTTTAACAGTAGCTACACTTCAGCCTTATTGGCTGCTGGGTGCTTTGGCATATCCCGAAGTTGCGATGGAGGTGCATTCTGCCCATTGAGTCAGCACCAACCACAATCCCGCCCAGGCCCTATCCCCATCATATTTGCCCCGCTTGTCCCTCTAACCTACGCATCCCAGGATGCTAAGGGGCAATTTATCATGGCCAATCAACCTAACCCGCACATCTTTGGAATGTGGGAGGAAACCGGAGCACCCGGAGGAAACCCACGCCGACACGGGGAGAATGTGCAGACTCCACACAGACAGTGACCCAAATCGGAAATCAAACCCAACTGTGCCACTGTGCTGCCCCAACTGTGCCACCGTGCTGCCCCAACTGTGCCACTGTGCTGCCCCAACTGTGCCACTGTGCTGCCCCAACTGTGCCACTGTGCTGCCCCAACTGTGCCACTGTGCTGCCCCAACTGTGCCACCATGCTGCCCAACTGTGCCACCGTGCCACCCCAACTGTGCCACTGTGCTGCCCCAATTGTGCCACTGTGCTGCCCCAAGTTCTTTTCATTTCTTTCCGTATCCATGTACACCTGGGGTTTCCGCTTAAGCTCCCAATGCGGTTGCACATGTTTCAGTAGCAGACTGCGCTGCCTGCCGCCACTGTGACATGATCAAACACTTGCGTGGGAGATGTCCAAGCCACACCTGGAAATTGGTCAGTTCTGTCCCGAAAATTGACTCTGTTGACAATAGCTCAACAGCTTCAGAGAAACTGCTCAATTGTAACAGCGAGCCTTTCTCCAAAAACAGTCAAGGCAAATATAATCTCTGACAGCGAAGTGGCATTTTAAATGCAAATGTATTAGGTCAGTGGCTTGAGACTGGCAGGTCGATAGTATCAGCATGGATGGGTGTTCTAATGACTGTAAACTAACTGCCGGTGCCGACTGTCTGTTTGTTCCCATCGTTTTCAAGCGAGCCGTTGCAAATTGCGGCCTCAACTGTTGGGTGGCAAGGCAGCATCTTGCATCGTGCCCCTCAGCTGCAGGAGGGGTGGGCACCAGGTAAGGGCGTTTTGCTGGAGGAAGGAAAGGGTCAAAGTGGACACGACATGTGGAGAAAGAGGAGATTGAAGTGACGGGGACTGAAGGCTGGGTTTGAAAGGAAATGTCTGAAGGTTACCACTGACTGGAAGGGGAGAGATGTGAAGATGATATTCAAGTTTGATACCATCTACAAAAAACAACTTACTTCAACTTCAACCTCATTAGAACTCAAGCACACTTTTGTGCTTTTTAACTCTCTGTTTCTTGCTCCACGACTCAGATCTTTGATTTGATTTGATTTATTATTGCCACATGTGTTAGTAGGCAGTGAAAAGTATTGTTTCTTGCACGTTATACAGACAAGGCATACCGTTGATAGAGAAGGAAAGGAGAGAGTGCAGAATGTAGAGTTACAATCATAGCTAGGGTGCAGAGAAAGATCAGCTTAATGCGAGGTAGGTCCATTGAAAAGTCTGACGGCAGCAGGGAAGAAGCTGTTCTTGAGTCGGTTGGTATGGGACCTCAGACTTTTGTATCTTTCTCCTGACAGGAGAAGGTGGAAGAGAGAATGTCAGGGGTTGCATGGGGTCCTTGATTATGCTGGCTACTTTTCCGATGCAGCGGGAAGTGTAGACAGAGTCAATGGATGGGAGGCTGGTTTTCAAGATCTCGAAGTACAAATTACACGTGCACGGCAGAGATTTATTTTTCTGTGCAGTCAGTGAGGGAAGCCAGCTGAATATTTTACGTTTTTTCAAACAGTCTTGGTTAAGAGTGGTTGGGGTGTGGAATGGACTGCCTGCAGTGATAGTGGAGTCAGACACTTTAGGAACATTTAAGCGGTTATTGGATAGGCACATGGAGCACACCAGGATGATAGGGAGTGGGATAGCTTGATCTTGGTTTCAGATAAAGCTCGGCACAACATCGTGGGCCGAAGGGCCTGTTCTGTGCTGTACTGTTCTATGTTCTATGTTCTAAGCTGTTAATGTTTACCTCTGTAAAATGTTACCTGTCAGCAATACATCCGGAACATCACTTTAGGCTGTGAAAATTAGTACGGTATTTTCCATCATTTGAATTGATGGGTAGTGAATGCGGTAGCCATCCTTCACAAGTTCCGACCAGCAATGATCAGGGTTAACTGTGATATATTAACCCAGTAAAACGCATCAATGCAGGGGATCAATCAGTTTATAAAACTCTCAAACGTGCATTCAACACGCTGCATCCCCACCCTGCAAACAGCTCAGCCCTCATTCATGGCCACAACTTCCTCAAATGTGAATCCAAAGAGCTTCTACAAATACATAAAGGGCAAAAGAGTAACAAGGGAGAGAGTAGGGCCTCTTAAGGATCAACAAGGTCATCTATATGCGGATCTACAAGAGATGGGCGAGATCCTAAATGAATATTTCTCATCAGTATTTACTGTTGAGAAAAGCATGGATGTTAGGGAACTTGGGGAAATAAATAGTGATGTCTTGAGGAGTGTACATATTACAGAGAAGGAGGTGCTGGAAGTCTCAAAGCGCATCAAGGTAGATAAATCCCTGGGACCTGGTGAAGTGTATCCCAGGACGTTATGGGAGGCTAGGGAGGAAATTGCGGGTCCCCTAGCCGAGATATTTGAATCATCGATAGTCACGGGTGAGGTGCCTGAAGATTGGAGAGTGGCAAATGTTGTGCCTTTGTTTAAAAAGGGCTGCAGGGAAAAGCCTGGGAACTACAGGCCAGTTAGCCTCACATCTGTGGTGGGTAAATTGTTGGAAGGTATTTTGAGAGACAGGATCTACAGGCATTTAGAGATGCAAGGACTGATTATGGACAGTTAGCATGGCTTTGTGAGTGGAAAATCATGTCTCACAAATTTGATTGAGTTTTTGAAGGGGTAACCAAGAAGGTAGATGAGGGCAGTGCAGTTGATGTTCTCTACATGGACTTTAGCATGGCCTTTGATAAGGTACCGCATGGTAGGTTGTTGCATAAAGTTAAATCTCACGGGATCCAGGGTGAGGTATCGAAATGGATACAAAATTGGCTCTTGACAGAAGCCAGAGGGTGGTTGTAGAGAGTTGTTTTTCAAACTGGAGGCCTGTGACCAGCGGTGTGCCTCAGGGATCAGTGCTGGGCCCACTGTTATTTGTCATTTATATTAATGATTTGGATGAGAATATAGGGGGCATGGTTAGTAAGTTTGCAGATAACACCAAGATTGGTGGCATAGTGGACAGTGAAGAAAGTTATCTCCAATTGCAACGGGATCTTGATCAATTGGACCAGTGGGCTGACAAATGGCAGATGGAGTTTAATTTAGACAAATGCGAGGTCTTGCATTTTGGCAGATTGAACCAGGGCAGGACTTACTCAGTTAATGGTAGGGCATTGGGGAGAGTTACAGAACAAAGAGATCGAGGGATAAATGTTCATAGCTCCTTGAAAGTGGAGTCACAGGTGGACAGAGTGGTGAAGAAGGCATTCGGCATGCTTGGTTTCATCGGTCAGAACATTGAATACAGGAGTTGGGACATCTTATTGAAGTTGTACAAGACATTGGTAAGGCCACATTTGGAATACTGTGTGCAATTCTGGTCACCCTATTATAGAAAGGATATTATTAAACTAGAAAGAGTGCAGAAAAGATTTACAAGGATGCTACCGGGACTTGATGGATTGAGTTATCAGGAGAGGCTGAATAGACTGGGACTTTTCTCCCTGGAATGTAGGAGGCTGAGGGGTGACCTTATAGAGGTCTATAAAATAATGAGGGGCATAGATCAGCTAGATAGTCAATATCCTTTCCCAAAGGTAGGGGAGTCTAAAGCTAGAGGGCATAGGTTTAAGGTGAGAGGGGAGAGATACAAAAGTGTCCAGAGGGGCAATTTTTTCACACAGAAGGTGGTGAGTGTCTGGAACAAGCTGCCAGAGGTAGTAGTAGAGGCAGGTACAATTTTATCTTTTAAAAAGCATTTAGATAGTTACATGGGTACGATGGGTATAGAGGGATATGGGCCAAATGTGGGCAATTGGGATTAGCTTTGGGGTTTTAAACAAAAAAAGGGCGGCATGGACAAGTTGGGCCAAAGGGCCTGTTTCCATGCTGCAAACCTCTATGACTCTATGACTCTAAGTGCCTTTGCTCCACCAAAGGCCATGATGGTGGCGTTGGACTGGGGTGGGCAGTTAGAAGTCTCACAACACCAGGTTCACAGAATCACAGAATACTACAGTGCAGAAGAGGCTCTTCGACCCATTGAGTCTCCACCGACGCATGCAATGCCCTGACCTGCCCACCTAATCCTACTTGCCAGCACTTGGCCCAAAGCCTTGAATGTTATGATGTGCCAACTACTCATCCAGGTACTTTTTAAAGGATGTGAGGCATCCCGCTCCACCACCCTCCTCGGCAGTGCATTCCAAACCATCACCACGCTCTGAGTAAAAAAATGTTTCCTCACATTCCCCCTTAAACCTCCCACCCCTCACTTCTAACTTGCGTCCCCTCGTAACTGACCCTTCAACTAGCGTGAACAGCTGCTCCCCATCCATCCTGTCCATGTCCCTCCTAATCTTGAACACCTCAATCAGGTCACCCCTCAGTCTTCTCTGCTCCAACGAAAACAACCCAAGCCTATACAACCTTTCTTTATAAGTTAAATGCTCTATCTCAGGCAGCATCCTGGTAAATGTCCTCTGCACCCCCTCCAAGTGCGATCACATCCTTCCTATAATGTGGTGACCAGAACTGCACACAGTACTCCAGCTGTGGCCACACCAAAGTTCTATGCAACTCCATCATGACCTCACTGCTTTTGTAATCTATTCCCCAAAGCTAAAGTTAAAGTCCAATGAGTTTTTTTGGAATCACGCATTTTCGGAGGAGGTGGTGGAAGTAGATTCTATAACGATATTCAAGAGGCATCTGGACAGGTACGTGAATAGGCAGGGAATAGAGGGATATGGACCACGTAGAGGCAAAAATAATTAGTGAGGCACCCTTTCACTCCCTCTCACTTATCACACTTCGGAGATCTCGTGTTGCGAAAGCTGGTGATTCCAAATCAACCTGTTGGACTTTAACCTGGTGTGAGACTTCTTACTGTGTTCACCATAAGCAACATTCCCCTCCAGCCCCAGCCCCCCCAAACCCCCCATGTCTGTGTTCTCACTGTGTTCTGAACAGTGTTACATAGAAACATAGAAGATAGGAGCAGGAGGAGGCCATTTGGCCCTTCGAGCCTGCTCCGCCATTCATTACGATCATGGCTGACCATCCAACTCAATAGCCTCATCCTGCTTCCTCCCCATAACCTTTGATCCTGTTCGCCAAAAGTGCTATATCCAGCCGCCTCTTGAATGCATTCAATGTTTTGGCATCAACTACTTCCTGTGGTAATGAATTCCACAGGCTCACCACTATTTGGGTGAAGAAATGTCTCCTCATCTCCGTCCTAAATGGTCTACCCTGAATCCTCAGACTGTGACCCCTGGTTCTGGACTCCCCCACCATCGGGAACATCCTCCCTGCATCTACCCTGTCTAGTCCTGTTAGAATTTTATAAGTCTCTATGAGATCACCCCCTCACTTATCTGAACTCCAGCGAAAACAATCCTAACCTAGGCATAAAATGGTTCGGCACAGACAAGAAGGGCCAAAAGGCCTGTTTCTGAGCTGTAATTTTCTATGGTTCTATGGTTCTAGTCAATCTTTCCTCAGACATCAGTCCCGCCATCCCCGGAATCAGCCTGGTAAACCTTTGCTGCACTCTCTCTCGAGAGCAGTTGGTGATGGCTGGGTGTGATGTGCACACATATTTCATCTTGGATTTGTTCCACAGAACCAAGCAGATGGTACTCACAATTACCTCAGGCTGTACCTGTTTGGGTGCTGTGCGGTCATTACATGCATCACTGTGTGTACGGACAACTTCGTGCAAAATCATAAAACAATCATGTAATCCCTCACTTTCTTTTCCTTCATTCACAGGGCGCTGGCATCACTGGCAAACACAACACTTATTGGCCATGCCGAGGTGTCCTTAGCACTGAGGCAGTCGGGAACCACCTTGTTCGGTGTAACTGACTGAGAGGGCAATTTGGAGTCAAAGAACAAAGAACAGGCCCTTCGGCCCACTAAGTGTCTGCCAACACAGATGCCTCTCTAATTCTTTTTGCCTCTACGTGATCCGTATCTCTCTATTTCCTGCCTATTCATGTATCTATCCAGATGCCTCTTGAACGTTGTTCTAGGATCTGCTTCCACCACCTCCTCCAGCAGCGCTTTCCAGGAATTCACCACCCTCTGCGTGAAAAACTTGCCCCTTACATCGCATTTAAACTTCCCCCCTCTCACTCCTAACCTATGCCCCTGAGTAATTGATCCTTCGACCCTGGGAAATAGATTCTGACTGTCCACTCTATCCAAGCCTGTCATAATCTTGTAAACCTCTATCAGGTCCCCACTCATCCTCCGACACTCCAATGAAAACAATCCAAGTTTGTTCAACCTTTCTTCATAGTCCATATTCTCCAAACCAGACAACATCCTGGTAAATCTGTTCTTCACCCTTTCCAATGCATCAGCATCCTTCCGGTGGTGTGGCGACCGGAATTTACACAATACTCCAGATGCAGCCTCACCAAAGTCTTGTACAGCCTCAACTTGATTCTCCAATTCCAATATTTAATGCCCCAACCGATGAAGGCCAGCATGCCACACGCCTTCTTGACCACCTTGTCCATCTGAGTTGCCACCTTCAGGGAACTGTGGATCTGCACACCTAGATCGCTCTGAATGCCAATATTTCCAATGGCTCTACCATTTACTGTATACTTTCCTTCTGCAGTTGACCTTCCAAATTACATCACCTCATATTTGTCTGGGTTCAGTTCCATCTGCCACCTTTCAGCCCAGGTCTCCAGCCAATTTATATCCTGCTGTATCCTCTGACAATCCTCCTCACTACCCACTACTCCCCCAATTTTTGAATCATCTGCAAACTTACTAATCAGACCACCTACATTTTCCTCCAAATCATTTATATATATATTACAAACAGCAGAGGCTCCAGCACTGATCCTTGTGGAACACTGCTTGTCACAGACCTCCAGTTAGAAAAGTACCCTTCCACTGCTGCTCTCTTTTCTCTGCCAAGCCAGTTTTATATCCATCTTACCAGCTCACCTCGGATCCCGTATGACTGCACCTTCTGTATCAGCCTGCTATGAGGAACCTTATCAAAGGATTTACTAAAGTCCATGTATACAACATCCGCTGGCCTGCCCTGGTCAATTTGTCTTGTCACTTCCTCAAAGAACTCAATCAGGTTTGTGAGCCATGACTTTCCCTTCACAAAACCATGCTGCATATCGCTAATAAGCCTAATCTCTTCCAGATGTGAATACATTGCATCCCTAAGAATCTTCTCCAATAATTTCCCCACCACTGATGTAAGGTTCACAGGCCTGTAATGTCCTGGATTATCTCTTCTGCCCTTCTTAAACAGAGGAACAATGTTAGCTACTCTCCAATCCTCTGCTACCTCGCCCGTGACTAAAGAGGATAAAAAGATTTTGGCCAAGGCCTCAGCAATTTCTTCCCTCGCCTCTCTCAGTATTCTGGGATAGGCCCTATCTGGCCCTGGGGACTTGTCCACCTTAATGTTTTTTAAAACCTCCTCCTCAACAACGTTGCTGTGGGTTTGGAGTCACAGAGATCTCTCAGACCAGCTCAGGCAGGCAAATCTCCCTCCCTGGAAGAGATTAGTGAACCAGATGGGTTTTCACCACATCCAATCGTTACATGATGATGATTACTGGTCGTTTTTTTTTCATTAAATTACAGATTGATTTCCTAAACCTCAAATTCCCTCGTGCACTTGGTGGAATTTGAACTGAAGTGTCTGGATTACTACTCCAGTGACACGACCACAATGCTATTGTACCCGACATTAACCCAGTACTTAGCATGTATTTGTTGTATTCATCTTACCTTCACAGATCTGTTTCTTAACAGTCTCTACCAGATGAACACGAGTGCCATTCTTTCCTCATCTGGGATGGTACTCTAACAGGCAGCCTATGTCTGCCTATGCCACTGGGTTGTTCTACTTTGAGGGAGTGTTGCCTTTAAGAACGAGGGCTCAAGGGATCAAGACTGAGTGATTTCCTCAGTGGAAATGATTCAATACATTATCTGTTCCATCATGGTATCCATCATCTAATATGTGTAGCCTTGTAATCTATTTTCAGGTCTAAGACCTTACTTGCTGCATACCCGCCAATATTCTCTGATAAAACATCAGTGAAACATCTTTTGTCTCCACCCTTCACACTCTCACTGGCATCCTCTCACTTAAGCATCTCACAGGCCAAATGTTTACTGTAATAGTCATTACATATCCCTTTGCTTCTGTGTAAACCAGGAGCCTTCTTCCTGATCTCAAACCAAGCTCAGTGGGAGCAGGAGACAGCTGCAGTCCTGAGGATGACACATTTTCACACCTGTTAGCTACTTTCTTGTTACAGGGCTGTAGACACCCAACAGAAAGAGATTCCGTGGTTCCATAACTCAATTTAGCCGGACAGTGACCCGAAGCTGGAATTGAACCCTGGTCCCTGGCACGGTGAGGCAGTAGTGATAACCACTGTGCCACGTACCACCATTTCTGGCCACCAATCCCTCGTGGCACAGGGAAATTCTCAATCTTTCAGGCATTACCAACTGACAAAGGGCAACAGGTTGCACCCCAATCCTGAAGAGGTGACTTCGGGTGTCCATGGCTACTTTTTTTGTTACATTAATGATTTAGGCTTTTCGCAATTGCTACTTAAGATGTGGTATTTTGTTACTGAATCGTTCAGGAAGTAAAAAATGATTTGATATCTATTTCTGCAAACAATGTGAAGAATCCAGATTCATTGTGTGAAATCTAGGTTGGCATCATTAGTTGCAAAGTTCTTGAAGCCTACAGCCCAATGACAGTCTTCTTTGTTATTTTTCTAATCACAGAATCCTGCAGTGCAGAAAAGGCCCTTCGGCCCATTGAGTCTGCACCGACGCATGAAAGACCCTGACCTGTCCACCAAATCCCACTTGCCAGCACTTGGCCCATCGCCTTGAATGTTATGGTGTGCCAAGTACTCATCCAGGTACTTTTTAAAGGATGGGAGGTATCCCGCCTCCACCACCACCCTCCCAGGTAATGCATTCCAGACCGTCACCACCCTCTGAGTAAAAAGGTTTTTCCTCAAATTCCCCCCTCAACCTCCCACCCCTCACTTTTAACTTGTGTCCCCTCATAATTGACCCTTCAATTAAGGGGAACAGCTGCGCCCTATCCACCCTGTCCATGCCCCTCATAATCTTGAACACCTCAATCAGGTCGCCCCCTCAGTCTTCTCTGCTCCAGAGAAAACAACCCAAGCCTATCCAACCTCGCTTTATAACTAAGGAGTGTACATTCCCCATTGATTCAATCTCGATGTGTCCCCTCACTATTCCCCCATCGGGAGAAATGCCAGGTGCAAAGCCAAAGTCAAATGATCTTAACTCAGTCCCATTTTACAACAACACCACACGTGAAATTACAGCACTTGTCACAACTGCAGAACGTTCCTCTGTACTGTGCATGTCAATTTGAGACGTAGTCACCAGTTTCACATCGGAAATGTAATAGCTCATTTGCATAAGGTCGGCCATCATGAATATCAATATGATAATGAGCAGATAGTCTGGGTTTGTGATGTTGATGAACAGAACATCATATTTGGGGCAGCACGGCGGCACAGTGGTTAGCACTGCTGCCTCATTGCGCCAGGGACCCGGGTTCGATTCCCGGCTTGGGTCACTGTCTGTGTGGAATTTGCACATTGTCCCCGTGCTTGCGTGGGTTTCCTCCGGGTGCTCCGGTTTCCTCCCACAGTCCAAAGATGTGCGAGTTAAGTGGATTGGCCATGCTAAATTGCCCCAGTGTCAGGGGGACTAGTTAGGGTAAATGCATGGGGTTATGTGAATAGGGCCTGGGTGAGATTGTGGTCGGTGCAGACTGGATGGGCCGAATGGCCTCCTTCTGCACTGTAGGGATTCGATGATTCTATGATGAAGGCCAGGAGACTGGGAAAAATTCCTCTGCTCTTCCTCAGAATAGTACCAAGGAATCTTTTTAACATTTGCCCGCAAGACTGAGCCTCAGCTTTCAATACTTTCGCTCCCCCTCCCCCAGTACTATTTTGTCTGCACCCTCCCTGGAGTGCGCCTAAGTACTCGCACCACCTTCATTCGCTCCGTACTAACAACAGTGCATGAAGTCTTCTCTCTTCGGCAGAGAAGGCAGAGGGAGGTTTCTCTCAGCCCAGCTTTCCCGTGGCATCCTGGTGGTCACACACACCCAAGAGGGCGCAACGCTGAACTTGGGAGAGGGGAAGTGCAGGATCCAAGACATGTGGGCCTTTCCGATCAGCTCTAAGGTCCGAGATGTCACCAGGTCGGAGGAAATCTGTTCAGCCAATTCAATCCCGCACAGAGCTGAAATTCTTGAGTCGCCCGAAAATCAACTCAAAAAAAAATCAGTTGTTTTTAACCTCGCTAGTCAGAATTGAGAAAAAAATGGGCATAACTGTGTCTTGTCAGGGATTGATTTACCTTAAAGATCAATTTGCAAGAGGGAAGTTTGACACAAGTGGTCGGAGATTAATTGGAATGCAAAAATAATCAGGACTTGTGATTGTCCATTGGAAATATGTAAACGGATGGGAACAAGTTAAAGGATTTGAGCTCCACTGGATACAACATTCCCTTATCATGAAACTATATCATAGTTATATATATATATTTATCTCCGCGCACACTGCAGAGTGAATTAAGATCGAAACTGAGTTGAATTACAGAGATGCTGCAGTTAAAATGATCCCCAAGTAAATTATTTAAATGGAAGAGATAAAATAAATACTAAAAAAAAAGTTTCAGCATCAGGGAATCGACGGTGTTGGAAATAAAATAGTGCGCGATTTGTCATTGGGAAGGAGGTGGCGTGGGGAAAGTGAGGGGGTGTGGGGCGCGGGGGGGGGGGGGAGATGGCTGTTGGACTAGTTGGCAAGCTGTGCCCACCTTCAGCACTCGCCCCACAGGGTGGCATTCCGCCAATCTGAGTTACAAGGGGGAAGTGGGACCAGGAAATAAATAAACAAGGCGGCGGGTTTCTCTCTCTCTCCTCCTCACACGGCTCCACACACTACCGCCACCCCCAACCCCAGCCCCACTCTTGCAGCACTTTCTCTGAATATCAATCTTCTCCCGGCAAATGCAAATTGTCATCTGTGGAAGGCACTTGGCAAGACCGGAGGACCAACCCCCCACCCCCTCTCCTCCCTTCTACCACCAACCCAAAAAAAATCCCCTTCCCTCCTCGCCTGTCTAGTAGAAAGACAAGTGGGAGGGGAGGGGGGGGGGGGAGAGAGAAAAACTGCTGCAGTTTGACAAATACTCTTCAGATTCGCGAGGAAATTGAATTAGCTGGAATGATGTATAATGCAAAAAAATGTCATGTCATAATGCAGCAAGCGCAAGTAATTCTGTCCCCGACGCTTTTTATTTGTGGGGGGTGGGGGGGGGGTGTGGGGGGAGAGGGGTGGTAGGGAGTGGGGAGATAAAATGAAATTAATAAAGGAGTCAACAATTGTTACGTCCCCCCCCCCCCCCACCCCTTTCCCTTATGTTGTGAACGAAAAGAGAGAGATGTATTTAACACACACACACACATATGAGGGTTGGTACACATTTCTGTAAAGCGAGAGAGAGAGAGACAGAGAAGGGGTGGGAGGGGGGATGTGGGTGTCTCTACAACGCGTCAGGGCTACTAGATCAGCACGCTAGCGCGCTCAGATTGGAAAGGGCTTTTGGAGAGAGAGTATGTGTATGTGTGTGTATGTGTGTGTGTCTTGGTGCTGAAGTTACAGACAAGTGCTGTTCCAACAGAGGAAAGGGCAGAGAGAGAGAGAGGGAGGGAGAGGCTGACGGAGGACAGGCGGGCTGGTGTGTGTGTGTGGGGGTGGGGGGTGGAGAGGGGATTTGGGGGGGGGTGGGGGGGAGAGTGAAAAAAAATAGCACCGTTGTCCGAGGTTGGAAAGTGAAGCAGGTTCTGCCACCTCCCTCCCCAGTCCTTGCTCCGTCCCAGAGATGGGCGCCCGGCGGCTCCGGGCGAGGGATTTGGCCAGAGGATCGCTTGCGCCAACTTTGCCCCGCTGGCAGCGCGCCCCTTCCCCTCCCCGCGCCCGCCTCTCCGCCCTTTCATGGCAGCCCTGACCAGCTGGCAGAGTGCAGAGCGCCTGGGGAGCATCTCCGTCGCTGTCGGGACCTCAGCCTTGCCCATGAATTCCTGCGAGCCCTGACCCTGACGGCGAGGCAAGCATGCAGCCTGAAGTCTGAAGCGAGAGGAGGTGGGGGTGGGGGGTGGGGGGGGGAAAGAAATACAACCGCCGGGAGGCAAGCGGACTCGCCGATAGAAGGATGGGTGAGTAGAATCAGAGTTTAACTCCCCCTCTTCCCCCCCCTCCCCCTCCACCTCCCCCTCCACTCTCCCTCCTCCCCCGCTAATCACTGGATCCGAACGCTTTGTCGCGGGGCCAGAGTAATGAAGGATGCCAACTCACACATCTGTCGGGGCTGTGCTGTTCAGGTGCTGATGAGGGAGCATGTCACGCTAAAAGGGCTATCTGGCCTGAGTTAAGACCCCTTTCCCTAATGCAAAATAAAGCTGGGCTAATAGACACGGTGCAAATAAAGTAAGGTGTATTCACCATGTAAATATCCAGCAGGCAGATATTCACCAACTAAATATCCATCAAATATTCACCAAGGAAATAGTCACCAAATATCCACCAAATAAATATTCACCAACTTAATATTCCCCAATTAAATATTCCCCAACTAAATATTCGGCAAATATTCACCAAGGAAATAGTCACCAAATATCCACCAAATAAATATTCACCAACTTAATATTCCCCAATTAAATATTCTCCAACTAAATATTCGGCAAATATTCACCAAGGAAATAGTCACCAAATATTCCCCAAATAAATATTCACCAACTTAATATTCATCAAATATTCACCAAGGAAATCTTCACCAACTAAATATTTGTCAAATATTCACCAAGTAATGAATGACCATGTAAATAGTTAGCAAGTGGGTATTCACCAATATTCAAGTAAATATTCACGACATAATTATTCACCATGTAAATATTCACTATATAAATAGATTTCTTTCTCGCTCTGAAACAATGCAGTTGAGAACAGCAGGGCATTGTAACTTTGCAATTAATGTTTTTCCCTGTCTAATTTCTCTTCATTTCCACCCTCCCCCCCAACTCCCTCTCCCCCAAGGTTTCGACTTGATGAGACACTTGGTTGCCACGTCGGTGTTGCTCGCCGCCTTGTTGCTCTGGGCGCTGTCCAGTGCTGAAAGAGTGTGTCCGAGGACGTGCAGGTGTGACGGCAAGATTGTCTACTGCGAGTCCCAAGCCCTCCAGCAGATCCCGCAGAACATCTCGGCCGGCTCGCTCGGCCTCTCGCTCCGCTACAACAGCATCAAGTCGCTGCGGCCCCACCAATTCTCCGGGCTCAACCAGCTCACATGGCTCTACCTGGACCACAACTACGTGCAAGCGGTGGACGAGGGCGCCTTCCAGGGCATCCGGCGCCTCAAGGAGCTGATCCTGAGCTCCAACAAGATCACGCGGCTGCACAACGGCACCTTCCACCCGGTGCCCAACCTGCGGAACCTGGACCTGTCCTACAACAAGCTGCACGCCCTGCAGGGCCAGCAGTTCAAGGGCCTGCGGAAGCTTCAGAGTCTGCACCTGAGGTCCAACTCCCTCAAAGCCATACCTGTGCGCGTCTTCCAGGACTGCCGCAACCTGGAGTTCCTGGACCTGGGCTACAACCGCCTCCGCAACTTGGCCCGCAACGTCTTCGCCGGCCTCATGAAACTCACCGAGTTGCACTTGGAGCACAACCAGTTCTCCAAGGTCAACCTGGCTCACTTCCCGCGCCTGGCCAGCCTGCGCACCCTCTACCTGCAGTGGAACCGGATCCGAGTCTTCAGCCAGGGCATGTCCTGGACCTGGAGCTCGCTGCAGAAGCTGGACCTGTCGGGCAACGAGATCCAGGCCATCGTGCCGGGCGTCTTCCGCTGCCTGCCCAACCTGCACAGCCTCCATCTGGACTCCAACAAGCTCACCACCGTCAGCCAGGAGATCCTCAGCTCCTGGACCTCGCTCACCACCGTCAGCCTCTCATCCAACATCTGGGAGTGCAACCGCAACATCTGCTCGCTGGTCAGCTGGCTCAAGAGCTTCCAGGGCTACCGGGAGAGCGCCATGATCTGCGCCGGCCCCAAGCCGCTGCAGGGCGAGAACGTGATGGAGGCGGTGGGCAGTTACAAGATCTGCACGGGCTCGCCCAGCGGCGGTCACCCAGCCGTCACCCAGAGGCCACAGGGCTCCAAGACCACGCACCGGACCCCCGCGGCCCCCACCAGCGCCGGCGGCCAAGCCCAGCTCCCCGTCACTGCCCACCCCACCAACCAGTCGAGCCCCTCCTCGGAGCAAGACTTTGAGCCCATCTCTTTCCACAAGATCATCGCGGGCAGCGTGGCCCTCTTCCTGTCGGTCACCATGATCCTGCTGGTCATCTACGTCTCCTGGAAAAGGTACCCAGCCAGCATGAAGCAACTGCAGCAGCGGTCCCTCATGAAGAGGCGGCGGAAAAAGAGGGAGTGTGAGCGGCAGATCAGCTCCCCGCTGCAGGAGTACTATGTGGACTACAAGCCAACTAATTCAGAGACTGTGGACGTGTTGGTCAATGGGACTGCCGCTTGCACCTACAGTAGACCCGTCTCAAGGGAATGTGAGGTATGGAGCATGCTGGGTTAGACAGGCGTAAATGTTGTTCCTCCGCTCTGCACAAATGTGTGCTCTAGTGGCTGTTCAATGTGCAATTCATGGAGTGGGGGGGAGAATGGGTATCAAGTGTTCAGGTTGCCTTTGACTGGTCCATTGCCAGGTGTGCAGCAAGGTCCAGACATCCTCTTTGTGTTTGGGTTTGCAGTGTAGCACCATGATGGGTAATTGAAAAAACAGTCAGCAGATGTGATTTCTAAATGAATAGTCTCTGCAGTATTGTATTAACCACTTTTCCGCAGGTCAGCAATTGAGTGATTTTGAGCAGCAGGAAAACACTAAATTACTAAAAAGATTATCTGAAATGGCATTTTCTCCTCACTTCCCACTAATCCATGACAACCACCTTCTCCAGACGTGAGCGTGGGCTTCTTAGCCCCGCCAGTATCCCTCTGTAAGTGGCCATGCCAAGCTGAGAAGTGGTGTCCTGGACTGGCCCACCGTAGATGTCTTTCTGAGCCACTACCACCAACAAGCTTCAGTTTCGCTTCTGTCTTGGCAGCTGCTGGAGTTTTGAAGTAGGCTGCACGCATCACTCCCTGCATTGCCCCACACCCGACTCCTCTCAACACAGCCCAGTGACGACAACATGGCTCTCTTTCTGCACATGTTCATCAATCCCAGTGGTCTGCCCCCACTGATGAGCCACCTCTTATGCAGTGGGCTACTCCAGAGTCATTTATACAATAAGCAGAATAACTATCATTTTCACGCAGAGAGATGACTTGCCAAATTTGCATCAAAAGAATCTTATTTTCTAAACAAAATGATAGCAAGTGCGTCTATTCAATTCCAATTAGATGAGCTCAAAACAAATTTCAATCATTTTGCAGTTTTATCTACTTCTTATCTAACTGCTACTGGATCAGTCTCCGCGTTGTTGTGACACTGTTTTGGTACTCTGATACCTCAGTGATGTGGTGTGTTAATGGAAGTCATTGATTATCTGTGTATTTGTGTTGGTTCAGTATCAACTCATATATTAAATGGTTCACAGTAAAAATAACAGTACATCGCTCCCCTGGTGACTTAGCAGCACCACCTGGTGTAACGCTGCATCCAACAGGCTGGAGGGCCCTAGGTTTGATTCCTTGGTTGACATGAAGGTGTCTGCTCTCAGCTAGCAGCAATAGCTGGGGTACTACAATTAGCCTGCCTGAGCTAGGAAGGGGGAAAGAGGTGAGCCAGGGTTCCAGCTCTTGTTTCAGATGTCTGTGGGTGTTGAAGTTGGATATAATCATTTTTATCTGTCACGCCCTCCATGGTTGAACAGCGATCAATTTGTGTGCAGAGTTTCCCCAGACAACAACAAACGGGATGAAAGGATAGTTCGCCTGTTCTTGGCCTGATGACGCTGTCTAACGCTGTTGAGGGAGCACCAGCACTGCAGCGTCCAGAAGGGCCCAGCAGCCTCCTCTCAGGGTCACTAACCATGACCAACACATGTGGGTTCCGCCAGTGTTGCCCACATCCCAAAAGAGGAATATTAAGTAATTAGATGAAGGAAGAATGTTGGCCAAGGCATCAGGACAACTCCCTGATCTCTTGAGTTGTGCCACAGGATCTTTCGGACACGTCTGAATGAATACATTGAAGGGAAGGCTGGAATGGAGCATAAATAATGGGCAAAGTGGCTTGTCTCTGTGCTGCTAGCAATGGGTAACGAATGCTGACCATGTCACTGCCACCTGCATTCCATCAGAGAATACATTTGAGTTCTTGTTTTAATCTCATATGCAATACAGCGCCTCCGCAAATCTTTTAGTACGGGTCAAGTAGCAACTTATTTATATTAGAGGAGATATGAGGAAAGACATCTTTACACAGAGGGTGGTGGGTGTCTGGACGTCACTGCCTGTGTTGGTGGTGGAGGCAGGGATCCTAAACTCATTTACAAAGGACCCGGACCTTAAATGCTGAAAATTGCAGGGCTATGGGCCATGTGCAGGAAGATGGGATTAGAAAGGGCACTTTGGTGTCTTTGGGTCAGCATGGACCAGATGGGCTGAATGCCCCCCTTGGGATTGCACAGTAAGAAGTCTCACAACACCAGGTTAAAGTCAAACAGGTTTATTTGGTAGCACGAGCTTTCGGAGCACTGCCCCTTCATCAGGTGAGTGATGAAGGGGCAGCGCTCCAAAAGCTCGTGCTTTCAAATAAACCCGTTGGACTTTAACCTGGTGTTGTGAAACTTCTTACTCTGCCTACCACAGTCCAACGCCAACACCTCTACGTCATGGCTACCCCCTGGGATTAGCACTTCAGTGTCTTTGGGTTGGCATGGACAAGATGGGCCGAATAGCCCCCCATGCTGTATCATTTCTATTGTTCTATTTAAGTCCTAGAGTGACATTTGAATCCATAACTTTCTCACTGATGGAAGAGAATGCTATTTGGAATTTTTTAAAAAATTCTTTCATTAGATGTGCTAGTTGATCGCAAGACCCACATTTATTACCCATCCCTGTCGGCCCTTGAGAAGCGAGTGGTGAGCTGCCTGCTTGTTGAACCACTGCCGTACAGGTACGCCCACAGTGCTGTTGGGGAAGGAGGGAGTTCCAGGATTTTCTCCCAGTGACAGCCAAGGGACACCGAGGGAAGATGGGTGCAGCTCAGAGGGGAACCTGCAGTTGATGGGTGTTCCAATGGGACTGCTGCCCCCTGTGGGTCTGTCAAGTTGTATTCCCTTTTTTTGACTTCGAGAGCAGTTGATACACTTGAAGTGTCTGGCTGGACCATATCAGGAGGGCAGTTAAGAGACAACCGCATTGCTGTGTGTCTAGAGTCACATATAAGCCAGGCCGGGTAAGGATGGCAGATTTCCTCCCCTGAAGGACATGAGTGTCACAGGTGGATTTTTGTGATAATACAGCAGCTTTTGTGGTCACTCTTCCTGGTATTAGCTTTTCATGCCAATGTTATTGATTAAATTTAAATTCCACCAGCTGCCATGGTGAGTTTTGAACTCAGGTCTGTGCAGAATTGGCCTGGGTGTCTGGATTACTGATCCAGTAACATTACCACGGTGCCCCCATTCCAACTGAGCAGCATTTGCAAGATGGTTTCTTTAAACAGATGATGATTAAGCTGATTCAAGGAAAATTTATTCTGGCGAAGGGCTCCTGTGGTGGAACGCATAACTTTCAAAATTCCCGAATTAAAGAAAAGGGGAGTCAGGTGGAAGTTTTCACCCAAAGGGTAACTGAGTGCTTTATTCCGGAGAACCATTGAAATGGGCAAGATTAACAGGGGTCGAGGAGCTGTTTTTTAAAACCCGCAACAGTGGCACAGTGGTTAGCACTGCTGCCTCACAGCGCCAGGGACCCGGGTTCGATTACCAGCCTCGGATCACTGTCTGTGTGGAGTTTCCACGTTCTCTCCGTGTCTGCGTGGGTTTCCTCCGGGTGGTTCAGTTTCCTTCCACAGCCCAATGATGTGCGGATTAGGTTATGCTAGATTGACCCTAGTTTCGGGGTGATTAGCAGGGTAAATATATGGGATTACGGGGATAGGGCCTGGATGGGCTTATTGTCGGGGCAGGTTTGATGGGCCAAATGGCCTCCTTCTGGACTGTAGGGATTCTATGATTCTAAGGCTGAATTCCAGTGGACTTTCTGCTTGAGTTGTGACCATGTTTGGATATAGGTGACTGGCCATTTCAGTGGGTGTGGAGGCCAAGCTGCATCAGGTCATGGGGCAGATTCTTTTTCCCAGAGGAATATGCATCTTCTATGGGTGACCGTCTGTGTGGAGTTTGCACATTCTCCCCGTGTCTGCGTGGGTTTCCTCCCACACTCAAAAGATGTGCGGGTTCGGTGGATTGGCCGTGCTAAATTGCCCCTTGGTGTCAAGATGAGCGGGTTAGGGGGATGAGTGAGGTAAATATGTGGAGTTACGGGTATAGGGCAAGGGATAGAGCCTGGATGGGATGCTCTGTCAGAGAGTTGGTGCAGGCTCGATGGGCCAAACGGCCTCCTTCTGCAGTGTAGGGATTCCATGAAAAAAATCCAGGGGGGATGGGTTTGAGAGCTATGCCAAGAAGGAGACTATTTGAGTTGATCTATCAGGAAAGTATGGGCTTCTGTAAAGGCCAATTTGCCTTTACAAGTTCCTGATAAGCCTCCCTGATGCAAAATAAAGTGAAAAGTAACCAAATATAATCTCAATTTGTTTAACCTTTAAATTGGTAAATGTTCTGTGTTTCGTGGTTATGCTTGCAGTTAGCGAATTAGCTGGACAAATATTTATTTTGCCGATATATACATTGCGTCGTAAAAAAATGTGATCTTTCAATTAGCTTCTGGCTATTCTATCTTCATCAGTGTGGGTTCAGTAGTTGCTGTATTTCCTCAGTGTTAATGTACTTGTAGATAGTGTACATCCTCAGTGTTAATCTACTGGTTGTTAGTGTACATCTTCAGTGTTAGTGTGCTTGTAGTTAGTATACATCCTCAATGTCAATCTGCTGTTCGTTAGTGTACATCCTTGGAGTTAATATACATGTGATTAGTGTACATCCTCAGTGTTAATCTACTTGTCATTAGTGTACATCCTCAGTGTTAATCTACTTGTCATTAGTGTACATCCTCAGTATATCAATATCCTTCAGACATCAAATCTGAAATTGTGAAAAGAACTTAAAAGAAAGATGATAACTTCCCACTGATTTCTTTTTCACCTGGTCTCCCCCAGAGCGCAAGTGCCTGTAATTTGCCAGTCGACAATTATTCCCACTTTGTCCTTGATATGTTCCCTCAGAAGCTGAGGAATGGATAAATTATCACAGTGTCATTGTAGAAGTTCAAATTCACAACTGCATTCCGACCAGAGCAATGTTATGGGACATTATGTAGTTGACTCATTTTGACATTCACCATCAGGAAGCCGACAAGTGCACCTGTCATTTTCCTTTCCACTGAGCTGCCGGCTATTTCCAGAGCTTTGCCCGAAGTGCAATTTCCCCTGCCTTACAGCAAACCCCTAACCGCGCCTGAACAACTAACCCAACTCCACGGCTCGTTCAGGGAGATTGTGCCACCCGGGGCACAAAGGCATCAATCGCTCAGTGTTCTTGGGGTTCTCCGGAGCAGAGGTTCCCATGGTCTGGGCTGGGTTCACTCACCACGGCCAGAGCGGTGGTACAGGTGCTGCAACTAGCTTCAGAGCCCCTGGTATGAGCCACGGCAACCCTTTGTGATGACTGCCCTTGCTGACAGCTTCAGGAGTCTGGGCCCCCACCCAAGTGCCAACTCAGCCCTCAGCATCTCAGGGCACAACAGCCATTCCAACACAATAGAGGGAGGTGATGGCCAAGCGGTATTATCGCTAGACTATTAATCCAGAAACTCAGCGAATGTTCTGGGGAACCCGGGTTCGAATCCCGCCACAGCAGGTGGTGGAATTTGAATTCAATTTAAAAAATCTGGAATTAAGAATCTACTTCTGGCTATGAAACCATTGTCGGAAAAACCCATCTGGTTCACGATTGCCCTTTAGGGAAGGAAATCTGCCATCCTTACTTGGTCTGGCCTACATGTGACCCCAGAGCCGCAGCAATGTGGTTGACTCTCAACTGCCCTCGAGCAACTAGCAATGGGCAATAAATGCTGCCCAGCCAGCGACACCCATATCCCATAAAGGAATTGAAATTGATTTGGTTGACTTGAGATGGTAGGATGTTCTGGAGCTAGATGTCAGCAAGACTCACGAAGAATAGGCGGGGAAGTCCATAGATTCTTCGGTCAAGTGAAAATGAAAGTAGAAATATCGGCATTCCAACAAAAATCATGTTTATTCAATGCCCTGAATTACTCTAATACTTACTGATCCTTAACAGAATAGCAACAAATTTCCCATTAATATGCTGTTTAAATATTGAGCTCCTGGCTTAATTGCACAGCATCCTCCCTGCGATAGTATGCGGCTTCACGATAAGCTGTGCCAGAATCACCAAGGCTGCAAGCAGTTTCACATTTTCAACCATTATTTGAGTGTAGTATACCTCGTGTTTGTACAAAAGGCCCTTGTGACTGAACACAATCCATGGTCTCGCATAAAAAGGTCTTTAATAAGATGACCGTTTCTCCCCCCCCGCACCCCCCCAACCCATCCATCCTCCCACCCGCAACCTGAATATCTTTGTGGCTGCAAATGGGCTTGCTGTTTGTAAGTGCGCTGAGGTCCCTCTCTCCCAAGCTGCACGAGATTGAATCAGCAGGAGAAAACAACACGCAGATAGCAAACAAATAAAAAAGGTATCTTTGTAAAGGCCGACGGTGAGGGGCGGCTTGAGGGTGGGGGGGGGGGGGGGGGGGTGGTCTTGCTATTGAGCAGGGAAGTACTTATATAAAAGAGGCAAAAATTAGCCGGTTGGTGCTCATCGGCTGAGGGATGGTTGTGCCACACAGGTCACAATCATATTGTCACCTTCGGACGACTCAGCAAGGAATATTTCATGATAATATGGAGAGAGTGATTTCCCACTGGGCTTCAGAACGTTTTCCTGAGCCATCTTCCGTCAGCTCCTTTCATAACCTCAAACAATGTGCCTTTGCGCATCCAACAAAACAAAGGTCAAGATCTGATCCTCCGCCAACACCATCAAATACAAGTTAAGGTGAAGAGACTTAAATTTGGCAAATGCATTTTGAGGGAAGAGGTCATGTGTGTATTACTGTGCATCACCTAACTTTTGGGGGGGTGGGGGGGGGGGGGGAAGGAACAGGAACTATATCCAAAAGGGATAGACTGCAGAGAAATTTGCCTTGCAAGGTTCAAGTAAGGTTTTCCGAAATTAAGGAAGAATCATACAAACCCTACATTGCAGAAGCAGGCCATTCAGCCCATCCAGTCTGCGCTGGCTGCAGAGACTGAGTAGACTGGGGACTATACTCATTGGAATTCAGAAGAATGAGGGGGGGATCTTAAAGAAACATATAAGATTATGAAGGGAATAGATAAAATAGAAGCAGGGAGGTTGTTTCCACTGGCGGGTGAAATTAGAACTAGGGGGCACAATCTCAAAAGAAGGCAGAGCAGATTTAGGACTGAGTTGAGGAGGAACTTCTTCACCCAAAGGGTTGTGGATCTGTGGAATTCCCTGCCCAGTGAAGCAATTAAGGCTACCTCATTGAATGTTTTTAAGGCAAAGATGAATTTTTGAACAGTAAAGGAATTAAGTGTTATTAAGCGGATGGGCAAGTGGAGCTGAGTCCACAAAAAAATCAGCCATGATGTTGTTGAATGGCAGGGCAGGCTCGAGAGGCCAGATGGCCTACTCCTGCTCCAGTTCTTATGTTCTTATGACAGAGTATCTTACCTAGACCCTATCCCCTTGACCCCACATATTTACCCTGCAAATCCCCCTGACATATATATCTTGGAACACTCAGGGGAAATTTAGCAAGGCCAATCCACCTAACCTGCACATCTTTGGACTGTGGGAGGAAGCTGGAGCACCCGGAGGGAAACCCATGCAGACACGGGGAGAACATGCAGACTCCACACAGACAGTGACCCAAGGCCAGAATTGAACCCGGGTCCCTGGCGCTGTGAGGCAGCGGTGCTAACCACTGTGCCACCGTGCTGCCCATTAATCCAGACCCTTATGAAATTGGCTGTTGCAAGTGTGAAAATTAGGTTCAATTCTTCTTGTTCTGGCTTCTTCTCCCGTAGGCGGACTTCATGAGTTGACAACCAATTAGTTGGACTTTCATTGACAAGTTCCACTGGGCAGCTTCATTCCAGCAGTGCACCCAACTGAAAGAGAAAGGACATCTTCCATTTCTCACTTTCTGGTTCAGATTAAGGTTCACTTTGGACTTGAGTTTCTCAACTCCACGATGCAGGAGATTGGAAAGGGTCAAACGCGCAAAGTAATTCAAGTCGCAGCTAAGTGGCACCAAGTGGATTTTTGAAAGATCTTGCACTGTGGTGGAGGCGGGGGTGGGTGGGGGCTTGTGTGGCAGGGTTGAGGGATGTGTGCCAGGGATGGGAGGGCTTGTGTAGCAGGGGTGGAGGGGTGCATGTGGCAGGGCTGAGGGGGGAGGTGTGTGTGGCAGGGGCGGGGAGTGTGTGTGGCAGGGGCGGGGGAGGTGTGTGTGGTAGCGGCGAGGTGTGTCGCAGGGGTGGGAGGGTGTGTGTGGAAGCAGCATGGTGTGTCGCAGGGGCGCGGTGTGTGTGGTAGTGTGAGGGTGAGTGTGGCAGGGTGGTGTGTGTGTGGCAGGGGGCAAGGGGGTGTGTAGGAGGGGGCGAGGTGGTGTGTGGACGGGGTGAGGGGGTGTGCAGCAGGGGGTGAGGAGTGTGTGGTGGGGGTGAGGGGGTGTGCAACAGGGGGCGAGGGGGTGTGTGGTGGGGGCGAGGGGGGGTGTGGCAGGAGGCAAGGGGGTGTGTGGCAGGGGGCGAGGGGGGGTGTGGCAGGGGGTGAGGGGGTGTGTGGCAGGGGGTGAGGGGGTGTGTGGCAGGGGGCGAGGGTGTATGTGGCAGGAGGCGAGGGGGTGTGTGGCAGGGGGTGCGGGGGTGTGCAACAGCTGGTGAGGGGGTGTGTGGCAGGGGTGAGGGGGTGTGTGGCGGGGCTGAGGGGTTGTGGAACAGGGGGTGAGGGGGTGTGTGGCAGGGGGCGAGGGGGTGTGTGGCAGGTGCGAGGTGTGTGTGGCAGGGGTGGGGTGTGTGTATGGCAGGCATGGAGTGTGTGTGGCAGGGGCGAGGGAGTGTGCGGCAGGGTGCGGCGTGTGTGGCAGGGGGTGGTGTGTGTGGCAGGGGCGGGGGTGTGTGTGTGGCAGGACAGGGGGTGTGTGGCAGGGACAGAGTGTGTGTGTGTGTGTGTGTGGCAGTAGCGGGTGTGTGTCTGTGTGTGTGTGGTGGGGGGGTGTGTGTGTGTGGCGGGGGCAGGGGGGGTGTGTGTGTGCGTGGTAGGAGGATGTGTGTGTGGCAGGGGCAGGGTGTGTGTGTGTGTGTGGTGGGGGTGTGTGTGTGTGCGTGGCGGGGGCAGGGGGGGTGTGTGTGTGGCAGGGGCAGGGTATGTGTGTGTGTGTGTGTGGTGGGGGGGTGTGTGTGTGTGGCGGGGGCAGGGAGGGTGTGTGTATGTGTGCATGGTAGGAGGATGTGTGTGTGGCAGGGGCAGGGTGTGTGTGTGTGTGTGTGTGGCAGGGGTGGATGTGTGTGTGTGTGTGTGTGGCAGGGGTGGGGTTGTGTGTGTGTGGCAGGGGTGGGTGTGTGTGTGTATGTGTGTGGGGCGGGGCAGGGGGGTGTGTGTGGCAGGGGCATGTATGTTGCGGGGGGTGTGTGTGGCAGGGGCGGTGTGTGTGTGTGTTTGTGTTGGGGGGGTGTGTGTGTGGGGCAGGGGGGTGTGTGTGGTGGGGGCATGTATGTTGCGGGGGGTGTGTGTGGCAGGGGCGGTGTGTGTGTGTGTTTGTGTTGGGGGGGTGTGTGTGTGGGGCAGGGGGGTGTGTGTGGTGGGGGCATGTGCATTGCGGGGGGTGTGTGTGGCAGGGGCGGTGTGTGTGTGTGTTTGTGTTGGGGGGGTGTGTGTGGGGCGGGGGCAGGGGGGTGTGTGTGTGTGGGGCGGGGCAGGGGGGTGTGTGTGTGGGGCGGGGCAGGGGGGTGTGTGTGTGGGGCGGGGCAGGGGGGTGTGTGTGGCAGGGTCGGGGTGTGTGTTTGTGTTGGGGGGGTGTGTGTGTGTGGGGCGGGGGCAGGGGGGGTGTGTGTGTGGGGCGGGGCAGGGGGGTGTGTGTGGCAGGGTCGGGGTGTGTGTTTGTGTTGGGGGGGTGTGTGTGTGTGGGGCGGGGGCAGGGGGGGTGTGTGTGTGGGGTGGGGCAGGGGGGTGTGTGTGGCAGGGTCGGGGTGTGTGTTTGTGTTGGGGGGGTGTGTGTGTGTGTGGGGCGGGGGCAGGGGGGGTGTGTGTGTGGCAGGGATTCTTCTCTGAAATTTGGGACAACCACAGAAGCGAACCGTGAAAAAGGTCCTGTACTGGAGAGACCTTCTCCTCCCCTCCCCACATGCACCCCAATTACTCAATGCCGACAGTTGTCTATCCAGGAAGATTGAATTCCTGAGAGATTCTGTGTGAAGTGACTTCAGCCTAAATAGTGTTAGAATGACCTTTTAGACTGCGATAGTGATACACCCCTTTAAAAAAAGGATGCTGGCAGTCTACATGGGCATTTATCACATAAGGTGCTATCAGTTAGCCTCCTGATCCACATTGACTGACTCGCTTGGGTTTGTCAATGCAATTGGGAGCCATAGAATTACACCCCCATCCTGAACTGGTAATGGGCCGGGTGACCAAACGTACTCCTCATTCCCCATCAATGTTCAATAAACTCTGCAGTCAGCTTACTTGTCTTTTGTTCATTTATGGGATGCTGGCATTATTGGCTGGGCCATCATTTATTGCCTATCCCTGATTGCCCTTGAGAAGTTGCCTTCTTGAACCTGCTGCAGTCCATGTGCCTTAGGTGACAGTGAAGGAACGGCGATATATTCCCAAGTCAGGATGGGGAGAGGTTGGAGGGGATCTTCCAGGCTGTGGTGTTCCCCATCTGCCTGCTGCCCTTGCCCTTCTAGATCGTAGCAGCCGTGTGTTTGGAAGGTGCTGTTGAAGGAATCTTGGTGAGTTCCCGTAGTGTATCTTCTAGATGGTTCACATCTGTGCATCGATGGTGAAGGCAGTGGATGGGGTGCCAATCAAATGGGCTGCTTTGTTAAGCTTCTTGACTATGGCAAGTGGAGGCTATTCTGTCACACCTCTGACTTGTGCCTTATCAATGATGAGTTACTTGCCACAGGATTCCTAGCCTCTGACCTGTTCTAATATCCAAGGTAGTTATGTGGCTAGGCCAGTTCAGCTCCTGGTCAATGGTAACCCCCATGTTGAAAATGGGGAATTCAGCAATTGTAATGCCATTGAATGTCAAGGGGAGATGGTTGGATTCTCTCTTGTTAGAGATGGTCATTGCCTGGCATTTGTGTGGTGCAAATGTTAATTGCCACCTGTCAGCCCAAGCCTGGGTATTGTCCAGGTCTCGTTGCATTTGTACATGGACTGCTTCAGTATCTGAGAAGTCACGAATGGTGCTGAACATCATGCAGTCATCGGTGAACATCCCCACTTCTGACATCATGACAGAAGGTCATGGTGAGGCAGCTGATGATAACTGGGCCTGGGACATTACTCTGAGGAACTCCTTCAGTGATGTCCTGGAACTGAGATAACTGACCTTCAGTAACCACAACCATCTTCCTTTGTGCTCGGTATGACTCCAACCAGCGGAGAGTTTTCCCCTTGATTCCCATTGACCCCGGTTTTGCTAGGGCTCCTTGATGCCACACTTGGTCAAATGCTGCCTTGAAGTGTGGGAAAGTCACTCCCAGTTCACCGTGCTCTTGTTAACAATAGATGAAGAATGACAAGCAGTCATTGAAGGCATTTCACAGCCTCTGGATTTCCCAAAACATTTTACCAACCAATCATGTAGTTTTGAGGTGTAGTCGCTTATCATAAGTTCATGAGCTATAGGAGTAGAATTAGGCCATTCAGCCCATTGAGTTTGCCCTGCCATTCGATCATGGCTGATATGGTCCTCATCCCCATTTTCCTGCCTTCTCCCCATAACCCTTCAACCCATTACCAATTAAAAATCTGTCTAACTCCTCCTTAAACTTACTCACTGTTCCAGCATCCACCGCACGTTGGGGTAGCGAATTCTACAGATTCACAACCCTTTGGGAGAAGTTAGTTTCTCCTCAGCTCTGTTTTAAATTTGCTACCCCTTATCCTAAGACTATGACCTCTTGTCCCAGGATGCGCCACAAGAGGAAGCATCCGCTCCACGTCTACTTTATCCATACCTTTTATCATCCTGTATACCTCAATTTGATCTCCCCCTCATTCTTCTAAATTCATTCAGACTCATGTGGAAAGGCAAGGCACAAGATGCGATGGTACTATGTGTCACCATGGGCTAACAAGGGGAGGGTGATAATGGCTGAGAAAATCTGGGGTCGCCGAATGATATGCAAAGTGGAAGTGATATCGAGCTTTGGCTCAGCAAATACTCTTCATCTGCAAAAGTAAATGATTGAACAGGTCTCATTTGGTATGCTTGTGGGATAGGCTGTTTTCACTTCTCATTACTATTTCCCTATAAATGTAATCAACTAAATCTATTTTAGTCAGGCAATCCATCTCCCCTCAGCTAATGGAAGCAAAGAGACATGTTACATTCAGAAGGACCCACGGACAGTCTTGTATAAATGTATCCTGACAAATAACTTAATTTTATATGTCACTTATCCAATAGGATTTTATTTCCATTTCTATATATTAAATGGGCATTTAGAACGTAAAGGGTTGATTGTTCCATGTCTTTACTCATTAACTACACAGGGTCCCACATTGCCATTTCTGATATATATCTGTTCTCTATCATATACACAGAAGCCGCTGCTCTAACCATGTACACGGGGGCTGCTGCTCTGTCCAATGTATACGGGAGCTGTTGTTGTGTGCTATGTACACGGGGACTGCTATTCTGTACAACATCCCTATGTACATATTGTACAAAACAGCAGACCCCGTGTACATAGCACACAACAACAGCCCTGTGAACATAGTACTGAACAAATGCCTAAGTATACTGTGCAGGACAGCAGCCCCTGTGTATATTGCGCAGGACAGCACCTTTATGTATATTGTACAGAGCAGCAGTCCCTGTGTATATTTAACCCGGTCGACAGAGTTTTCACACGTCCGTCTGGGTGCATCTGATAGAATCATGTTGGGTATAAAGAGATTTACAGATCAATCTTGTTTCTTTTTAAAATGTGTAAAAAAAATTGTTTTCCCAAATTGCTTTTGGGGAGTTTGTTTTGTACCATATACACAGGGGCTGCTGCTCTGAACTGTGTACACAAAGCCTGCTGTTCTGCACTATGTACACAGGGCTGTTGTTCTGTACCATGTACACAGAGCCACTGATCTGCACTATGTACACGGGGTTGTTTTTCTGTATCATGTACACGGGGTTGTTTTTCTGTATCATGTTCACGGGGTTGTTTTTCTGTATCATGTACACGGGGTTGTTTTTCTGTATCATGTACACGGGGCTGCTGTTCTGTACAATATACACACGGGGCTGCTGTTCTGTACAATATACACACGGGCTGCTATTCTGTACAATATACGTAGGAGCTGCTGTGCTGTACAATATACACAGGGGCTGCTGTTCTGTACAATATACAGAGGAGCTGCTGTTCTGTACAATATACAGAGGAGCTGCCGTGCTGTACAATATACACAGGGGCTGCTATTCTGTACAATATACAGAGGAGTTGCTATTCTGTAAAATATACACAGGGGTGTTGTTCTGTACCATGTACACAGTTCAGAGCAGCAGCCCCTGTGTATATTGTGCAGAATAGCAGCCCCCATATACATAGTGCAGAACAACAGCCCTGTGTACATGATACAGAGAAACAGCCCTGTGTACATAGTGCAGAACAGCAGGCTTCGTGTACACAGTTCAGAGCAGCAGCCCCTGTGTATATGGTACAAAACAAACTCCCCAAAAGCAATTTGGGAAAACAATTTTTTAAACACACATTTTTAAAAAGAAACAAGATTGATCTGTAAATCTCTTTATACCCAACATGATTCTATCAGATGCACCCAGATGGATGTGTGAAAACTCTGTCGACCGGGTTAAATATACACACAGCCTGCTGTTCTGTACAATATACACCGGGGCTGCTATTCTGTACAATATACACACGGACTGCTGTTCTGTAAAATATACACAGGGGTGTTGTTCTGTACAATATACACACGGACTGCTGTTCTGTAAAATATACACAGGGGTGTTGTTCTGTACAATGTACACAGGGGCTGCTGCTCTGAACTGTGTACATGGGGCTGGTGTTCTGTACTGTGTACACGGGGCTGCTGTTCTGTACTGTGTACACGGGGCTGCTGTTCTGTACTGTGTACACGGGGCTGGTGTTCTGTACTGTGTACACGGGGCTGGTGTTCTGTACTGTGTACACGGGGCTGCTGTTCTGTACTGTGTACACGGGGCTGGTGTTCTGTACTGTGTACACGGGGCTGCTGTTCTGTACTGTGTACGCGGGGCTGCTGTTCTGTACTGTGTACGCGGGGGCTGCTGTTCTGTACTGTGTACACGGGGGCTGGTGTTCTGCACTGTGTAAATGGAGTCTGCTGTTCTGTACTGTGTACACGGGGCTGGTGTTTTGTACTGTGTACACGGGGGCTGCTGTTTTGTACTGTGTACACGGGGCTGCTGTTTTGTACTCTGTACACGGGAGCTGCTGTTTTGTACTGTGTACACGGGGGCTGCTGTTTTGTACTGTGTACACGGGGCTGCTGTTTTGTACTCTGTACACGGGAGCTGCTGTTTTGTACTGTGTACACGGGAGCTGCTGTTTTGTACTATGTACATGGGGTCTGCTGTTCTGTACTGTGTATACGGGTCTGCTGTTCTGTACTGTGTACACGGGGCTGCTGTTCTGTACTGTGTACACGGGGGCTGGTGTTCTATACTTTGTACATGGGGTCTGCTGTTCTGTACTGTGCACACGGGGCTGCTGTTCTGTACTGTGTACACGGGGGCTGCTGTTCTGTACTGTGTACACGGGATCTGCTGTTCTGTACTGTGCACACGGGGCTGGTGTTCTGTACTGTGTACACGGGGGCTGCTGTTCTGTACTGTGCACATGGGGCTGCTGTTCTGTACTGTGTACACGGGGGCTGCTGTTCTGTACTGAGTACACGGGGCTGGTGTTCTGTACTGTGTACACGGGGCTGGTGTTCTATACTGTGTACATGGGGTCTGGTGTTCTATACTGTGTACACGGGGCTGGTGTTCTATACTGTGTACATGGGGTCTGGTGTTCTATACTGTGTACACGGGGCTGGTGTTCTATACTGTGTACATGGGGTCTGCTGTTCTGTACTGTGTACACGGGGCTGCTGTTCTGTACTGTGTACGCGGGGCTGGTGTTCTATACTGTGTACACGGGGCTGGTGTTCTATACTGTGTACATGGGGTCTGCTGTTCTGTACTGTGCACACGGGGCTGGTGTTCTATACTGTGTACGCGGGGCCGCTGTTCTGTACTGTGTACATGGGGTCTGCTGTTCTGTACTGTGTACATGGGGTCTGCTGTTCTGTACTGTGCGCACAGAGCTGCTACCCTGCACTATGTCCACGGGGTGTTGTTACTTTCCATGATACATTCGGGGGCTGTTATTGTCCTCAACATGCACAGGGACGGCTATTCTCCATTTTACTCAGAAGGACAGTCATCCTCTGTCATGCACAAAGCGGTTGTTATCCTCCAACACAGACAGGGACTGTTGTTGCTTCCCAATCTGCACAGGAATGCGTGGGGAAATGAAACTGTTTATCTCTGATATTGAATCACCCCGTGTTACAGCAGCTCGGTTAAACTCATATGATCGGATCAGGAGCTAGCCATGCAGGGCTGTCTACACTAACACCTGGCACGCCCTCAACAGAAAACGGCAAAACCAGACAACAAGCAGATAATGATCTCCAATCATTCTATGCCACAGAACAGTGATGCTCAAGATCTGCTTTTTTTAAAAGAAAAATAGGAGGAAAGTATCTCCGGTTGGTGGTGTTGACAGCAACTTGATCAGCCCTGTGTATATCCTTGACTCTCATCATAAAATCATGGAATCCTACAGTGCAGAAGGAGGCCATTCGGCACGGTAGCACAGTGGGTTAGCACTGCTGCCTCACAGCGCCAGGGACCCGGGTTCAATTCCAGCCTCGGGTCACTGTGTGGAGTTTGCACATTCCCCCCCGCCCCCCTCCGCCCGTGTCTGCATAGGTTCCCTCCGGGTGCTCCGGTTTCCTCCCACAGTTCAAAGATATGCAGGTTAGGTGGATTAACCATGATAAATTAACCCCAGTGTCAGGGGGATTAGCAGGGTACATACGTGGGGTTACGGGAATATTGCCTGGGTGGGGTTGTGGTCGGTGCAGACTCGATGGGCCGAATAGCCTCCTTCGGCACTGTAGGAATTCTATGATTCGGTCCATTGAGTCTGCACCGACTACAATCCCATCCAGGTCCTATTCCCATAACCCCACGTATTTACCCTAGATGTCTCCTGACACTAAGGGGCAATTTAGCATGGCCAATCCACCTAACCCGCACATCTTTGGAGTGTGGGAGGAAACCGGAGCACCCGGAGGAAACACACGCAGATACGTGGCGAACGTGCAGACTCCACACAGACAGTGACCCAAGCCGGGATTTGAACCCGGGTCCCTGGCGCTGTGAGGCAGCAGTGCTAACCACTGAGCCACATTTTACAGATTGGTCTTTAGGATTTTACCGGAGGCACTGGGTAAAATTTTAACTTTGTAGCAGCCCGATTCTAGACCCCCCTCCCCCCCCCCCCCAATTCCAATCTTGACTTGTGCCTGGAGACAACATTTTGGAGCTGTCTTAACAGGCGAATACTGATGAATTACTCATGGCTCCAGGACTGTCACTTGCAGTTGGAGTATCTTGCGAGAATACTCGATGAGCGTTACGTCGGGATGATAATGATTCATTTCTCTCCCCCCCCGCCCCCCATGTGTGCATTGCTGGCAATATATTAACAAAGCCTGGTCACAAGATCACTTTCTCCCCATGGTGTACACAGGGCCAGATATTCCCAGCGGATGTATTGTTCTGTAACAGATTCCAATCTGTCTTAAGCTACAGACTTCTGCCATTCTGCCTCTCGAGACTCCTCTGACATACAATGCAAATCTGGCTGATCTGTTCCTCAATTGCATATCACTTGGTACAGTTAGCTGGTATTAATCCAGTGATTCTGGCCTCGAAAGCCCTTGCATCCACTGATGCTGGGGCGAGGGAATTCTCATCTGTGTGACAAAGCGCTTCCTGAATTCCGTCCTGAATTACCTCGCTCTCATTCTCTCCCCCCCTGACTGACTCCCCACCAGAGGAAATGGTCGCTCAGTTGAGCTGTCAAATCTGTGAGACCATAAGACCATAAGGCAGAGGAGCAGAATTAGGCCACTTGTGCCTGCACCACCAGTCAATCATGGCTGATGTTTTTCTCACCCCCCTTATCCCCATTACCCCTGATCCCCTTATTAATCAAGAAACACAATAAGTACCTCAATTAAATCACCATGTATTGGGACCTCTGCTGTTTGTGATTGATATAAACGATCTGGAAGAAGGTGTAACTGGGGTGATCAGTAAGTTTGCGGACGACACGAAAATGGCTGGACTTGCAGATTGTGAGGAACATTGTCAGAGGCTACAGAAGGATATAGATAGGCTGGAAATTTGGGCAAAGAAATGGCAGATGGAGTTCAATCCAGATAAATGCGAAGTGATGCATTTTGGTAGAACTAACGTAGGGGGGGAGCTATACGATAAATGGCAGAACCATAAAGGGTGTAGATACGCAGAGGGACCTGGGTGTGCAAGTCCACAGATCCTTGAAGGTGACGGCACAGGTGGAGAAGGCAGTGAATAAGGCATATGGCATGCTTGCCTTTATAGGACAGGGCATAGAGTATAAAAGTTGGGGTCTGATGTTGCAGTTGTACAGAACATTGGTTCGGCCGCATTTGGAATACTGCGCCCAGTTCTGGTCGCCACACTACCAGAAGGACATGGAGGCTTTAGAGAGAGTGCAGAGGAGGCTTACCAGGATGTTGCCTGGTATGGAAGGGCTTAGTTATGAGGAGAGATTGGGTAAACTGGGGTTGTTCTCACTGGAAAGACGGAGGATGATGGGTGATCTACTAGAGGTGTATAAAATTATGAAAGGCATAGGTGGGAAGCTTTTTCCCAGGTCGGTGGTGACGTTCACGAGGGGTCATAGGTTCAAGGTGAGGGGGGGGAGGTTTAACATGGATATCAGAAGGACATATTTTACACAGAGGGTGGTGGGGGCCTGGAATGTGCTGCCAGGCAAGGTGGTGGAGGCGGATACACTGGGAACATTTAAGACTTATCTAGATAGCCACATGAATGGAGTGGGAATGGAGGGATACAAAAGAATGGTCTTGTTTGGACCAGGGAGCGGCGCGGGCTTGGAGGGCCGAAGGGCCTGTTCCTGTGCTGTATTGTTCTTTGTTCTTTGTTCTTTGTATCTCAATCACTCCTGCTTTTACAGGGCAGCACAGTGGCAGAGTGGTTAGCATTGCTGCCTCACAGTGCCAGGGACCCAGGTTCGAATTCCGGCTTGGGTCATTGTCTGTGTGGAGTCTGCACCGTCTCCCCAAGTTGAGGCCAAAATGTTGTCTGATTTCAAGAAGAAATGAGACATAGCTCTTGGGGCTCAAGGGATATGGGGGGAAGGGGGGATCAGGATATTGAATTCAATAATCAGCCATGATCATGTTGAACGGCAGAGCAGGTTCGAAGGGCTGAATGGCCTACTCCTGCTTCTAGTTACTATGCCTGCACGGGTTCCCTCCGGGTGCTCCTGTTTCCTCCCACAGTCCGAAAGATGTGGATAAAAGGGTCATCTGGACTTGAAACATCAGCTCTTTTCTCTCCTTACAGATGCTGCCAGACCTGCTGAGATTTTCCAGCATTTTCCCTTTTGGAGTCTGTAAGATGTGCTGGTTTGGTGCATTGGCCATGCTAAATTCTCCCTCAGTGTACCTGAACAGGCACCGGAGTGTGGCCACTCGGGGATTTTTACAGTAACTTCATTGCAGTGTTAATATAAGCCTACTTGTGACACTAAGAAATAAACTTTTTTTATAAACTTCTACCAGGATTATAATAGTGTGTCTTCACCTTAGTTTTGCTGTGAGATGGATGAATGTATGAAAGCAACCATTTAAAGGGAAAGTTAAGTAAGCACTTGAGGGAGAAAGGAATAAAGTAAAGTAAATTAAAGTTGATTTATTAGTCAGAAGTAAGGCTTACATTAACACTGCAATGAAGATACTGTGAAATTCCCCAAGTCACGACACTCCAGCACCTCTTCGGGTCAATGCACCTAATCAACACGTCGTTCAGAATGTGGGAGGAAACTGGAGCACCTGGAGGAAACCCACGCAGACACGGGGAGAATGTGCAGATTCCACACAGACAGTGACCCAAGCCGGGAATCGAACCCGGGTCCCTGGCACTGTGAGGCAGCAGTGCTAACCACTGTGCCACCGTGCCGAATAGAGGGTTATGTGGAGGAAGAGGGACAAGGGGAGGGGTATAAACACCTGTTGGAATGAGTGCCTTGTTTCTGTGCTGCTTATTCCATGATTTTCTTTGTAAGCTGATGGTCCTCTGTCTTTAGAAGGGCCCAGGGGGACCTACAACTAATGCTGACAGTCACCACATGGAATTTGTTTGCCTAATTATCCTCACAAGGAGATACGATCAGGCAAAGGCTCACCACACCCCTCTCACATGCCATTCCCAACCTTCGAGCAACAGTGTCTCTCAGAGAAAAGAGAGAACGTTAAGTTTAAAGTTTATTTATTAGTCACAAGTAAGGCTTACATTAACACTGCAATTAAGTCACTGTGAAAATCCCCAAGTGGCCACACTCTGGTGCCCGTTCGGGTGCACTGAGGGAGAATTTTAGCATGCCAATGTGCCTAACCAGCATATCTTGGCAGAGGCTTCAGCCACTTCAGGCAAAAAGCGGACATTCCTGAGAAATTTCTTCCCAGTTCCCTGAGGAAATCAAGCAACCTCTAGAAGTTGTGGTTCCCTATGACTCAAAACAATCTCAACTAAATATGAACCACCAGCGCCATCTTCCCTGCCCACCAACCCCCACCCCTCCGCCCCACAAAAACTGGATAAGTCCTCTTGCCTTCGGAACTTAATTAAGTTCACTTACGAAGACTGCAGGGTCTCTATATTCACCACATCTTGACGTGTCCTCCAGACAGTAATGACTTTCTGAAAAGGAATAATTTCTCACATTAAGCAGAACTGAGGATTTTCTCAGTATGATCTCTCATCCCATCAGCCATCTATTTCAGATAACCTCCCTCACACAATGATATCCAATTCAAAAGCCCCCAACCAAGCTCGCACTTTGCTGAACTGATTAATTCTTGGAACCGATCCTTCCAAAGAAAATGTCTAAACCTTGGCATTTGTTATGGTTCAGTTCAGAAACTCCAAAGGGTTTTCTGAAGGCCGCCTGAATCATAAGTTTTGCATCTTGAATTTGGCTGTGGTAAGCATGATATGTTCCACTTCAGGTGTGATTCAAGTGACCCACGAGGGAGGTTTTATCAAACAAAGTTTATTTAAGAATATAGTCAACATGTATAGTAAGAAAATTAATAAGAACTTTTATCAATTACAAACTAGAGACAAACAATCATGATAAGGTATAAAGAACTCTCCAATGTTTCAATCAAACAAATCCCACAGGCAAAACACCCGTTTCACAGTTTACCACAGCAAAGGCGAATGCTCACGTGACACTGGGATCGGGGCCGTTAGTTGGATTCTGCAGTCAAATGCTCTTAAGACTCAGAACAATTTGAAGACAAGACAGCTTCCCAAAATACCAGAGACACTCTGGTCCAGCCCCCAACAACAGCAGAATTTCACCCTTCAGGAAAACAAGATCTTGTTTCCAGCGAACCAACAGAATTTGCAAAACAACAGGGAGAGAGGAAAAACACTTCTTTTTAGTTTGCTGTCCCTTCTAAAACTAAAAACTCAAACATGCAGCTCCAAACTCAAACTGGAAAAAAAAACTGTCCAAAAACACATGACCATCCCGACAATGCAGGATCGTAAAACTAATCCCAGTGTAAACACACACAACCCTATTTAAGCCACCTAAGGTGCAATAAAAGAACACTAAGGCTGGGATTTTACCGGCACGCCCACCCCGATTCCGGGGGCAGGCTCGGCTCGGAGAATGGCATTCTCCGTTGGCCTCGGGTGGGTTCGTATAAAACTTGGGCGAAGGTGCCAGTAAAATTGCACCCTAAGAAACCACTAAAGCTGTGAGCTACAGAAATTATGTTTTAGAAAAAAGCCTTTCTTAAAGGTACACGAACGTCACACATTATTCTTGTTCATTTTCATTGCCTCCAGAGCCTCAACATCCTCAATCATGTTGGGCCATCAATGGACAAACGTGTTTGTGCCAAAACAGCATTCAAAATGTACTCAATGATCCCAGTAATACATGCTCAAACTGATAACTAATTCTTACTGCTTGTGCATCTTTTAAAAAGTGATTAAACACTATCTGCAGGATCACAGATGTTTCAACAAATGTAGCTTTGATCCATCATGAAGAGGATAAATGTTTATTTATTAAGTATCAAAATTAATAATTTTAAATAACAAAAAAGAATACTCACGCTAAATTGCTGCACACCAACGCAAAATCTCAAGAGCGCAAATGAATCATCGGATTCATGATCTGCTGAGTCATGATGTCATGTGAATCTGACATCACACACCAACACCCAGGGCACGATTCTCTCATCATGTTTGTTCCCAGCCTCGTTGCCAGCGAGAGTGGAAAGTTTGGCGCTCAGCCACAACTCCATTCACTGCAGCGGCGTCGGAGAATCCCAGCTGCGGATGAGGTCGGAGGTTTCCGGTCAATTTGCATTGCATGTTTCTCCTCAGAGGAACGACGTCAACTGTTGCAGAATTAAAAGGAAAACACAAGAAACTCTGGCCATTTAATCCATTTGACCAGAAATACACATGGCCGGAATTCTCTGGCCATTCACGCCCTGCCGCCGCCACCAGCAAGAATGGACAATTTGTGACTCAACAAAATCTCCATTCACAGCAGCAGGACCAGGGAATTTGGCGCTCAGTAAAACCTCCTTCCACTGCAGCGGGACTGGAGAATCCCAGTTGGAGGTGAGGTCAGAGAATTCGACCCACAGTCATAAAACATGGATTATAGCAACCAACTATCCTTCAATTGTTGCATAAGGTTAAATCTCACGGGATCCAGGGCGAGGTATCTAAATGGATACAAAATTGGCTCCTTGACTGAAGCCAGAGGGTGTTTGTAAAGGGTTGTTTTTCAAACTGGAGGCCTGTGACCAGCGGTGTGCCTCAGGGATCAGTGCTGGGTCCACCGTTATTTGTCATTTATATTAAAGATTTGGATGAGAATATAGGAAGCATGGTTAGTAAGTTTGCAGATGACACCAAGATTGGTGGCATAGTGGACAGTGAAGAAGGTTATCTCCGATTGCAACGGGATCTTGATCAATTGAACCGGTGGGCTGATGAATAGCAGATGGAGTTTAATTTAAACAAATGCGAGGTGATGCATTTTGGTAGATTGAACCAGGGCAGGACTTACTCAGTTAATGGTAGGGCGTTGGGTAGAGCTACAGAACAAAGAGATCTAGGGGTATATGTTCATAGCTCTTTGAAAGTGGAGTCACAGGTGGACAGAGTGGTGAAGAAGGCATTCGGCATGCTTGGTTTCATCGGTCAGAACATTGAATACAGGAGTTGGGACGTCTTGTTGAAGTTGTACAAGACATTGGTAAGGCCACACTTGGAATACTGTGTGCAGTTCTGGTCACCCTATTATAGAAAGGATATTATTAAACTAGAAAGAGTGCAGAAAAGATTTACTAGATTGCTACCGGGACTTGATGGTTTGAGTTATAAGGAGAGGCTGGATAGACTGGGACTTTTTTCTCTGGAGCGTAGGAGGCTGAGGGGTGACCTTATAGAGGTCTATAAAATAATGAGAGGCATAGACAAGGTAGATAGTCAATATCTTTTCCCAAAGGTAGGGGAGTCTAAAACTAGAGGCATAGGTTTAAGGTGAGAGGGGAGAGATACAAAAGTGTCCAGAGGGGCAATTGTTTCACACAGAGGGTGGTGAGTGTCTGGAACAAGCTGCCAGAGGTATTAGTAGAGGCAGGTGCAATTTTGTCTTTTAAAAAGCATTTAGATATTTACATGGATAAGATGGGTATAGAGGGATATGGGCCAAATGCGGGCAATTGGGATTAGTTTAGGGGTTTAAAAAAAAGGGTGGCATGGACAAGTTAGGTTGAAGGGCCTGTTTCCATGCTGTAAACCTCTATGACTCTATAACTGAAGGCTGGCATTGTAGACTAGAAATGCGATCTGTAGTTGGGGTTCCACAGAACTGGAGTTTCAGGCGTTGCAGTACTGGGTCTATCTTTGGAGACAATGGACAGCTCCGAACACGTGGGACATGTGCCTCATCACCCTCCTGAATCTCAGGGCGGGGGCGGGAGGAGGGATTCACTTGCAGTTGCCCCAGCAGCGCAAATCAAGTGATGCTAATCCCCATGGAATGACAAAACCTCCACATTCTGCAATCTTTTAATGAGTGCCCCTGCATGGTATAGACACATCTGGAATTTTCCAACCCAAAGTGTGTGCCACTGCGCTTGCTACACACTGAGTGAAATATGCACAAACCCATGTTCTATATCAGCCCGCAAATTGCTAATTTGTTTTGAATGACCAAGCACCAGAGATATTCTTGCATTATCTGCAAATTCCCAAATGGCTCTGTTGAAGCCTTTGTTCAGACTCATTAGTGAAAACATGAATCAGCAATGGATCCTGTGCAAAAATGGAAGAAAAGACACATGGACTACGATTTTTAAAAATTAGTTATGGGATGTGGGCATCGCTGGCTGGGCCAGCATTTTTTGCCCATCCCTATCTGCCCTCCCTTTCAGAGGGCATTTAAGAGTGAACCATATTACTGTGGGTCTGGAGTCACATGTAGGCCAGACCCAGGTAAGGATGGCAGATTTCCTTCCTTCCCGGATGGGTTTTTTCGACAATCGACAATGGTTTCATGGTCATCACTCTCATTTTAATTCCAGATCTTTATTGAATTCAAATTTCACCATCTGCCATAGTGGGATTTGAACCTGGGTCCCCAGATCAGGTCTCTGGATGACTAGTCCAGGGACAATACCACGACTGCCAAAACATTGAATGCATTCAAGAGGCGGCTAGATATAGCACTTGGGGCGAATGGGATCAAAGGTTATGGGGAGAAAGCGGGATGAGGCTATTGAGTTGGATGACGAGCCATGATCGTGATGAATGGCAGGCTCTGATTTTCCATGTCTCTGTGCCACTGCCTTCCCAATTCTTGCCTACGTACCAAGAATGACAGTCCTTGGATTCAAACACATTCAAACGCAAGTTTATGAATGGTTAAATTAATTCAGTCGCAGACAGCACATGGTGATACTTCACAGGACAAAGAAGATCACACATCCCAGGTCTTGAGCTCAACTTTCTAACCCTGCATCTTGCTCTTCTTCGAATTTTGCTTTGCACTCTCGCCTGTGTTAAATCTTTCCAGTTGCCTTACTCCATGTACATTGCAGAGCCCTTGCGCACTCTGCACTGCTTGTGCCTGTCTTCCTCAAGAAGATCCAGGCTATTTAAACATCCATCATCTGTGGTCCCAGAGGCCAGCAGAAGCTGAAAGTGTTTTCTGCTTTAAGCAAAGCATAGAATGTACCCAATTACAGTTCCACGCAGATAAGTTGGCCTCTAGGCGTGCATAAACTGTAAAAGAAATTCAGAATTAAACGCAATCAATTTCTTGTTTAATCTCAAGACTGGGCCGTTTGCGATCTATGTGTAAACTGCGACTTGTGCAAGCTTACCAACACAAGGGGCATGAGGAACTTGGTGCATAACTGGACCCCAATCCGATGAGTGACAATGAGGAACCAATGGATTCCCCCTCTCCAACGTAATAACTGTAATTTGTGCCTGGAACTCGTTGCCGGGGGAGGTAGTGGAAGCGGATACGGTAGTGATTTTTAAGGTGCATCTTGACAAATACATGAATAGGATGGAAATAGAGGGATATGGTCCCCGGAAGAGTAGGGGGTTTTAGTTCAGACAGGCAGTAGGGTTGGTGCAGGCTTGGAGGGCTGAAGGGCCTGTTCCTGTGCTGTAATTTTCTTTGTTTTTTGTAACATAATCCTACCAGACATAATTTTTGTCAAGACTTTTCTATGTGATACTTAATCAAATAATTTCTGGAAGTCAAAGTATCAAGAGGATTAATTTCATGATCCAATCTCCTCACTTTTTTAAAGAAGTCAAAGTTCAGGCGAAAGAAGCATGGTTACCTGAAGCCATGTTGGTTTATTTTATTAAAATATCTCCCACTTTCTATGCTGCCTTTTAGCTTTGACAAAGGGTCATCTGGACTCAAAACGTCAGCTCTTTTTTTTCCTTATAGATGCTGCCAGACCTGCTGAGATTTTCCAGCATTTTCGCTTTTTGGTTTATTTATTTAAAGTTTATTTATTTATCAGTGTCACAAGTAGGCTTACATTAACACTGCAATGAAGTTACTGTGAAAATCCCAGAGTCGCCACACTCCGGCGCCTGTTCGGGTACACTGAGAGAGAATTTTAGCACGGCCAATGTACCTAACCAGCACATCTTTCGGACTGTGGGACGAAATCGGAGCACCTGGAGGAAACCCACACAGACACGAGGAAGAACCTGCAGACTCTGCACAGACAGGCAGTCACCCAAGCCGGGAATCAAACCTGGGTCACTGGCGCTATGAGGCAGCAGTGCTAACCACTGTGCCACTGTGCCGCCCGATCTCTGTAAAAAAAAATGCAACATCACATCCAATTTGCAACAGTTCCCCCATCACCAGAATTGATTTCTTCCTTTCCGTAATTATCGGAGCTTGCAAGTCACATCCAATCCATGGAGACAATCAAACTGCTGAATGTATAGTTTGTCAGACTCGGCACAATCTGTTATAATCTCCCCCCGAGCACTCTGGGGTGAATGGCACCACATTCCAATGTTCTGTCAAGCTTCAATTCATCCACTTGCATATTGAGGAAGCAATTTTAAACCTACTTTAACATCGGACCCAACACGTTGTCCTCAGAGGTGGAAAGCAACGTAAATGAACTCTTTCGCTCATCAGTGCAGTCCGTGTTATGTTCACACGTAACCTGTGAGGCCCAGGGGAGCCCTCTGCTTCTTTGCATCACCATTCATCAATGACCATCTCCAACAGAACTGATTGTTGGATTGTAACTGGTGACAACTTTGTATTGGATGTCATGTGACCAATGGTAGCAAGCTGGAAGGGTCAGTTGACCCAGTAAACTATGAACTAATTACGGAATGATGTAAGACCATAAGACATAGAAGCAGAATTAGGCCACTCGGCCCATCGAGTCTGCTCCGCTATTCAATCATAGAAACATAGAAAGAAAAACTACAGCACAAAACAGGCCCCTCGGCCCCATAAGTTGTGCTGAACATATCCTACCTTTTAGGCTTACCCATAACCCTCCATCCTATTAAGTCCCATGTACTCATCCAGGAGTCTCTTAAAAGACCCTATTGAGTTCGCCTCCACCACCACTGACGTCAGCCGATTCCATTCGCCCACCACCCTCTGTGTGAAAAAACTTCCCCCTAACATTTTCCCTGTACCTACCCCCCAGCACCTTAAACCTGTGTCCTCTCATAGCAGCCATTTCCACTCTGGGAAAAAGCCTCTGAGAGTCCACCCGATCTATGCCTCTCAACATCTTATATACCTCTATTAGGTGTCCTCTGATCCTACGTCTCTCCGAGGAGAAAAGACCGAGCTCCCTCAGCCTATTCTCATAAGGCACGCCACTCAATCCAGGCAACATCCTTGTAAATCGCCTCTGCACCCTTTCAATCTTTTCCACATCCTTCCTGTAATGAGGCGACCAGAACTGAGCACAGTACTCCAAGTGGGGTCTGACGAGGGTCTTATATAGCTGCATCATTATCCCCGGACTCCTAAACTCAATCCCTCGATTGATAAAGGCCAGCACACCATACGCCTTCTTAACCACCTCCTCCACTTGCGGGGCCGATTTTAGAGTCCTATGGACCCGGACCCCAAGGTCCTTCTGTTCCTCTACAGTACTAAGAGTCTTTCCCTTTATATTGTACTCCTTCATCCCATTTGACCTGCCAAAATGGACCACTACGCATTTATCTGGGTTGAAGTCCATCTGCCACTTCTCCGCCCAGTCTTGCATCCTATCTATGTCCCTCTGTAACTTCTGACATCCCTCCAGACTATCCACAACCCCACCAACCTTCGTGTCGTCGGCAAACTTACCAACCCATCCCTCCACTTCTTCATCCAGGTCATTTATGAAATATCATGGTTGATATTTTTCTCATCCTCATTCTCCTGCCTTTTCCCCATAACCCCTGATCCCCTTATTAATCAAGAACCTATCTATCTCTGTCTTAAAGATACTCAATGATCTCGCCTCCACAGCCTTCTGTGGCAAAGAGTTCCACAGATTCACCACTCTCTGGCTGAAGAAATTCCTCCTCATCTCTGTTTTAAAGGATTGCCGCTTTAGTCTGAGGTTGTGCCCTCTGGTTCTAGTTTTTCCTACTAGTGGAAACATTCTCTCCATGTCCACTGTATCCATGCCTTGTAGTAAGTTTCACTAAGATAACCCCTCATCCTTCTAAACTCCAACAAGTACAGACCCAGAGCCCTCAACTGTTTCTCATACGACAAGCTCTTTATGTGATGGTCAGCTGACCAGCTAACTCACTATAAATAAGAACCTGTTGGGAATTGTGGGGAACTTGGATTGGCCCAGGGTGAGGCCCCAAGTTTGGAGTAATGAAATTTCTTTATTAAACCCTTTCTTTGACTTCTAAGTTGGAGTAAGTTTTGTTATATTTTTATTGGCTGCATTTGAAGAGTTTCTTCTAAAGACACACCAACCCATTGCCCTTCTGTACAGTGCTATCCAGTGCATTCAGGGCACTGGCTTTAATTCCACCCACCTGCTTTCTATACTTGCTCTATTTTCCTGGCAACTGACCCATTTGGGGCACAGATAAATCTTTGGTCAGGCTTCAGTATCTCCAGGAACACCCCGACTGAGCTGTTTTAAACTTCATTTTGTTTTTGTTGCCTTTTCGTAGCCATGTCCCGTGGCAGTGATCTCAAAATAATCCAATTCAATCGCATCATCAGAATGACCCAAGGCATCCCTGCCATCACAAAGTATATTTATACCAGAAGGATGTGGATGCTTTGGAGAGGGTACAGAAAAGATTTTATCAGGATGTTGCCTGGTATGGAGGGCATCAGCTATGAGGAGAGGTTGGAGAAACTTGGTTTGTTCTCATTGGAACGCCGGAGGTTGAGGGGGTGACCCGATAGAAGCCTACAGGATTATGGGGGGCATGGACAGAGTGGATAGTCAGAAGCTTTTTCCCAGGGTGGAAGAGTCAATTTCTAGGGGGCACAGGTTTAAGGTGCGAGGGGCCAGGTTTAAAGGAGTTGTACGAGGCAGATTTTTTACAGAGGGTGGTGGGTGCCTGGAACTCGCTGCCAGGGGAGGTAGTGGATCCGATACGATGGTGACTTTTAAGGGGCGTCTGGACAAATACATGAATAGGATGGGAATAGAGGGATATGGTCCCCGGAAGGATAGGGGGTTTCAATTTAGATGGGCTGCATGGTCGGTGCAGGCTTGGAGGGCCGAAGGGCCTGTTCCTGTGCTGCAATTTTCTTTGTTATGTTGCTCCTGAGATCTGGTCAAAGACCTGGAACCCCCTCCCTAACAGCACTGTGGGTGTACTTACACCAACTGGATTACAGCGGGTCAAGAAAGCAGCTCACCATCGCCATCTCAAGGCAATTAGATTTAGGCAATAAATGCTGGTCTGGCCAGCGACGCCCACAACCCATGAACAAGTCTGTTTTTCAAAAATTACATTCAACACAGTATTCAATCACCCATCAACTGAAACCTACCAAAGCAATGATCCTGTTGCCCCAAGTATGACCCTTCACACACACCAGATAACGGCCAGAATTCTCCAGCCATGCACACCCCACCGCCGCTGCAAGTGAGAATTTGGCGCTCAGCCAAATCTCCGTTCACTGCAGCGAGACCAGAGAATCCCGTTGGCGTGAATGGACAGAAAGTTCCGGCTGTTCATCTTCAGATCGGATGAAGATTTTGATTTGATTTATTATTGTCACATGTATTAACATACAGTGAAAAGTGTTGTTTCTTGCGCATTATACAGATAAAACATACCGTTCATAGAGAAGGAAATGAATGAGTGCAAAATGTAGTGTTACAGTCATAGCTAGTGTGTAGAGAAAGATCAACTTAATGCAAGCTAAGTCCATTCAAAAGTCTGATAGCGGCAGGAAAGAAGCTGTTCTTGAGTCGGTTGGTACGTGACCTCAGATTTTTGTATCTTTTTCCCAACGGAAGAAGGTGGAAGAGAGAATGCCCGGGGTGCGTGGGGTCCTTAATTATGCTGGCTGCTTTGCCGAGGCATCGGGAAGTGTAGACAGAGTCAATGGATGGGAGGCTGGTTTTCATGATGGATTGGGCTACATTCACAACCTTTTGTCGTTCCTTGCGGTCTTGGGCAGAGCAGGAGCCAAGCCAAGCTGTGATACAACCAGAAAGAACACTTTCTATGGTACATCTGTAAAAGTTGGTGAGGCTCGTAGCTGACACGCCAAATTTCCTTAGTCTTCAGAGAAAGTAGAGGCATTGGTGGATATTTCATCTAATATTTCATCCAATCCCTCTGTTCTTCACCTTGAATAGAAATACAACCTTTGACAGTGTCAATGAATGTATTCGCCTTTACTTGTACTTGGCTGACCATATTGGGGGGAGTCCATGCAAGGCAAGGTAACACCTTGTGTGACAATAACTCCCTGCTGCTCTGCAGCTCTGCGTCATTAATCCTTGTGTCCTTGTGACCTCAAGCCTGTCTTCAATGTGTGAGGGAACAAGCTTGGGCCAATTCTGTGCTTTAACTGGTCCCAAATTGTTTCAAGTGCTTCTTATCATCCAATAAGCTTTCCTTTCAGCGTTATATCTTTCTTTATAAATTAAGTTACATCAATTCTGTTGTGACCCCAGTCTGCTTTTACCGAATCAAATTTCAATCTCACTCTCAATCCACTGTTCTTATGCAACCAGAAATGCCGATTACTGTACATCTTAAATTCCTCTGTCTATGTTTGCTTCTAATTTTGCATTCACTATGAACTGGAATATCCTTGCCCCAACTAGAGACCTGGGTTCAATTCCAGTCTCTGTGGGGAGTTTGTACATTCTCCCCGTGCCTACGTGGGTTTCCTCTGGGTGCTCTGGTTTCCTCCCAATATCCGAAAGATGTGCGGGTTAGGTGCATTGGTCATGATAAATTGCCCCTTAGTGTCAGGGGGATTAGGAGCATGGAGTTATGGGGATAGAGCCTGGGTGGGATTGTTGTTGGTGCAGGCTTGATGGGCCAAATGGCCTCCTTCTGTACTGTAGATTTTATGATTCCATAAGTAAGTGATTTCCTTGCTTGAAACTATTGAGACAAGTCATTCTCTTTGGCAAAGAGCTGAAAAATCAAGGGCAGGGTTTAACAATGAGAAAGTTACGAATGATAAGGACCACAACTTGGACATCTGAAGGTTGATCCAGCAGGTGATCCAAATAGATTCAAGAAGAGATCTAGGGGTACATGTTCATGGCTCCTTGAAAGTGGAGTCACAGGTGGACAGAGTGGTGAAGAAGGCATTCGGCATGCTTGGTTTCATCAGTCAGAACATTGAATACAGGAGTTGGGACGTCTTGTTGAAGTTGTACAAGACATTGGTAAGGCCACACTTGGAATACTGTGTGCAATTCTGGTCACCCTATTATAGAAAGGATATTATGAAACTAGAAAGAGTGCAGAAAAGATTTACTAGGATGCTACCAGGACTTGATGGATTGAGTCATAAGGAGAGGCTGAATAGACTGGGACTTTTTTCTCTGGAGCGTAGGAGGCTGAGGGGTGACCTTATAGAGGTCTATAAAATAATGAGGGGCATAGACAAGGTAGATAGTCAATATCTTTTCTCAAAGGCAGGGGAGTCTAAAACTAGAGGGCATAGGTTTAAGGTGAGAGGGGAGAGATACAAAAGTGTCCAGAGGGGCAATTTTTTCACACAGAGGGTGGTGAGTGTCTGGAACAAGCTGCCAGAGGTAGTAGTAGAGGCGGGTACAATTTTATCTTTTAAAAAGCATTTAGATAGTTACATGGGTACGATGGGATATGGGCCAAAAGCAGGCAATTGGGACTAGAGGGATATGGGCCAAAAGCAGGCAATTGGGACTAGTTTAGGGGTTTTTAAAAAATGGGCGGCATGGACAAGTTAGGCCGAAGGGCCTGTTTCCATGCTGTAAACCTCTGTGACTCTATGACTCTAAGCAAATTTAGGCATTTCTAAAATATAAAAGGAGGGACCTGGTGACACTGGAAACTGGTTTCGAAAGGGGTTAAATTTGTTAACTCCAAAAGGCCTTGCCACTTCTAACAATTATGATCATTGAACAATGTGACTTGCCAGACGGACTAGAATGGTCTTTTCTCATCCTGGACAGTCCTGTCTGCTTAGGTGTGTCTTTTCTTTTAGGAAAAATGTTGGAATTTCAGACAAAGCAAGCACAGAAATCACGACAGGCAGTAAAGAAGGCAAATGGTATGTTGGCCTCCAGAGTGAGACTAATTGTGGATAGGAATAGGGATGTTTTGCTGCAATTGTATAGGGCATTGGTGAAGCCACATCTGGAGTATTGCGTGCATTTTTGGTGTCCTTGTCTGAGAAAGGATGTCCTTGCTATAGAGGGAGTGCAGCACAGGTTTATCAGGCTGATTCCTGGGATGGCAGGTCTGTCATCTGAGGAGAGACTAAATCGGTTTGGATTATACTCACTGGAGTTTAGAAGAGTGAGGGAATCTCATAGAAACTTATAAAATTCTAACAGGGTTAGGCAGGGTAGATTCAGAAAGAATCTTCCAAATGGTGGGGGAGTCCAGAACTAGGGGTCATAGTTTGAGGATACCCTTTTAGAACTGAGGTGAGGAGAAACCTCTTCACCCAGAGGGTGATGAATGTGTGGAATTCACTACCACAGAATCATCAATGGTTTCATGGTCACCAGTAGATTCTTAATTCCACATATTTTTTAATTGAATTTAAATTCCACTATCTGCTGTGATGGGATTCGAACCCGGGTCCCCAGAACATGAGCTGAGTTTCTGGATTAATAGACTAGCGACAATACCACTAAGGCCATCACCTCCCCTATCGTGTGCAAAACAACAATACATTTCGCTGGATACCAATTCATGTGGCAATAATAAATCCGATGAAAGAAAGCACCCCGCTTTCCTCCAGATCCCTGTTGAGGGGGGGGGGGGGGGGGGGGGGGGTGGTGCCTCACGCCTCATCCGTAATCCCAGAGCAGACAGCGAGAGCCTCCATTTTGTGTCTCGCTGAGAGAACTGCACCTCCAAAGCAGCAGCCCCCACATGCCCCCTCAACGTCCCCCTCCCCCGCCAACCACCCCCACCCCGCCACACCCCTGTCCTCCTCTCCCTCCTTGGTGGGAGCACAGAGGGCTGAGTCCACAACACACACTCAATTCAATTAAGACATTAAATGCACTCAGCATGAATATTGACCGTATCCTGTACAAACAAGCAGAGGATAATTCTTCTCTCAATTCCTTTATTGCCTGTAAACCAGAGAGATCCAATTTACTGAGAGAACGGCGCATTAAAAGAATGTTCTAACAGTGGGGCAGGGAAGGCTGGGGACCTGTGTGCATGGAGCTGATCTGCTGTGTTTCGGAACGGGCTGTCAATCCACTGATAGCTGACAAATCACACTTCGCCGTCTTCAGGAACATATACAGTTGACATCCTCTGCTCCTCCGCTATCAGAATGAGATAAGGTTGTCCCCATTATTCGACAATGAGAATTGCAATTGCACGTAAGTAGTTCTTAAAAAAAAAAGGCTTTTATCAGACAGTCAGGCAAAGGCATCAATAACATCAAATAAGATGGTGCACTTTTCCTCCTCCCTGTCTCCTTCACTTGAGTTAACAGCCAGTCTTCTTGCAATCGTGAAAAGGCTTTAATTGATTTGAATGCTGCATGTTTGGACAATTAACACAGACTTCCCCATGATTATAACCCGACAGGAGGTCATTCACCTTGCAACACTCCAAAAAACAAGCAAAATTTACCGAAAGGTCATTTGTTGAAGGTCATGCCACTATCTCCAGAAGTAACCTATTCGGTCGGCATGTTCCTGTCGAACATGCCAACTGCTGTGGGCTGCAGGGTGGAGGATCATTCATGTTCTGATTGGGACGCATGACGGCCCGATCTCAGCGCAGCCAGGCGTGCTGGCACATTGAAGTCCCACCCCCCACCCCCCACCGACCCCCCCCCTCCCCCCCCCCCCCCCCCCCCGCCTCAACCCCCATCCCCGCATGATGGCATGAAATACGCCCAGCTGTTTTCTTTTGTGACAGAATGTGGTAAGATCATCGTAGAATCCCTACAGTGCAGAAAGAGGCCATTCAGCCCATCAAGCCTGCACCAGCAACAATCCAACCCAGACCCTCTCCCAATAACCCCATGCATCTACCCAACTAATCCCTCTGACACTAAGGGACTATCAACCTAACCCGCATATCTTTGGAGTGTGGGAGGAAACCGGAGTACCCGGAGGAAACCCACGCAGACACGTGGAGAGAACGTGCAAACTCCACATAGACAGTGACCCAAGCTGGGAATTGAACCCGGATCCTGGCTCTGTGAGGCAGCAGTCGAACCACTGTGCCACCACCAGTTGAGAAAATCAACCAATTTTTCTGGAGGGAAACAGAATTCCCAAATTCTCCCGCCCGCCACAGAATCGGAGGGGCGAACAATGAAAATGTCCGGTCTCGCTCGAGCAAGGCCGTAAAATCCCACCCACCATTTTTCTCACTGGAACCAACATTCTGCCAAATTCTGGTCAGGTCGCCCACAATGTCTTGCACTAAAAATGAGGCGATTTGACTTGCAAAATGCAGTGAGTGGAGGAAAGTCAAGGTTGGGCCATTCAATCCCTTGAGCCAATTCCGGCAGGGCTGATCTGTTCTTTATCCATCTGCCTTGGTTCGTCTTCATAACCTTGTCGAATACAATAACACGGATTGCCTACGTTCAATCTTTCCCAATCGCTCAAGTGAGTGTGCTCTCCCCTCTCCAACAAGGGAATTACCCTCCTGCTGTTCTTCCCTGGAATTGTGGTGCTGTGACATGCAGTTGCGAGGAAACATGTTCGGCTGTGTTGGTCTACTTAGATTCGTCCGTGAAGATGAGCCACTTGCATGGGTTTATCAGCATGCTGGTGAAGATGTCCCCCAGCAAGGAGTCAATGCCTTTAGAAGATGCTAACTCATTGCCTAGATGCCATCAACGGTGCAATCAGTGCTCTTTTTGCATGCTACATTAGCATAGCACCAGCATTATTCCCTCCATTTCCCTGAACTTGGCTGGTGGCAAAAGGTGCTGGTTAAAGGAAAGTTGCCCCAAATTTTCTCCCCCAACTTCTGATGGCACTGACTCCTGAGTGGGTGGGCAAATGCATGGCAGATGCAGTATAATGTGGGTGATGCAGTATAATGTGCAGTAAAGCAGTAAAAAAGGCAAATGGTATGTTGGCCATCATAGTCAGAGTGGGTGGCACGGTAAGCACAGTGGTTGATACTGCTGCCTCACAGCTCCAGGGACCTGGGTTCGATTCCCGGCTTGGGTCACTGTCTGTGTGGAGTTTGCACGTCCTCCCCTCGTCGGCGTGGGTTTCCTCCGGGTGCTCCGATTTCCTCCCACAGTCCAAAGATGTGCAGGTTAGGCTGATTGGCCATGCTAAATTGCCCCTTAGTCCCCTGCAATGCATAGGTTAGAGCGAATAGTGAGGTAAATATGTGGGGTTGCGGGGATAGGGCCTGGGTGGGATTGTGGTTGGTGCAGACTCGATGGGCCGAATGGCCTCCTTCTGCACTGTAGGGTTCCAAGATGATTCTACTCTATGAATCATTTGGGTATTGGGATCGGGATGTTTTACTGCAATTTTTGAGGCCACACCTGGAGTATTGTGTGCAGTTTTGGTGTCCTTATCTGAGGAAGGATGTTCTTGCTATCGAGGGAGTACAGCAAAGGTTTACCAGACTGATTCCTGGGATGACAGGACTGACGTATGAGGAGAGATTGAGTCGGTTAGGATTATATTCGCTGAAGTTTAGAAGAAGGAGAGGGGAATCTGATAAAAACCTATAAAACACTAACAAGATTAGACAGGGTAGATGCAGGAAGGATGTTTCTGATGGTGGGGGAGTCCAGAACCAGGTGTCATAGCCTGAGGATACGGAGAAAACCAGTTAGGATTGAGATGAGGAGAAATTAGTGAGCCTCTGGAATTCTCTACCACAGAAAGCAATTGAGGCCAAAACATTGTTTGTTTTCAAGAAGAAGCTTTTTATTCATTTTACGGGATGTGAGTGTCGCCGGCTGGGTCAGCATTTATTGCTGATCCCCAACTGCCCTCCATCTCGGAATACATTGAGAGAGAGGAATGTGAAACTTGACCTGGGTGTCCTGGTTCACCAGTCGCTGAAGGTAAGCATGTAGGTGAGGCAGGCAGTAAAACAGGAAAATGGTTTGTGGGCCTTCATAACGAGAGGATTTGAGTGCAGGAACAGGGGATGTCTTGCTGCAAGTGAACAGAATTCCCACTCACCTGAAGAAGGGGCTTGCAGCTCCGAAAGCTTGTGTGGCTTTTGCTACCAAATAAACCTGTTGGACTTTAACCTGGTGTTGTTAAACTTCTTACTGTGTTTACCCCAGTCCAACGCCGGCATCTCCACATCATTGCTGCAAGTATACAGGGCCTTGGTGAGGCCACACCTGGAGTATTGTAATATAAACGCAAAATACTGCGGATGCTGGAATCGGAAACAAAAACAGAAAAATTCTGTGTTTACCTCAGTCCAACGCCGACATCTCCACATCTGTTAGAATGTAACCAGTGACAACTTTGTATTGGATGCAATGTGACCAATGGGAACAAGATGTAAGGGTCAGCTGACCCAGTAAACCATGGAACCAATTACAGAGTGATGTAATGGTCAGCTGACCAACTGAATCAGTATAAATAAGGAACTATGTAGAATTGTGGGGAGCTTGGAGTGGCCCAGGGCGAGGCCCCAAGTTTGGAGTAATGAAGTTTCTTTATTAAACCCTTTATTTGATTTATAAGTTGGAGTAAGTTTTGTTGCATTTTCATTAGCTGCATTTTGAAGAGTTCCTTCCAAAGAAACATGGCGAAGGGTCAGCTGGACTTGGAACATTGGCTCTTTTCTCCCTCCACAGATGCTGTGAGACCTGCTGAGATTTTCCAACATTTTTCTGTTGCCTGGGGTATCGTGTGCGGTTTTGGTCGCCTTATCTGAGAAAGGATATTCTTGCTACAGAGGAAGTGCAGTAAAGGTTTACCAGACTGATTCCTGGTATGACAGGGCTGACATAGGAGGAGAGACTGAGTCGGTTAGGATTACATTCGCTGGAGTTCAAAAGAGTGAGGGGGGAATCTCATAGAAACCTATAAAATTCTAACAGGCCTACATAGGGTAGATGCAGAAAGGATGCTTTGGATGGTGGGCAAGCCCAGAAGCAGTGGTCACAGTCTAAGATACGGGATAAAGCTTTTAGGACTAGATAGAGCACTTGGGGGGGTGAAATGGATCAAAGGTTTTGGGGGGGAATGTGGGAACAGGTTACTGATGATGATCAGTCATGATCGTAATGAATGACAGAGCAGGATTGAAGGGCCGAATGGCCTCCACCTGCTCCTATTTTCCCTTGTTTCTATGTTTCGATGTACAGTTATCTTGAACATCTGAATGATACTCCCCACCACAAACCCCCACCCCATGCTGCCCCAAAGCTTCCAATTGAAGGGTTTTTTGGGTTAACTTTCTATTCCACCCAAGTTGACAAGGACGACCGCACTCAATGCCTGGATCTGAAAGTAGTTTGAACGTGGTTCAAGCCAGATTGCACTGTCAGAGGAGATACCTGTGACCCACGATAGCCCGGCATGTAAATGAGCACAGCACAGACCAGGCATGGTGTCGAATTCCTGGCCTGATCATCACTGTATGCATTGTATCATTGCTGGGATGGAAATAGTGACAAGAGGTGTGTTACCCTGCATTGAGGAAGGAAAAATTAAGCAAAAGGTCATCGCGCTCCCCACTCACTCCCGATTACTATTCAACAGCCCGCCAGCTGCATGTAATTGACATGTGACAGGATGTCAAGGATATACTGGCACTGGAGGGGGTGCAGAGGAGATTCACTGGGTTGATTCTCTGGAGTTGAGAGGTTGGCTTATGAGAAAAGACTGAGCCGAATGGGACTGTGCTCATTGGGATTCAGAAGAATGAAGGGAGATCTCAGAGAAATATATAAGATTATGAAGGGAATAGATAAGATAGAAGCAGGGAAGTTGTTTCCACTGGCAGGTGAAACTAGAACTCTGGGGCAGGGCCTCAAAATAAGGGGAAGCAGATTTAGGACCGAGTTGAGGAGTTGTGAATCTGTGGAATTCCCTTTCCTGTGAAGCAGTTGAGGCTACCTCATTTAATGTTTTTAAGGCAAGGATAGATAAATTTTTGAACAGTAAAGGAATTAAGGGTTATGGTGAGCGGGCGGGTAAGTGGAGCTGAGTCCACAAACAGATCAGCCATGATCTTATTGAATGGCGGAGCAAGCTTGAGGGGCCAGATGGCCTACTCCTGCTCCTAGTTCTTATGTTCTCAACTCCAGAGAATCAACCCAGTGAATCTCCTCTGTTATGTTTAGGCTGGCCTATCCTTGGTTGAATAGGCCACTGACTCTTAATGTCTGGACTTGTGTTCAAGAGCCTTGGAGGGAGGCTGGAGCCAAAATACCAGATGTCACCAGAGACATGGAGAATATTGTTTCGAAAAAGATGCAGTTTCAGAGATCCCTCTCCCTTCCTCAGTTACACTGACCTGGCACCATCTCCGTAAGCTTGCATTCCCTCCCTTTGTACACCACCATAAGACCATAAGACATAGGAGCAGAATTAGGCCACTCGGCCCCTCGCGTCTGCTCCGCCATTCAATCATGGCTGATATTTTTCTCATCCCCATTCTCCTGTCTTTTCCCCATAACCCCTGATCCTCTTATTAATCAAGAACCTATCAATCTCTGTCGTGAAGACACTCAATGACTTGGCCTCCACAGCCTTCCACAGCAAAGAATTCCACAGATTCACCACTCTCTTGGTTTCAGATAAAGCTCGGCACAACATCGTGGGCCAAAGGGCCTGTTCTGTGCTGTACTGTTCTATGTTCTTTTGTGAAGAAATTCCTCTTCATCTCTGTTTTAAAGGATCGCCCCTTTAGCCTGAGGTTGTGCCCTCTGGTTCTAGTTTTTCCTACTGGTGGAAACATCCTCTCCACGTCCACCCTATCCAGGCTTCACAGTATCCTGTAAGTTTCAATAAGATCCCCCCTCATCCTTCTAAACTCCAACGAGTACAGACCCAGAGTCCTCAACCGTTCCTCATACGACAAGCGCTTCATCCCAGGGATCATTCTTGTGAACCTCCTCTGGACCCTTTCCAAGGCCAGCACATCACCAGCCTGACACAAGTTCATCAATTCGATTCTATCCTTTAATATAATGCTCTGCCCCTCCCCCCATGTTTACCCTCTGGATTTATTGATACCCCACACCACCCCAGCTCCTTCTGCCAGTTTACTGATTGGAATCATTTGATGCCTGGTTGTGTACCCCCCCTATTTTGAGGATGGTCACAACACCCCAGATCAACAACGCAATCAACAAAGGGCGGAACAGTGGCACAGTGGTTAACACTGCTCCCTCATAGCGCCAGGGGCTCAGGTTCAATTCTGGTCTCGGGTGACTCAGGGTGGAGTCTGCACGTTCTCCCCATGTCAGCGTGGGTTTCCTCCGGGTGCTCCGGTTTCCTCTCACAGTCCAAAAATGTGGGAGTTATGTTGATTGACCATGTGAATTGACCCTTAGTGTCCAAAGATGTGCAGGTTAGATGGATTAGCCATGGGAAATGTGTGGGGTTACGGGACTAGGGCAGGGTAGAGGGGCTCGATAAGATGCTCAGTCAGAGAATCGGTGCAGATTTGATGGGCTGAATGGCCTCTTCTTACTGTAGGGTTTCTATGATTTTATGAATGCCTGCTCCAAAGCCCCACAGCACCAACAGAAACCTCACACCCCTATTTCACTGACAGATCTTCTCGTGGTATTATCACGAGACTATTAATCCAGAAACTCAGCCAATGTTCGGGGGACCCGTGTTCGAATCCCACCAAAAATATAGAGAATTAAGAATCTCAGAAAACTGCTGTCTTTACCTGATCTGACCTACAGCAATGTAGTTGACTCTGAACTGCCCTCAGGCAACTAGGGATGGGAAATAAATGCAACGCCCATGTCCCACCAATGCATAAAATACCCCACACCCCAAATCACTGACGAAAACCTCACACCCCTATATCACTGATAGATACCTCTCACCCCTGTCATTGATAGATACCTCACACCCCTATATCACTGATAGATACCTCACACCCCTATATCACTGATAGATACCTCACACCGCTATATCACTGATAGATACCCCACACCCCTATATCACTGATAGAAACCCACACCCCTGTCACTGATAGATACCCCACACCCCTATATCACTGATAGATACCCCACACCCCTGTCACTGATAGATACCTCACACCCCTATATCACTGATAGATACCTCACACCGCTATATCACCGATAGATACCTCACACCGCTATATCACTGATAGATACCCCACACCCCTATATCACTGATAGATAGCCCACACCCCTGTCACTGATAGATACCCCACACCCCTATATCACTGATAGATACCTCACACCCCTAAATCACTGATAGATACCTCACACCCCTATATCACTGATAGATACCTCACACCCCTATATCACTGATAGATACCTCACACCCCTATATCACTGATAGATACCCCACACCCCTATATCACTGATAGATACCTCACACCCCTATATCACTGATAAATAGCTCACACCCCTATATCACTGATAGATACCTCACACCCCTATATCACTGATAGATACCTCACACCCCTATATCACTGATAGATACCCCACACCCCTATATCACTGATAGATACCCCACACCCCTATATCACTGATAGATACCCCACACCCCTATATCACTGATAGATACCCCACACCCCTATATCACTGATAGATACCTCACACCCCTATATCACTGATAGATACCTCACACCCCTATATCACTGATAAATAGCTCACACCCCTATATCACTGATAGATACCTCACACCCCTATATCACTGATAAATAGCTCACACCCCTATATAACTGATAGATACCTCACACCCCTATATCACTGATAGATACCTCACACCCCTATATCACTGATAGATACCTCACACCCCTATATCATTGATAGATACCCCACACCCCTATATCAGTGATAGATACCCCACACCCCTATATCACTGATAGATACCCCACACCCCTATATCACTGATAGATACCCCACACCCCTATATCACTGATAGATACCTCACACCCCTATATCACTGATAGATACCTCACACCCCTATATCACTGATAGATACCCCACACCCCTATATCACTGATAGATACCCCACACCCCTATATCACTGATAGATACCCCACACCCCTATATCCCTGATAGATACCTCACACCCCTATATCACTGATAGATACCTCACACCCCTATATCACTGATAGATACCTCACACCCCTATATCACTGATAGATACCCCACACCCCTATATCACTGATAGATACCTCACACCCCTATATCATTGATAAATAGCTCACACCCCTATATCACTGATAGATACCTCACACCCCTATATCACTGATAGATACCTCACACCGCTACATCACTGATAAATACCCCACACCCCTATATCACTGATAGATACACCACACCCCTGTCACTGATAGATACCTCACACCCCTATATCACTGATAGATACCTCACACCCCTATATCACTGATAAATACCCCACACCCCTATATCACTGATAAATACCCCACACCGCTATATCACTGATAGATACCCCACACCCCTGTCACTGATAGATACCCCACACCCCTATATCACTGATAGATACCTCACACCCCTATATCACTGTTAAATACCCCACACCCCTATATCACTGATAGATACCTCACACCCCTATATCACTGATAAATACCCCACACCCCTATATCACTGATAGATACCCCACACCCCTGTCACTGATAGATACCCCACACCCCTATATCACTGATAGATACCTCACACCACTATATCACTGATAGATACCTCACACCCCTATATCACTGATAGATACCTCACACCCCTATATCACTGATAGATACCTCACACCCCTATATCACTGATAGATACCCCACACCCCTATATCACTGATAGATACCTCACACCCCTATATCACTGATAGATACCTCACACCACTATATCACTGATAGATACCCCACACCCCTATATCACTGATCGATACCTCACACCCCCATATCAATGATAGATACCCCACACCCCTATATCACTGATAGATACCTCACACCGCTATATCACTGATAGATACCTCACACCCCTATATCACTGATAGATACCTCACACCACTATATCACTGATAGATACCCCACACCCCTATATCATTGATCGATACCCCACACCCCTATATCACTGATAGATACCCCACACCCCTATATCACTGATAGATACCTCACACCACTATATCACTGATAGATACCTCACACCACTATATCACTGATAGATACCCCACACCCCTATATCACTGATCGATACCCCACACCCCTATATCACTGATAGATACCCCACACCCCTATATCACTGATAGATACCCCACGCCCCTATATCACTGATAGATACCTCACACCACTATATCACTGATAGATACCTCACACCCCTATATCACTGATAGATACCTCACACCACTATATCACTGATAGATACCCCACACCCCTATATCACTGATCGATACCCCACACCCCTATATCACTGATAGATACCCCACACCCCTATATCACTGATAGATACCCCACACCCCTATATCACTGATAGATACCCCACACCCCTATATCACTGATAGATATCCCACACCCCTATATCACTGATAGATACCTCACACCCCCATATCAATGATAGACACCCCACACCGCTATATCACTGATAGATACCTCACACCCCTATATCACTGATAGATACCTCACACCCCTATATCACTGATAGATACCCCACACCCCTGTCACTGATAGATACCCCACACCCCTATATCACTGATAGATACCTCACACCCCTATATCACTGATAGATACCTCACACCCCCATATCACTGATAGATACCCCACACCCTTTATCGCTGATAGATACCCCATACCCCTGTCACTGATAGATACCTCACACCCCTATATCACTGATAGATACCCCACACCCCTATATCACTGATAGATACCTCACACCCCCATATCAATGATAGATACCCCACACCGCTATATCACTGATAGATACCTCACACCCCTATATCACTGATAGATACCTCACACCCCTATATCACTGATAGATACCCCACACCCCTATATCGCTGATAGATACCCCATACCCCTGTCACTGATAGATACCTCACACCCCTATATCACTGATAGATACCCCACACCCCTATATCGCTGATAGATACCCTACACCCCTGTCACTGATAGATACCTCACACCCCTATATCACTGATAGATACCTCACACCCCTATATCACTGATAGATACCCCACACCCCTATATCGCTGATAGATACCCCATACCCCTGTCACTGATAGATACCTCACACCCCTATATCACTGATAGATACCCCACACCCCTATATCGCTGATAGATACCCCATACCCCTGTCACTGATAGATACCTCACACCCCTATATCACTGATAGATACCTCACACCCCTATATCACTGATAGATACCCCACACCCCTATATCACTGATCGATACCCCACACCCCTATATCACTGATAGGTTCCCCACATCCCTATATCATTGATAGATACCCCACACCCCTATATTACTGATGGACACCTTGCACCCCTATAATCACACCCCAAATCCCTGAATCGCTGATCACTTCTCTCTCATACTTTTGCTGTCAGGAAATTGCCTGCACTTGGCACCCCTCAGAAAATTCCCAGCTTCCCCAGAGCTCCGGAACCATGAAGATGTACTTGAGAGTGATAACCGGATGTCAAAAGCAATAGAAACCTTCCTGGCAACCAACTTATTTGTTTCCGGAATGACCTCAGTACATTTTTCAGTGACGCGTGGACTATGGACGCAAGCAGGGAAATTAACAGAGACTTTTCCAGGTGGTGAAAAAGAACCAGCGTGGGTGAAAAGTCTGATTAGTTTGACACCTCCGGTGTGGACGAGGAATCTACACTTCCCTGTGAATACTACAAACATTTGGGAGAATTCCATCGCCATCTCTGTCAACCAATCATAATTATCTGCTGCAAATTATTCACACCTTCCCTCCTGTGATCCGCAAGTTTGAGGGGGCTCTGGATGATTTAATTTATTATCCTCGCGTGTATTGGGATACAGTGAAAAGTATTATTTCTTGCGTGCTTCACAGACAAAGCATACCGTTCATAGAGAAGGAAAGGAGAGAATGCAGAATATAGCGTTGCAGTCATAGCTAGGGTGCAGAGAAAGATCAACCTAATGCGAGGTAGGTTCATTCAAAAGTCTGATGGCAGCAGGGAAGAAGCTTTTCTTGAGTCGGTTGGTACATAACCCCAGACTTTTGTATCTTTTTCCCGACGGAAGAAAATGGAAGAGAGTATGTCCGGGGTGTGTGGCATCCTTGATTATGCTGGCTGCTTTTCCGAGGTAGTGGGAAGTGTAGACAGAGTCAATGGACGGGAGGCTGGTTTGCGTGATGGACTGGGCTGCATTCACGACCTTTTGTAGTTTCTTGCAGTCTTGGACAGGGCAGGAGCCATACCAAGCTGTGATACGCCTGGAAAGAATGCTTTCTATGGTGCATCTGTAGAAGTTGGTGAGAGTTGTTGCAGACATGTCAAATTTCCTTAGTCTCCTGAGAAAGTAGAGGCGTTGGTAGGCTTTCTCAACTATCGCATCCGCATGGAGGGACCAGGACAGGTTGATGGTGATCTGGACACCTGGAAACTTGAAGCTCTCGACCATTTCTACTTTGTCCCCATTGGTGTAGACAGGGGAATACCCTCCACTGCACTTCCTGAAGTCAATGACTGTCTCCTTTGTTTTGTTGACATTGAGGGAGAGATTATTGTCATCGGTGGAGGTGGGTGAGGGTGAGGGCAGCGGGGATTATGACAGTGGGAGAGGAGAGGAGAACAAGCAGAACGATGAATCCATCTTTCAATGGAGAATTTATACTGGGAGATGAGGATGTGCTTCATTGTTTAATCGTGCAATTGAAGACAGCAAACGAACCTAAGCGCAGCTAACAACATCTTTGAGTCTCATTTGAGATTATAGTTAAGTGATTTCATCAACCCTATTTGTGCGGTTCAATAATTGTGGAGGAGGCGATGATGTACAGAAAAGTTAGTGTTCACAGAAGGAGCTGAGGAGATCAGGAATTTGCCATGAGCTTCTTATGTAGATTAGTCAGTTTGGGTTACATAAGACAGCAGTGAGTCATCATGAGCTGCGCTGGTGCAATTACACATATTTCATTTTACATGTTAGTTTGTACTGAAGCTTGTCTGCCATGAAGACAGTAACTCTTGCTCCGAGGGCCTCCTTTTGCCACAATCAAATCCACCATGCCCCACCCCACCTCCTTTTTTTTTCCAAATCCAATTCATTCACAGGAGATGTGGGACGGCACGGGTGGCACAGTGTTTAGCACAGCTGCCTCACAGCACCAGGGACCCGGGTTCAATTCCGGCCTTGGGTGACACTCCGTGTGGACATTCTCCCCACGTGGGTTTCGTCCGTGTGCTCCGGTTTCCTCCCACACTCGGAAGATGTGCAGGTTCGGTGGATGGGCCAGGCTAAATTGCCCCTTCGTGTCCCGAGATGTGTCGGTTCGGGGAATTAGCCAGGTTAATACGTGAGGTCAGGGGATATGGCCTGGGTAAGATGCTCTGTCGGAGAGTCGGTGAAGACTCGATGGGCCTTTTTCTGCACCGTAAGAATTCTATGATAAGCCTTTTTGGCAAAGCCAGCATCTACTGTCCACTCTAAGGTTCCCTCAAGAAGGTAGCTATGAGCCACCTTCTTGAACCTCTGCAGTCAATCAATGTCCTCTCCGGGTGCTGTTAGGTTGAGAATTCCCAAATTTGACCAACGGCCATGAAGGAACAGCAATGTAATTCTAAGTCAGGACAGCCTATGACTCAAGAGTACAACTGGAGGTGGTGGTGTCTCCATGTGTCTGTTGCCCTCATGTCCTTCTATTGGTATGCCAAGTGCAAATGACAAATGGCGCATGTACCACGGACACACTCCATCCCTGGTAATCTCAGCACCAATGTGCAGAAAATCCAAATGTAACTATTTACTTGCGAGACCCTCTGTGCCACTGACAAAGGCTCAAAATCCAGCATAACTTGCACCAAATCCTTGGCACTGCCGAAGACAGCACTGACCTTTAGGCGAGTGATCTCATTTCTTGCAGTTTGATGGCTGACTCATCTGGTTTTGAGCAAAGTCAACTACATCCATTCATGATGTCAAAAAAAACTTGCGACTTGAAATGTTTCAATGATTCAGCAACTGAACAAAGGATATATCAAAGGGGCACCAGACAAGCCTTCAGAACTCTCTCCTTCCCTGTAAATCACACAGCACAGGGGGAGGCGATGGCCGAGTAACATTATCGTGAGATTATTAATCCCGAAACTCAGCTATTGTCCTGGGGACCCGGGTTCGAATCCCACAGCAGATAGTGGGGAATTTGAATTCAATTTAAAAAAATCTGGAATTAAGAATCTACTGTTGACCATGAAACCATTGTCGATTGTCGGAAAAACTCATCTGGTTCATTAATGTCCTATGGAGAAGGAAATCTGCCGTCCTTACCTGGTCTGGCCTATGGGGGACTTCAAAGCCACAGCAATGTGGTTGACTCTCAACTGCCCTCCAAAGACAACTAGGGATGGGCAATAAATGCTGGCCAGCCAGCAATGCCAGGAAGGACAGAGAACTTTTTACGAAAAGGATACTTGAGATACCAGGACTATTTTCCCAGATGCGGATAGAATGAAGAGGAGAGACAATATGTGTTTTTAATATGTTGAAGGAAGAGTATTGAATTGACAAAGACCCTAGGGGTGGGATTTTATGGCTACACTCGCCCCAAAACTGGAAAATCCCGTCCCGAGGTCAACAGACCTATGCATGGTCCGTCCCCTACCCGCTCCAAGTCCCGTGGCAGGCGGGATGGGAAAATTCCCCCTCATTTCTCTGGTCGGGCGTTTAGAGGGCTTCTACTTGAACTTGGCAATGAGGAAAGATGCTCGGCAAGGAAATGTGGATTTGCTTTCCCACAGGGAATGGTTGGAGCAGAGGCCATTGCATTTTGAAGAGAATATCAAGTTAACCTGTGGAGCCAACTGAGCTATGAGGGGAGGTTGGATAAACCCGGTTTGTTCTTACTGGAATGACGGAGTTTGAGGGGTGACCTGATAGAGGTTTACAAGATTATGAGTGGCATGGACAGAGTGGATCATCAGATGCTTTTTCCTAGGATAGAAAAGTCAAGTACTAGGGGAACGTAGATTTAAGGTGCCTAGGAAACAGTTGAGAGGAGATGTGCGAAGCAAGTTTTTTACACAGAGGGTGGTGAATGTCAATGCTCGGGGAGGTGGTGGAAGCAGGTACGAGGCAGCATTTAAGGGGCAACTAGCCGAATTGGATAAGAATGGAAGGATACAAACTCCGTAAGCGCATACAGTTTTCGTTTGATTAGGGCATCATGATCGGCGCAGGCTTGGAGGGCCGAAGGGCCTGTTCCTGTGCTGCAATTTTCTTTGTTCCCCCTACTCCCCAAAGAGCTGGCAAATGGCCACCTACGTCCGGTTCCTGATGAGTCAAGTCTTGTGGTTCTATATGAAGAGACAAAGGCTTCTTATAATCTCGCCTCTGGATTCCGTTAGGGAAACTGAGGATCAGGAGCTGCACTCTTCAGGGTGAACCACTGAGTCAGCCGAACCGAAACTCACATTTGGAGCTAATGCCACTGATTTCTTGAACATCAGGCGTCGACGCTTGAATCTAACGCCGGTTAATTAATGAGCTGAGTTCCATTCACAGAGCTGCTTCTTCCACCTCCGCTACTCATTCAAGCCATCTGTTGCTGAAACCCTCAGCCATAGCTTTAAAAAACCCTCAGCGCGTGGCTATTCCAATGCTCTCCTTGCCATCCTCCATCCTCCGAAACCCCGGCACGTCCAAAACGCCCTGCACCCGACGCCCACACTCATGACCCACCTGACGCACTCAGACCCCCAACTGTTGATCGGACCCAAGCCCAGCTGATGAAATCAAAACAAATTCATAGGGATCTCCTTTATTGAGTGAGGTTATGACCGTGAGGTGAAGGGCCGAACTGACCGCCCTCTATTCAACCTGATATGGTTGGAGAAACAAGCTACAGAGGAAGCTGCAGGAGCTGCCGGAGGAAGTGGTTGAGGCAGGTTCAATAGCAACATTTAAAAAGCATTTGGATAAGTGCATGGATGGGAAAGGATTAGAGGGATATGGGCCTAACGCAGGTAATTGGGACCAAATGGGAGGGCACCAATTGGCATGGACCAGTTGGGCCGAAGGGCCTGTTTCCGTGCTATAATGCTCTCTGACTCCATGGGCAAGAATTTAAGGCCTCGTTCACCCGGAAACCATAAAATCCCGCCCGAGGTTAACAGACTTTTCCATTGTCTGCCTTTGCCTGTTCCGTTTCCCATGGTGGCCCTTCACTCTATGACTTTCTCACAAGAGTTTATTGACTTATTCAGTCTTACGTCACTCCTTCCACACGCGCAGTGTCCCAGCTTGTGCTGAAAGACAATTAATTGCTGTATACTTTCATTTATAATTATCAGTGCTAACCACTGTGCCACTGGGGCGGCACGGTGACACAGTGGTTAGCACTGCTGCCTCACAGCGCCAGGGACCCGGATTCAATTCCCGGCTTGGGTCACTGTCTGTGTGGAGTGTTCATGTTCTCCCCGTGCCTGCGTGGGTTTCCTCCAGGTGCTCCGGCTTCCTCCTACAGCCCAAAGATGTGGGGGTTAGGTGAATTGGTCATGCTAAAATTTCCCCTTAAATGTCAGGCAGACTAGCAAGGTAAAAATGTGGGGTTACAAGGATAGGGCCTGGGTGGGACTGCGGTCGGTGCAGACTCGATGGGCCAAATGGCCTCTTTCGCCACTGTCGGGATTCTATGATTCTATGATATTGTGCATGTGGGGTTTCCCTTAACCTTTACGATGTAATTGATAAGACAGGAACACCATCTCGAGTTAAAATTCTTATCCTCGTGTTTAGGTTGCTTCATGGCCTTGCCTTAATGGCCTTAATGACATTACCATCCCCTCTTCTGGTTCAATACCATTCAGCTACGCCCAGCCCATACAATCCCTCCGTTTCTTCAACTCTGGTCTATTGTGCCGCCCTCCTCAATAACTCACCCACAACTGACCTTCATGCCTGCAGCCCATTGAAGCCCCAATATCCTCCCTGAGCCCCTCTGCCTCCCTTTTGACCAAGCCTTTGGTCACCCCTCTACAGATGGCCTTCTTTGGTTAATTCTTAAATGAATGGGAAATGACCTGAGTGCTCGTGTTTAGGTTGTGAGCACGTGTATGTAAATTGCGCATGCCCAGCAGAGAGTTTGTGTATCAAAGCCCAATCTCCCACCTATGTTTATTTTTAACGGCGCCCCTTTCTTGTTTAGCGTGGGGTGGGTTGGGGGGGTCGGGGGGGGGGGGGGGGCGGTGGGAGGATGCAGGATTACTGAATTTTGCCCTTCTGTTCACATCCTTTGTCGCGCTATTTTAATAAACACAACAGAGTACATTGGTAAATATTAATCAACTTCCATCAATTTTGCAGCACACTTCAGGCAGGGAGTGGGTGGGTGAATGCAAGAACAATCTCAGTTCTATTCTAGAGGTGATTGCGGCTGGCCTTTTGCAGCCTTTAACATGAAGGAAGTAATAATTAAGTCGGTGATGAGAAACTAGGTCCAAGTGAAGGAATAAAAAAGAAACACTTGCATTAATATAATGCATTATTATCCTGTCTGTCAGAAATGTCTCAAAAGCACTTTGCTTTCAATGAATTGCTTTGAAATGCAATTACCCTTGTTGTATAATGGGCCAAGAGATTGATTAAGAAGGGGAAAATAAGAGTAGGAAAGTAAGCTAGCGGGGAACATAAGAACTGAACTGTAAAAGTTTCTGTGGGTATGTAAAAAGAAAAAGATTGATAAAAACAAAGTCTTGGAATCGTAGAATCCTACAGTGCAGAAGGAGGCCATTCAGCCCATCGAGTCTGCACCATCCACAATCCCACCCCAGGCCCTATCCGCACAACCCCACACGTTTACAATGTCAGCCCCTTTCCAGTCAGAAACAATGATCAAAGAAATGACTGAGGGATTAATTTCATACTTTGCTTCTGCCTTCACATAGGAAAACATAAATAATGTACCAGAAGTTCTGAGAGACACAAGCTTCAGTGAGGAGCTGAAGGAAATCTGCATTAGTGGAGAAATGGTTTTGGGGAAATTAATGGGATTATAGGTGGATAAATCTCCAGGGCCTGATAACCTTACCCCAGAGTGCTTAAGGAAGTGGCCCTGGAAATAGTAGATCCATTGGTGGTCTTTTTCCAAAATTCTTTGGGCTGTGGACTGGTTCCTGCAGATTGGAGGGTAGCTAATGTGAGCCCGTTATTCAAAAATGGAGGTCGGGAGAAAACAGGGAACTATGGAACAGTGAGCTTAACGTCGGTACTGGGGAAGTTGCTGGAGTCCATTATCAAGAATTTCATAGCTCAAAGTTTGGAAAGCAATGGTATAATCAGACAAAGTCAGCATGGATTTACAAGGGGGAAATCATGCTTGACAAATCTATTGGAATTCTTTGAGGATATAACTGGTAGAGTTGACCAGGAAGAACTGGTGGGTGTGGTTTATTTAGACTTTCAGACAGCTTTCGACAAGGTCCCACATAACAGACTACTATGTAAAGTTAAAGCACATGGGATTGCAGGTAATGTCTTGAGATGGATAGAAAGCTGTTTGCAGATAGGAAGCAAAGAGTTGGCATAAATGGGTCTTTTTTCTGATTGGCAATCAGTGACCAGTGGGATTCTACAGGAATCTGTGCTCGGAACCCAACTGTTCATATTATATATTCATGATTTGGAAGAGGGAATTGAATTTATCATCTCCAAATTTACAAATGAAGCAAAGTTGGGTGGGAGAGTGAGCTGTGAGGAGGATGCAGAGATGCTTCAGCGTGATTTGGACAGGCTGAGTGTGTTAGCGTATGCATAGCAGATACAGTATAATGTGGATAAATGTGAGGTTATCCACTTTGGTCACAATAATAGGAAGACAGATTATTATTTGAAAGGGTGTAAATTGAGAGGTGAATACCCAGAGAGACCTTGGTGTCCTTGTACATAAGTTGCTGAAAGTAAGCGTGCAGATACAGCAGGCAGTAAAGAAGGCAAATGGCATGTTGGCCTTCAGAGCGAGAGGATTTGAATATAGGAATAAGGATGTTTTACTGCAATTGTACATGGCGTTGGTGAGGCCACACCTGGAATATTGTGTGCACTTTTGGTGTCCTTATCTGAAGAAGGATGTACTTGCCAAAGAGGGAGTACAGCGAAGGTTTACCAGGCTGATTCCTGGGATGGCAGGTCTGTCATATGAGGAGAGACTAAGTTTGTTAGGATTATATTCACTGGAGTTTAGAAGATTGAGAGGGGATCTTGTCGAAATTTACAAAATTCTAATAGGATTAGACAGGGTAGAATCAAAAGAATGTTTCCAATGGTGGGGGAGTCCAGAACTAGGGGTCATAGTTTGAGGATAAGGGGTGAACCCTTTAAGACTGATGTGAGGAGAAATTTCTTCACCCAGAGAGTGGTGAATCTGTGGAATTCACTACCACAGAAAGTAGTTGAGGCCAAAACATTGCGTGATTTCAAGGAGAAATTAGATATAGCTCTTGGGGCTAAAGGGATCAAGGAACATGGGGGGAAGGGGACATCAGGATATTGAATTGGATGATCAGCTATGATCAAGATGAATGATGGGCAGGCTGAAAGGGCAGAATGGCCTACTCCTGATTCTATTTTCTCTGTTTCCATATACATGGATGGTGGACAACAAGATCCCATGAACACAAAAAAGTGAGTCACCACTCAATCGATTGTTGGCAGCATTAGTTGAAGGAAGAAAGGCATTTCAGGACATCAGGAGAATTCCCTACTCTTTGTCAGATGCCACAGGATCTCGACTATCCACCTGAGTAGGCGGGATTTTATGGCCTTGCTCATCCCGAAACCGTAAAATCCCATCCGAGGTCAATGGACATTTCCATTGTCTGCCCCTCGCCCGCTCGGACGGGGGGGGGGGGGAAATTCTGGCCAAGAAGGTAGTTGGGTCCTCGTTCTGCCAGCTCTAACACAGCGGCACTTCCTAAATGAACCTCTATTCCTCGCCAGCTCACTTTCCTTCTTTAAGACATTCCTTAAACCCTACTTCTTTGACCAGGCTTTGTGTGGCTGAGTGTCAAATTTTTATTTCACATACAGTGAAGAGGAGATAAAGGCCGATATAGATAGGTGAGGAGCATGGGCCAAAATTTGGGAGATGGAGTTTCATGTGGATAAGTGTGAGGTTATCCATTTTGGCAGAAAAAATAGAAAGGCAAATTATTATCTAAATGGAAAGCAGATTCAAAATGCATCCGGGCAGAGGGATCTGGGTGTCTGTGTTCATGAATCACGGGTATGCAGGTACAGCCTGTCATAAAAAAGGCAAATGGAATGTTAGAATTTATTGCAAAAGGGCTGGAGTATAAAAGTAGAGAAGTGTTGTTGCAATTGTATAGGGTGTTGGTGAGACCACATCTGGAATATTGTGTCCAGCTTTAGTCTCCTTATTTGAGGAAGGATGTTGGGGCATTGGAGACAGTTCAGAGGAAGTTCACTGGATTGATTCCAGGGGATGAAAGGGTTAATGTATGAGGAGAGATTAAACAGTTTGGGTTTGTACTCGCTGGAGCCTAGAAGGATGAGAGGGGATCTGATCGAGGTATATAAAATACTAAAAGGGATTGATCAAGTAAATGTAGACCAAATGTTTCCCCTTCTGGGGCAATCTGGAACAAGAGGTCACAGGTATAGGTTGAGAGGCAGTAGATTTAAAACTGAGATGAGGAGGAACTACTTCTCGCAGAGGGTGGTGAATTTGTGGAACTCACTGATTTTGATTTGATTTGATTTATTATTGTCACATGTATTAACATACAGTGAAAAGTATTGTTTCTTGCGTGCTATACTGACAAGATATACCGTTCATAGAGAAGGAAATGAGAGAGTGCAGAATGTAGTGTTACAGTCTTGGCTAGTGTGTAGAGAAAGATCAACTTAATACAAGGTAAGTCCATTCAAAAGTCTGACAGCAGCAGGGAAGAAGCTGTTCTTGAGTCGGTTGGTACGTGACCTCAGACTTTTGTATCTTTTTCCCGAAAGAAGAAGGTGGAAGAGAGAATGTCCGGGACACGTGGAGTCCTTAATTATGCTGGCTGCTTTGCCGAGGCAGCGAGAAGTGTAGACAGAGTCAATGGATGGGAGGCTGGTTTGCGTGATGGATTGGGCTACATTCACGACCTTTTGTAGTTTCTTGCGATCTTGGGCAGAGCAGGAGCCATACCAAGCTGTGATACAACCAGAAAGAATGCTTTCTATGGTGCATCTGTTAAAGTTGGTGAGAGTCGGAGCTGACATGCCAAATTTCCTTAGCCTTCTGAGAAAGTAGAGGCGTTGGTGGGCTTTCTTAACTATAGTGTCAGCATGGGGGGACCAGGACAGGTTGTTGGTGATCTGGACACCTAAAAATATGAAGCTCTCGAACCTTTCTACTTCGTCCCCATTGATGTAGACAGGGGCATGTTCTCCTTTACGCTTCCTGAAGTCGATGACGATCTCCTTCGTTTTGTTGACATTGAGGGAGAGATTATTGTTGCCGCACCAGTTCACCAGATTCTCTATCTCATTCCTGTACTCTGTCTCGTCATTGTTTGAGATCCGACCCACTACGGTGGTGTCGTCAACAAACTTGAAAATCGAATTGGAGGGGAATTTGGCCGCATAGTCATAGGCATATGAGTATAGTAGGGGGCTGAGAACTCAGCCTTGTGGGGCACCAGTGTTGACTGCCCCAGCGTGCAGTGGAGTCTGAATTCTTTAATGGTTTCAAGAAGGAGATAGATATATTTTTAATAAAACATGGGTTAAAGGGATATGGGGAACAGGTGGGGAGGTGGATTTGAGACCAGGGAGAGATCAGCCAGAATCTACTTGAATGGCGGAGCACGCTCGAAGGGCTGAATTACTTCCTTCTGCTCCTAATCCCTATAAACACTCCTGGGGAAATTCCTTTACCATGGCTCTCTAATGAATGCAAGTTGTTGTTCTTGCACTGGAGCCAACTGCAAATTTCAAAAACTGTGACTGCCAAAGTTTTCGCAGGGCTAAGGAACCAAGGCAGATGGTTGGAAGGAAGGCACAGATCAATGGGGGGATCATCTTGAGATGATGAATGGCACACTCCTGTTCCCTCGAATCATAGAATACAGTGCAGAAGGAAGCCATTCGGCCCATCAAGTCTGCACTGACTCTCTGACAAGAGGCCATATCCCTGTAACCTCAAATATTTACCCCACTAATTCCCTTAACCTATACATCTTGGGACACCAAGGGAAAATTTAGCATGGCCAGTCCACCTAACCTATCTCAGTTTCAGCTTCACAAGCACAGCTGAACCTGGGGAATGGGGTTTGATCCCAAAATCATCGAACCCAAGAGGCAGCCCACAAAGCTAAGTTGACAGCTGTGAGGTGGCTACGAAGAGACCTTCGTCTCCTCCCACTGAGCTACGTCTGGATTTGGGCGAACAGGTTGGCAGGTATAAAAACAGAAGAAGCTCAGCAGCCCTGGCAGCGTCAGTGGAGAGAGAAAAACAGAGTTAATGTTTCGATTCTGTGTGACTCTTCCTCAGAGCTACGGACTCGAAACGTTAACTCTGTTTCTCTCTCCACAGGCGCTGCCAGGCCTGCTGAGATTTTCCAGCATTTGCTGTTTTTATTCCAGCTCTCCAACGTTCTTTTTTATTCATTTTAAGGGATGTGAGCGTCAATGAAGGGATACCAATTGCCCTTTCAGAGGGTATTTCAGAGGGCGGCACAGTGACACAGTAGTTAGCACTGCTGACTCACTGTGCCAGGGTCCCAGGTTCGAATCCTGGCTTGGGTCACTGTCTGTGTGGAGTCTGCACATTCTCCCCGTGTCTGTGTGGGTTTCCTCCGGGTGCTCCGGTTTCCTCCCACACTCCAAAGATGTGCGGGTTAAATGCATTGGCCATGCTAAATTGCCCTTAGTGTCAGGGGGACTAGCTAGGGTAAATGCATGGGGTTATGGGGATAGGGCCTGGGTGGAATTGTGGTCAGTGCAGACTCGATGGGTCAAATGGTCTCCTGCTACACTGTAGGATTCTGTGATTCTATAATCTGAGAGTGAACCACATTTGCTGTGGGTCTGGAGTCACATGCAGGCCAGACCAGCTAAGAACGACAGCTTTTCTTCCCTGAAGGACATAAGGGTCTTTATGGTAATCAACGATGGTCATCATCAGAGTTTCAATTCCAGATATACTTTATTGATTTCAAATTTCACCATCTGCCACTGTTGGATTCGAACCCGGGTCCCCGGAGATATGCCCTGAGGGGCGACATGGTGGCACAGTGGTTATCACTGCTGCCTTACAGCGCCAGGGACCCGGGTTCAATTCCCAGCTTAGGTCACTGTCTGTGTGGAGTTTGCACATTCTCCCCGTGTCTGCATGGGTTTCCTCCGGGTGCTACGGTTTCCTCTCACAGTCCAAAGATGTGCGGGCTCGGTGGACTGGCCAGGCTAAATTGTCCCTTCGTGTCAAGGGGGCTAGCTAGGGTAAATGCATAGGGTTCTGGGGATAGGGCCTGTGTTGATTGGTCATGCTAAATTGTCCCTTCGTGTCAAGGGGGCTGGCTGGGGTAAATGCATAGGGTTATGGGGATAGGGCCTGGGTTGATTGGTCATGCTAAATTGTCCCTTCGTGTCAAGGGGGCTAGCTGGGGTAAATGCATAGGGTTATGGGGATAGGGCCTGGGTTGATTGGTCATGCTAAATTGTCCCTTAGTGTCAGGGGGGCTAGTTAGGGTAAATGCATGGGGTTATGGGGATAGGGCCTGGGTTGATTGGCCATGTTAAATTGACCCTAGTGTCGGGGGCAGGGGAGTGGGGGGTGAGCGGGCTAAGTATGTGGGGGTGTAGTAAATAGGACCTGGGTGGAATTGTGGTTGGTGCAGACTTGATGGGCCAAATGGCCTCCTTCTGTACTGTAGGGTTTCCACGAAGCTCTGGATTTGTAGTCCTGTGATAATACCATTAAGCCACTGCCTGCGTCTGCAGTATTTTGCTTTGTTACTGGATTGATAGGTGCAGTGGCTAAAGATAACAGCTTGTTGCCTATTCCACCCACCTTGTCCTTCATATCATAATCATAATTTAAATTATTACCAATTAATTTAACCACTGAATATAAGGTCACAGAAGAGCCTGTGGAAAATAAATAGCTGCTTGTGGAATGTTATTTTTTATTTGTATCGGTGAGTGTGCTTGGTTATAGCCAGCCGCCTAAATTGAAGTTGAAATGGTATTCTTAAAACTCATTGAAAGTCTGATCATCTACCCGTTCAAAGAGCAGCTCATCTTTTGGGCAGGCTTCTCCAAATGTGGAGTTATGATAAATGGGCTCTAAACAGATTGCTTGCGTCGTAACTGAGAGATGTCTGCGCGAAAATTACTTCTCCCTTGATAACCTTAGAAACCTCTAGTTATAAGCCAGGAATCTATAGCAGGCCTGTCTGATGCAACAACGATTCCCTCAATCATCATTTGGCAATACAAGACTCACTCTTGCCCTGTTGATGGAGCAACAGATATCATGCTCGCAGCGGGAACAATGGGAAAGCTGCCACCGGAATGCAAATATTTGTGTTTAAACTCCTTCAGGGCCTTTTCCCCGCCCAACCTTCCCCGCACCGCCCCCCCCCCCCCCCCCCACCAGCCGCTGCCACTGAAACCTCAAAAAGGACTGCAATTCTCTTTGTTCCTCCATATTGACTCTTGTAAGCAACCCCCTTCCCTTCACCCCATTAACAGAGGCTATGCTTTCAGCAATATATAGACCATGATTTCTGGAAGTTCTCCCCCCAATCTCAAACCCGCACCTCGCTCCCCCCCACTTCTCCCCCCCCCCCCTGCTGTCCACCCTCCCCCACACCCACCCCACCCCCCCCCCCCCCCCCCCCCCGACTCCCCCGCATCTCCTTCCTTTCAGACTTTTTTAAAAACCCACCAAACGTTATAGAGTCATAGGCCGGAATTTTACCATTTCCTCCCTCCCTCCTGGCCATGGAAATCGGAGCAGGTAGGGGCGAGGTCCGTTGACCTCGGGCAGGATTTTCCAGTTTTGGGACAAGCGAGGCCATAAAGTCCCGCCCATAGAGTCATACAGTGCAGAAATGGCCTTTCAGCCCATTGAGTCTGCACCGACAATGCTTACCACTAAAACGCGCGCTCATCCCATTTTCCTGCACTTGTCCCAATATCCTTCAATATTTCAAATGCTCATCCAAATATTTTTTAAAGGTTGTAAGGTTTCCAACCTCGACTATCTTCCCTGCAGTGCATTCCAGATTCCCACAACACTCTGAGTGAAAAAGTTTTTTCTCAAATCCCCTCTGAATCTCCTGCCCCTCACCCCAAAACTATGCCCCCTCGTGATTGACCCCTCAACCAAGGGGAACAGCTGCTTCCTACTCACCCTGTCCAGACTCCTCACAATTTTATTCACCTCAATCAAGTCCCCCCTCAGCCTTCTCTGCTCTAAAGAGAACAATCCAAGCCTATCCAGTCTCTCCTTATAGCTCAGGTGCTCCATCCCAGGCAACATCCTGGTGAATCTCCTCTGTACCCCCTCCAGTGCAATCACATCCTTCCTCTAGTGAGGTGACCAGAACTGCACACACTACTCCAGCTGTGGCCAAACCAACACTCGGTACAACTCCAACATTACCTCCTTGTTCTGATACTCTATGCAACGACTGATGAAAGCAAGTGCCCCATATGAAACCATAAAGCGTTTGACAAGGTCCCTCATGGCAGGCTGGTGCAAAAGGTTAAATCTCACGGGATTAAAGGTGAGCTAGCTAGATGGGTGGAGAACTGGCTTAGCCATAGAAGTCATGATGTGAAGATGCCGGCGTTGGACTGGGGTGAACACAGTAAGAGTTTTAACAACACCAGGTTAAAGTCCAACAGGTTTATTTGGCAGCAAATACCATTAGCTTTCGGAGTGCTGTATTCCAACATCCAACATTTCGCAGCACTCCGAAAGCTAATGGTATTTGCTGCCAAATAAAACTGTTGGACTTTAACCGGGTGTTGTTAAAACTCTTACTGTGTTAGCCATAGAAGACAGAGGGTAGCAGTGGAGGGGTCTTTTTCCGTTTGGAGGTCTGTGACTAGTGGTGTTCATGATGTGGAGATGCCGGCGTTGGACTGGGCCAAATAAACCTGTTGGACTTTAACCTGGTGTTGTTAAACTTCTTACTCGTGGTGTTCCGCAGGGCTCTGTACTGGGACCTCTACTGTTTGCGATATATATAAATGATTTGGAGGAAGATGTAACTGGTGTGATCAGTAAGTTTGCGGACGACACGAAGATCGCTGGAGTTGCGGATAGTGATGAACATTGTCAGAGAATACAGCAGGACATAGATAGGCTGGAACATTGGGCGGAGAAATGGCAGATGGAATTTAATCCAGATAAATGCAAAGTGATGCATTTCGGTAGATCTAATGTAAGGTGGAGCTATACAATAAATGGCAGAACCATCAGGAGTATAGACACACAGAGGGACCTGGGTGTACAAGTCCACAGATCCTTAAAGGTGGCAGCACAGGTGGAGAGGGTGGTGAAGAAGGCATATGGCATGCTTGCCTTTATTGGACGGGGCATAGAATATAAAATGATGTTGCAGCTGTATAGAACGATGGTTAGTCCACATTTGGAATACTGCGTCCAGTTTTGGTCGCCACACTACCAGAAGGACGTGGAGGCTTTGGAGAGAGTACAGAGAAGGTTTACCAGGATGTTGCCTGGTATGGAGGGTCTTAGCTATGAGGAGAGATTGGGTAAACTGGGGTTGTTCTCCCTGGAAAGACGGAGGATGAGGGGCGACCTAATAGAGGTGTATAAAATTATGAAGGGCATCGATAGGGTGAACAGTGGGAAGCTTTTTCCCAGGTCGGAGGTGACGAACACAAGGGGTCACGGGTTCAAGGTGAGGGGGGGCAAGGTTCAACACAGATGTCAGGGGGACGTATTTTACACAGAGGGTGGTGGGGGCCTGGAATGCACTGCCAAGCAAGGTGGTTGAGGCGGACACGCTGGGATCGTTTAAGACTTATCTAGATAGCCACATGAACAGACTGGGAATAGAGGGATACAAACAAATGGTCTAGTGGGCACATGAGCGGCGCAGGCTTGGAGGGCCAAAGGGCCTGTTCCTGTGCTGTATTGTTCTTTGTTCTTTGTTCATAGAAATCCTACAGTGCAGAAGGAGGCCGTTTGGCCCATCAACAACAATCCCATCCAGGCCCTATCCCCGTAACTCCACATATTCATCCTGCCAATCCCTCTAGCCTACACATCCCAGGACACTAAGGGGCAATTTAGCATGCCCAATCAACCTAACCCACACATCTTTGGACTGTGGGAGGAAACCAGAGCACCCAGAGGAAACCCATGCATACACGGGGAGAATGTGCAAACTCCACACAGACAGTGACCCAAGCCAGGAATCGAACCTTGGTCCCTGGAGCTGTGAGGCAGCAGTATTAACCATTGTGCCACCATGAAGCAAAATGCCTTCTTAACTATCCTGTTCACTTGCTCTGCCGACTCCAGGGATCTGTGAATAATTGCCTCAAGATCCCTCTGTTCCTCTGAGCTTCCCAATGTCCTGCCATTCATTAAATACTCCCTCGTCTTGTTTCTTCTTCCAAAGTGCATCACCTCGCACTTATGGGGGTTAAATTCCATCTGCCACTGCTCTGCCCATCTGACCAACCCATCTATATCTTCCTGCAACCTCTTCTTCACTATTAACCACCCAACCAATCTTGGTGTCGTCTGCAAACTTGCTTATCATTTCTCCCATATTATCATCGATGTCGTTTATCACTATTAAATCTCCTTCCCTTCATCAGCTCCAGTCACCTTTCACAAGCCTGGAATTATGTTTGAGTGGGCCTGCAGAATCGAGTTTTCGAAAGGCAGTACAAGACCAAAAGGAAAAGAAGTGTTGCGTGTGTGTGTGTGTGTGTGTGAGAGAGAGATAGAGATAGAGAGGAGGCATGACAGGCAGTGGCAGGGCATTGAGAGAGAGGTGAAAAGGCGAGGGACAATGGAAAGCAAGACAGGACAGTGAGCAAGAGAAAACAGAGGGACACAATGCAAGGAAATATGAATTGGCAGCTGAGAGGCGCCTCGAGAGAGCAAAGCAAGAAGATTGAGGTAAGGACAAAGCAAGGCAGAGAGAAGCAAGGATTGAGTAACAGAGAAACAAAACGAGGGAAGACACAAAGGGACAGACACGGAGAGATACAGACAGAAAGACATAGAGAGTGGAGAAACAGAGAGACAGCAACAGAGAGAGATAGAGAAACAGACAAAGGTAATGGCAAGGCAGACAGAAGAGAGACAGGGAGAGATATATGGAGACTGAAGAGAGACAGGGAGAGATATATGGAGACTGAAGAGAGACAGGGAGAGATATATGGAGACTGAAGAGAGACAGGGAGAGATATATGGAGACTGAAGAGAGACAGGGAGAGATATATGGAGACTGAAGAGAGACAGGGAGAGATATATGGAGACTGAAGAGAGACAGGGAGAGATATATGGAGACTGAAGAGAGACAGGGAGAGATATATGGAGACTGAAGAGAGACAGGGAGAGATATATGGAGACTGAAGAGAGACAGGGAGAGATATATGGAGACTGAAGAGAGACAGGGAGAGATATATGGAGACTGAAGAGAGACAGGGAGAGATATATGGAGACTGAAGAGAGACAGGGAGAGATATATGGAGACTGAAGAGAGACAGGGAGAGATATATGGAGACTGAAGAGAGACAGGGAGAGATATATGGAGACTGAAGAGAGACAGGGAGAGATATATGGAGACTGAAGAGAGACAGGGATAGATATATGGAGACTGAAGAGAGACAGGGAGAGATATATGGAGACTGAAGAGAGACAGGGATAGATATATGGAGACTGAAGAGAGACAGGGAGAGATATATGGAGACTGAAGAGAGACAGGGAGAGATATATGGAGACTGAAGAGAGACAGGGAGAGATATATGGAGACTGAAGAGAGACAGGGATAGATATATGGAGACTGAAGAGAGACAGGGATAGATATATGGAGACTGAAGAGAGACAGGGATAGATATATGGAGACTGAAGAGAGACAGGGAGAGATATATGGAGACTGAAGAGAGACAGGGAGAGATATATGGAGACTGAAGAGAGACAGGGAGAGATATATGGAGACTGAAGAGAGACAGGGAGAGATATATGGAGACTGAAGAGAGACAGGGAGAGATATATGGAGACTGAAGAGAGACAGGGAGAGATATATGGAGACTGAAGAGAGACAGGGAGAGATATATGGAGACTGAAGAGAGACAGGGAGAGATATATGGAGACTGAAGAGAGACAGGGAGAGATATATGGAGACTGAAGAGAGACAGGGAGAGATATATGGAGACTGAAGAGAGACAGGGAGAGATATATGGAGACTGAAGAGAGACAGGGAGAGATATATGGAGACTGAAGAGAGACAGGGAGAGATATATGGAGACTGAAGAGAGACAGGGAGAGATATATGGAGACTGAAGAGAGACAGGGAGAGATATATGGAGACTGAAGAGAGACAGGGAGAGATATATGGAGACTGAAGAGAGACAGGGAGAGATATATGGAGACTGAAGAGAGACAGGGAGAGATATATGGAGACTGAAGAGAGACAGGGATAGATATATGGAGACTGAAGAGAGACAGGGAGAGATATATGGAGACTGAAGAGAGACAGGGAGAGATATATGGAGACTGAAGAGAGACAGGGATAGATATATGGAGACTGAAGAGAGACAGGGAGAGATATATGGAGACTGAAGAGAGACAGGGATAGATATATGGAGACTGAAGAGAGACAGGGAGAGATATATGGAGACTGAAGAGAGACAGGGAGAGATATATGGAGACTGAAGAGAGACAGGGAGAGATATATGGAGACTGAAGAGAGACAGGGAGAGATATATGGAGACTGAAGAGAGACAGGGATAGATATATGGAGACTGAAGAGAGACAGGGATAGTCAGAGACAGAGTTGTAGACAGAGACTCCAGAGAAACATAATAACAGAAAACTAAAAGGAGGTAAAAATTCAACAAGTGAGAATTTTAGACATCCCATGCATCAAGTTCTCCCAAGACTAAATAACATCTCAAAAGGGAGAAGTTATACTCCTGCTTCACTGGATATTGATATCAGTTACAAAGGCACTGTTGCAATCAGTGGAGAGAATAACCAGGCAACTGACAATTCTATTAGAACTACATGTTTTGATATGAATTGCGCCAACGTCTCGTTTGCCAGTTTTCAATCGAGGTTGCTGCTGCAAATGATCACGCCAGCGGGATTCTCCGGTTCCGCCGGCAGCGCACCCCCACCCCGTGGGTTTCCTTCCACCATGGAGTGACGTCAATGGGAATCCCCATTTACAGCGGCAGCACCAGAGAATCCCGCTGCGAGCAAAAAACGAGCCACCTCCCCCCAGCAGGAAACACGTGGCTGGGAGGCTGGAGAATCTCACCATTAATTCTTTCAGGGGAGGCGATGGCCTAGTGGTATTGTCACGAGACTATTAATCCAGAAACTCAGCTAATGTTCTGGGGAAGTGGGTTCGAATCCTGTGATGGTGGAATTGGAGTTCAATTTTTAAAAATCTGAAATTAAGAATCTACTGATGACCATGAAACCGTTGTCAATTGTCGGAAAAACCCATCTGATTCACTAATGTCCTTTAGGGAAGGAAATCTTCCATCCTTACCTGGTCTGGCCTATATGTGACTCCAGAGCCACAGCAATGTGGTTGACTCTCAACTGCCTTCGGGCAACTAGGGATGAGCAATAAATGCTGGCCTAGCCAGCGACACCCATGTCCCACGAATGAAAAAAAAGGTTCGGGGAGTCAATAATTCTGTTCTTCCTCCCACCATCAGTCTGTGCCATAAGGAAAGGAGGAATTAAAATGTGCACCTTCCACCTCCTGGGAGAGAAGCGCAAGAAAATTTGACCTGAAATTACACAACGTGGATATTGGTGTGTGAATGTCTTCAGAAGCAATTCCAGGTGTTGCCTCTTGAAAATAAAATGGAAGTGTTTTTAATTAATATTATTTATGTTCTTTAACATACCAGTTATAACAGTGGGAAATGGAATTTCATTCAAACCCTGAGTGTTTGGATGTTAAAGTTTAGATTGCACAATTATACTAATATTGGCATGCATAAATCTGCAAATTTTCAGACAGTACTTCTGCAATATTCCAGCAGTTAAAAACATTAATATTCAGACCATGCATCCATTCCGACTGTATCATGAAACTGTATAATCATTTCTCTACTCCCCATCACCAAGGCTGCTGAGTTTCCACCACCCTACTGGTTAGCATGGCCAATCAACCTAACCCGCACACCTTTGGACTGTGGAAGGAAACCAGAGCACGCAGAGGAAACCCACGCAGACATGGGGAGAACGTGCAGATTCCGCCTAGACCCGAGGCTGGAATTGAACCCAGGTCCCTGGTGCTGTGAGGCAGCAGTGCTAACCACTGTGCCACCGTGCCAACTGACAACGTTGCCCTTCTCTGCTCCTTCCCTCGACCTGCTGCCTCTCATCAACTATCCCAATTTGGGCGGCGCAGTGGTTAGCACTGCTGCCTCACAACGCCAGGGATCCGGCCTCGGGTCACTGTCTGTGTAGAGTCTACACGTTCTCCCCGTGTCTGCATGGGTTTCCTCCGGGTGCTCCGGTTTCCTCCCACACTCCAAAGATGCACGGATTAGGTGGACTGGCCATGCTAAATTGCCCCTGAGTTTCAGGAAAGGTTGGCAGGGTAAATATGTGGGACTTGGGCCTGGGTGGGATTGTTATTGGTGCAGGCTCATGGCCTCCTTCTGCACTGGAGGGATTCTATGAATTCTCTCTTCGCCTTGCACCCTCCACAAACTTCAGCTCACTGAAGTTTCTGTTGCCTGTCTCCCAGCCCCCACCAAGTCTCACTCACCATCTCGTGATTAGGCTGCCAGCCCTCTAATGCCACCAATTTAAAATTCTCAAACTTGTCGTTAAACTCCTGCAGTACCTCACCCTCTTCCTTGCCACTACGACTTCCAACATCTCCACAATCCTTTTTGTCCAGTGGATGTTGTCCACATGGACTTCAGTAAGGTCTTTGACAAGGTCCCTCATCGCAGACTGGTGCAGAAGGTGAAGTCGCATGGGATCAGAGGTGAGCTGGCAAGGTGGATACAGAACTGGCTCGGTCACAGATGACAGAGGGTAGCAGTGGAAGGGTGCGTTTCTGAATGGAGGGCTGTGACAAGTGGAGTTCCTCAGGGATCAGTGCTGGGACCTTTGCTGTTAGTAATATATACAAATGATTTGGAGGAAAATGTAACTGGTTTGATTGCTAAACTTGCGGACTACACAAAGGTTGGTGGATTTGCGAATAGCGATGAGGACTATCAGAGGATACAGCAAGACATAGATCAGTTGGAGACTTGGACGGAGAGATGGCAGCTGGAGTTTGATCCGGACAAAATGTGAGGTAATGCATTTTGGAAGGTCTAATACAGATAGGAAATATATAGCAAATGGTAGAACCCTTAAGAGTATTGATAGGCAAAGGGATCTGGGTGTACAGGTACACAGGTCACTGAAAGTGGCATTGCAGGCGGAGAGGGTAGTCAAGAAGGCATACGGCATGCTTGCTTTCATCGGCCGGGGTATTGAGTTTAAAAATTGGCAAGTCATGTTGCAGCTTCATAGAACCTTAGTTAGGCCGCACTTGGAATATAGTGTTCAATTCTGGTCGCCACACTACCAGAAGGATGTGGAGGCTTTGGAGAGGGTACAGAAAAGATTTACCAGGATGTTGCCTCGTATGGAGGGCATTAGCTATGAGGAGAGGTTGAAGAAACTTGGTTTGTTCTCACTGGAACGATAGAGGTTGAGGGGTGACCTGATAGAAGTCTACAAGATTATGAGAGGCATGGACAGAGTGGATAGTCAGAAGCTTTTTCCCAGGGTGGAAGAGTCAATTACTTTTTTTACTTTTACTTTAGGTTTAAGGTGCGAGGGGCAAGGTTTAAAGGCAGAGGCAGATTTTTAATACAGAGGGTGGTGGGTGCCTGGAACTCGCTGCCGGGGGAGGTAGTGGAAGCGGATGCAATAGTGAGTTTTAAGGGGCATCTTGACAAATACATGAATAGGATGGGAAAAGATGGGATACAGTCCCCGGAAGGGTAGTGGGTTTTAGTTCAGTCGGGCAGCATGGTTGGTGCAGGCTTGGAGGGCCAAAGGGCCTGTTCCTGTACCTGTAATGTTCTTTGTTCTATCTCTGCCCTTGTACGCAACTCCCTCACCAACGGCCCCCTCCTTGACAAGTTCAGCATCATTTGTATTCAGCAGCATGCATCTGCACTCATTTGATATCAATTACCCTCAAGAGCAATCATTTAGTCCTCAGTTAACATCAATTATGCTCAGAAGCAATTGTTTAGCTATCATTTGACATCAAATGCACTCAAGACTGGCTATTATTTAACATTATATTTCCTGTAATTGGCATCAATGTCCCAAACCACATTTGTAGTTGACATAATTCCAGCATTCGGACACCAAAAATGATCACAGAATTTATTCTCCATATTTCTGATTTTCAGTAACTCCAAACATCAGAAAACTGAGCTACCTTGGAAAACCCAGACCCTGTTTAGATGAGGTATTCTTATGCTTTTCTTTATCACCTATAACTCGAGCAGCACAACCCTGCCCAAGAACCCTGCACACACCCCCCCTCAACTCCTGCTCCAACCCTCTTCCCCCGCACTGCACACCTCCTGCAACCCCTGGGCCACAGCAGTTATCTCCCACCAAACCCCCAGAGATATTCCGCCCCCCCACCACCCCTCCATCACTCCCTGCTGAGTAATTTCCGCCCCTTCTTCTGCACCTCCCCCCCCCCCTCGAATTTTCAGAAGCCAAATGTTCAGGTCGGATGAATCAACAGAGTGACTATGATCAAAAGCTTGGTCAATGAGGTTAAATGTCAAAATTCAGGGGAAATCATGGATCCCCAGATTGCAGATGTTCTCTTCCTCCATTCCCCATTCTCTCTCCTTCCTCCCCCTCCCTCTCTCTCCCCCCCTCCTCTCTCTCCCCCCTCCTCTCTCTCCCCCCACCCTATCTTCTCTCTCCCCCAACCCCCTCCTCTCTCCCTCACCCCAATCCCCCTCTCTCTCTTGTCGCCCCGCTCACCCACTAATCTCCCTCCTACCCCACCTGCTCTCTCCTTCCCCCCAACTTATCCTCTCTCTCCCCCAAACCCTCCTCTCTCTCTCCCCCCCACCCCCTCCACTCCCCTGCCCCCCCCCCCCGCTCACCCATTTATCTCCCATCTACCCCCTCCTGTCTCTCCCCCACCCCCTCTGCTCCCCCTGCCTCCCCAGCTCACCCATTAATCTCCCTTCTACCCCTTCCTCTCTCTCTCTCTCTCCCCACCCCCTCCGCTCCCCCACCCTCTGCAGCTCATCCACTAATCTCCTTTCTACCCCCTCCTCTCTCTTCTCTCCAACAACCTTATCCTCTCTCTCTCTCTCTCTCCCTCAACTGCGTCCTCTCTCCCTCCCCACCCCACCCCTCCTCTCTCTCCCGCCCCTCCGCTCACCCACTAATCTCCCTCCTACCTCATCCTTTCTCTCTCCCTCCACCACGTCCTCTTCTTCTCCCTCCATCATGTCCACTCTCCCTCCCCAACCCCTGCCCTTTCTTCTGTCTCCCTTCCCCTCCACCCCACCCCGTCCTCTCTCTCTCTCTCCTCTCACCCACTAATCTCCCCCAAACCCCAACCCAGCCCCTCCTTTCTCTCTCCACATCAGCAATGTGTGTGTCGCTGATAATCATAGAATGTCAATGCGACTTCACTGGCTGCACAGTGCAGAAGGAGGCCATTCGGCCCATCGGGTCTGCACCAACAACAATCTCACCCAGCCACTATCCCCATCGCCCCATGCATTTACCTTAGCGAGTCTCCCTGACACTAAGGGTCAATTTCGCATGGCCATTGAACCTAACCCGCACACCTTTGGACTGTGGGAGGAAACCGGAGCACCCAGAGGAAACCCACGCGGACATGGGGAGAATGTGCAAACCCCCCACAGACAGACAGTGACCCTTGGCCAGGAATCGAATCCGGGTTCCTGGGGCTGTGAGGCAGCAGTGCTAACCACTGTACCACCGGGCCACCCACAAGGACAGCATTTGTTGCCTGTACCTAATTGCCCCTGAACTGAGTGGTTTGCTTGGCCTTTTGGGAGGGACAGTTGAGAGTCAACCGCATTGCGGTGGGGTCTGAAGTCATATGGAGGCCAGACCTGGATAAGGACGGCAGATTTCCTTCCCGAAAGGACATTAGGTGAACCAGATGGGGTTTTATGCCAATCAGTGGTGGTTTCATGGTCACCATTACTGAGACTTCCCTTTTCAATCCCATATTTTATTAATTAAATTTAAATTCCACCAGTTGCAGTGCTGGGATTTGAACCTTTGTCCCCAGGATATTTCTGGCTTAGCAGCCCAGTGATATTACCCTGACAACAGTTTCCCCAAAAATCCACCAAGCTTATCGCCACCCCCTCCTAATACCTCCTTCCTTGGCTCCATGTTGAGTGCGCCTCTTGTTGCTCTCATGAAGTGACTTGTGCTGTTTACCTATATTAAAGGCGCTATACAAATGTAGCCGCTATTGTTTTCTTTAATTCGTTCACGGGATGTGGGCGTCGCTGGCTGGGCCGCCATTTATTACCCATTGTTGAGTGCATTTAAGAGTCAACCACATTGCTGTATGGATCTGGAGTCACATGTAGGCCAGACAGGGTAAGGATGGCAGATTTCCTTTCCCAAAGGACTTTTTAAAAATTCATTCGTGGGATATAGGCTTCGCTAGCTGGGCCAGCATTCATTGCCCATCCCTGGTTGTCCTTGGAGGGTAGTTGAGAGTCAACCATATTGCTGTGGCTCTGGACTCACATGTAGGCCAGACCAGGTAAGGATGGCAGATTTCCTTCCCTGAAGGACATGAGTGAACCAGATGGGTTTTTACCAACACTCGACAATGGTTTCATGTTCATCAGTAGACTTTTAATTTCAGATTTTTACTGAATTCAAATATCACCATCTGCCGTGGCGCGATTCGAACCTGGGTCCCCAGAGTATTACCCCGGGTCTCTGAATTACTAGTCCAGTGTCAATACCACTACGCCACCTTGTACACGTACTCCCACTGTGCAACTCGGCTGATATTTTGGATTGTTTCAGATCAAGGGCAAAGCGTTTTTCTGCTTTTTTAAGCAGGCAAGTAGTTCCGGCCACTTGTGACTTGCTTGAAGCGGTCTCTCTTCAATTACTGACAGTGGAAGCTTCTAATTTCTTCTTCATTGAAGTTAGATGCAACAAAACTAACAGAACACCCAAGCCATCTGGCAAAACATAAATCATGCCAGTTTTTATGGTCTCCCCTTGCAAAAAGCTAATTGATATTCCAAAATGCACGGGTATATACAAACACGAAATTGAGAAATCCACCGTGCAGGAAGGTCACTGCTAAAGTCACGGTTTTCTGCTCTGCTTCAAGATGAAGGGAAACATTTTTTTTTTCCTCACCAGAGATGATGCTTGCTGTACTGATTTATGAAGCTGAAGCGACCAGTATATAACAGCGCTGCGGTATCGCCTGGTGTCCATTATCCTTTTGCTCTCTGCCCCTGGTGGCCTCGTAATGTTTTTAGATACTTCAGCGTCCATCAATATTAAATTTATGGAGAGTAATTTAATTGTGTTATTGATGCGCGGGTTTGAAACTTCTCTAATTCTGATTTATAATCATTACAATATGCCCATCAATCACCATCTGCGTGACTTCAGGCAGTCATCTTCTCTGCGTAATGTGCAGGAGCTACACGGGAATTATTTTGGAAGTTCTGTTCTGTGTGTTTCACATTTGATCACATAACGGTGGCTGTTTGCAGATTGGACAGAGGCCGCTTGGCCTATCATCTTCCTGGAGCCTCTTCCCAACTCACCGAGACCTGGATCTCCCTCTGCTACGGATATTTAATTTGATTTGATTTGATTTATTATTGTCACATGTATTAGCATACAGTGAAAAGTATTGTTTCTTGCGTGCTATACAGACAGAGCATACCGTTCATAGAGAAGAAAAGGAGAGAGTGCAGAATGTAGTGTTACAGTCATAGCTAGGGTGTAGAGAAAGATGTTGTCAGACCAGCTGGGATTTTCCAGCATTTTCTGCTTTTGTGTCTGGAATATCGTGCGCAGTTTTAGTCTCCTCCCCTGAGGAAGGATGTTCTTGCTACAGGGGGAGTGCAGCGAAGGTTTACCATACTGATTCTTGGGATGGTGAGTCTGTCATATTGAGTCGGTTAGGATTGTATTCGCTGGAGTTCAGAAGAATGAGGGGGGGCGGGGGGGGGGGGGGGGGGGGATTTCATAAAAACCTATAAAATTCTAACAGGACCAGGCAGGGTTGGATGTTCCCGATGGTGGGGGTGCCCAGAACCAGGGGTCATTGTCTGAGGATACAGGGTAGACTGCTTAGGATAGAGATGAGGAGAAATCTCTTCACCCGGAGAGCGGTCAGTCTGTGGAATTCGCTACCACAGAAAGTAGTTGAGGCCAAAATATTATATGTGTTCAAAAATCAGTTAGATCTAAAGCTTTTGGGGTGAAGGGGATCAAAGTATATCGGGGGAAGACGGGATCAGGCTATTGAGTTGGATGATCAGCCATGATCAGAATGAATGGAAGAGCAGACACGAAGGGCCAAATGGCCTCCTCCTGCTCCTATTCCCCATGTTTCTGTTTAATTAGGGGGCAGTGGTTGATTCAACGGCACATATAGTAAAATTGGAATGAAATAGGGAAGATTGGTAAGGCCCCCCTGTGCAAGGTTGACACGCCAATCTGTGAAATGGGTCATATTAGCTGCCACCCATGACTAAGCTGGAAGCACACAAGTCTCTGGAATCAGGCAGTTGTGAGTTCAAACCCCACTCCAGACACCAGAACACAAAATCCAGGTCAGCACGCCCAGCGCAGTACTGAGGGAGTGCAGCACTGTCGCAGGTGCTATCAGAAAAGGCCATTTAAGAGGCTGTTAATTTGCTGTTCATTAATGTGTTCAATTGGTGTGCTGAAAAGAGTGTAAAGCGAGTCTGTGGGGGGCTATTTTCCTGTCCAGCCAGCCCAGGGAATCTTAGCGATTCCTGTGGCTGGCGGGACAGGAAGATTCCTGTGGGCTGGCGGGTCAGTTCGTTGGATATGTTCAAGAAGGAGCTGGACATGACCCTTGCAAGGGTCAAGGGGTAATGGAGAAAAAGTGGGAGTGGGATACTGAAAGTGCATGATCAGCCATGATCATATTGAATGGTGGTGCAGGCTCGAAGGGCCGAATGGCCTAATCCTGCACTGATCTTCTATGATTCCATCACGCAAACCAGCCTCCCATCCATTGACTCCATCTGCACTTCCTGCTGCCTTGGCAAAGCAGCCAACATAATTAAGGACCCCACGCACCCCGGACATTCTGTCTTCTACCTTCTTCTGTGGGGAAAAAGATACAATAGTCTGAGATCACGTACCAACTGACTCAAGAACTGCTTCTTCCCTGCTGCCATCAGACTTTTGAATGGACCTTATGTTAAGTTGATTTTTCTCTTCACCCTATCTGTAACTACAACATTACGTTCAACACCCTATCCTTTCCTTCTTCCCTACGTACTATGAATGGTACAGTGTGCAAGAAACAATACTTTCCACTCTATCCCAACACACGTGACAATAATAAATCAAATCCAGAGTCCTGAACTGTTGCAAGTTCCAGCTTTAGACAAGAGGTTCCACCTGCCCTCTCAGGCTGCCATGAAAGACCCAGTGGCATTATTCGATGCATCGACTAGAACTCGAGGGCACAACCTCAGAGTGAAGGGACGCTCCTTTAAAACTGAGATGAAGAGGAATTTCTTCAACCAGAGGGTTGGTGAATCTGTGGAACTCTTTGCCACAGAGGGCTGCGGAGGCCAGGTCATTGAGTGTCTTTAAGACAGAGATCGATAGGTTCTTGATCAATAAGGGGATCACGGATTACGCAGAGAAGGCAGGAGAATGGGGATGAGAATCATATCAGCCATGATTGAATGGCGGAGTAGATTCGATGGGCCGAATGGCCTAATTCTGCTCCTATATCTTATGGTCTTATGATCGGGGACGTAACCCAAGTGCCATGGCCAATATTTATCCTGCAGCCAACATTAATCCAATCTTTATAACACTGCTGTTTGCAGAACCTTGCTGTGTGCGAATGAGCTGCCATGGTTCCAACACGAGATGTCTGCACTTCAAAAGGACTTGAAAATCTCTGTGATGTCCTGAGGTTGGGTGAGATATTACATCAATGCCAATTCTTTAATCTGCTCTGCAGCAACTAATATTTGAGAGAACAGGTCCAGCGTGACAGAATTAACCACCTAGGAAAGACAGGAGGAGCAGTAATTGAGCAAGTTCAGACGCAGGAAGAAGATTCTGACTACGTGGTCTGCAGAGAGTTACAATTATAACCAGACCTCTGCCACGCAATCGTTGTGACAATGAATATCACATCACTGTAACGTTCAAGCCATGCAATATTAATGCCTTGCCATTGTGCCCTCTTTTCAGGTTAACAACTTGAGATTCTCTGACCACCCGTGCAGGAGCAGGGGGCAGATTTAGCCGAGAATTTTAAAACGTTGATCATTTCCGACAGTGAGCTCAGAGGTACTTTCCCCGAGGAGTCGCTGTCGGAAGGTGAGCAATTTCTATGGCTTTTCCCCACACAGCAAAGAGTTAACCTTGACTAAACAGTCAATTGAATGAAGATGTAAGCATGACATCTGGGTCAAATGACCAAGAGGCTCTGGGGAGCAAGACAGAGAATCATAGAATTCCTCCAATGCAGAAGGAGGTCATTCGGCCCATCGAGTCTGCACAATCCCACCCAGGTCCTATCCCCCTAATCCCACGTATCAACCCTGCTAATCCCCTTGACACGAAAGGGCAATTTAGCATGGCCAATCAACCTAACTCGCACGTCTATGGACTCTCTGTGAGAGAAGTCTCTGTGAGGAGAACAATACTTCCCATGAGGTCTTGAGTGTAAATAGTTTAAATAAACAGTTCTTAAATAAATCTTGTTGAGCCAGAAGACCGTATAAGTAAAGGATTACATGCCACACCATTCCCTACGTTAAGCCAAGTCCTCCAAGTCATTGCCATCTCCTTGGGTCTAGCTGCGACTGTATGCTATGGTTGCTGTTGTCGTGAGGTGCCCCCTCCACCACTTGGTCATGCTCTTGCCTCTGAGTCAGAAAATTTCTGCGTTACTCCCACCCCAGGGCTTGAGCGCAAAAAAAATCCAGGCCGACACTCAGGTGCAGTGCTGAAGGAGTGCTGCACTGTCAGAGGTGCTGCCTTTCCAATTGGACGTTAAATTGAGGCCCTGACTAGCTGCTCGGATAGATCTAAAACATCCCATTGCATTATTTTGAGGAAGAGCAGGGTAGTTATCGATTGTGTAGATAAGGATGAGCACTTAGAATGAAGTAACATTCAAGGCAATGGGCCAAGTGTTGGTAAGTGGGATAAGGCGGGAGGTCAGGTGTTTCTCGCGTGTCCGTGCAGACTCGATGGGCCAAAGGGCCTCTTCTGCACTGTATGATTCTAGTGTCCTGAAAAATATTTATCACTGAATCGACACCACAAAGAACAGATTATTTGGTCATTGTCACATTGCTGTATGGGAGAGCTTGCTGTGGCCAAATTGGTTGCCGTGTTTGCTCCATTCTAAGAACAATGACACTTCAGCAGTGTTTCACTGGCTGTAAAACACTGTGAGATATCCAGTCGTTGCGAAAAGCTCCATGGCATGCTGGCACAGTGGTTAGCACTGCTGCCTCACAGCGCCAGGGACCCGGGTTCAATTCTCATCTCGGTCACTGTCTGTGTGGAGTTTGCACATTCTCCCCATGTCTGCGTGGGTTTCCTCCGGGTGCTCCGGTTTCCACCCACACTCCAAAGATGTGCGGGTTAGGTTGATTGGCCATGCTAAATTCACCCCAGTGCCAGAGGGATTAGCAAAGTAAATGTGTGGGGTTACGGAAATAAGGCCTGGGTAGGGTTGTGATCAGTACAGACTCAATGGGCCAAATGGCCTCCTTCTGCACTGTCGGGATTCTAAATGCAGTATTTTCTTGTTATGAATCTCCTCACAATGTTCCGCTGCAGTGCTGGCCAGCACCTCTGAGATCTGGTCCATCCAACGTATTTTCAGATGTGACAATGGTCCAGGTCTCACATAAAATGCGAGACGTACACATTTCTGTCACCTTCTTCGAATTAAGTAGCTCATTAGCAGTTTGAGAAGTGCCGAAGGAACACCAACAGGGCGGATTTTGTGTGGCTGGGCCTTTATTGTTATCCTTGAACACTGGGTTGCATCCTCAGAAAGCTGAGGGTTCAAAGTCTCACTGTGCTTGGACAGAAGGAGTTGGGAAAGTTCTGGTGAACTTTGGTAAGCTATTCGGGAAGAGGAATGAACGTAGTCCATTGTACCTGGTTACGAGATCCATGCTGACCTTATCAATCGAGGAGGGCCAGAAATGACAATTCCCAGGAATACTTCGGGAATTTCCATTCAACTGGGGTCGGGAAGGAGGTGGCACATATGAATTGCAGCATTTTGCAGTTCTTTTTTTATTAATTTGTGGGACATGGGCGTCGCTGGCTGGGCCAGCATTTATTGCCCATCCCTAGTTGCCCTTGAGAAGGTGGTGGTGAGCTGCCTTCTTGAATCGCTGCAGACCACATGTTATGGGTTGACCCACAATGCCGTTAGGGAGGGAATTCCAGGATTTTGACCCAGCGACTGTGGAGGAATGACGATATATTTCCAAGTCAGGATGGTGAGTGGGCTTGGAGGGGAACTTGCAGGTGGTGGTGTTTCCATGGATCTGCTGCCCTTGTCCTTCTAGATGGAAGTGATCGTGGGTTTGGAAGGTGCTGCCGAAGGATGAGTTGCTGCAGTGCATCTTGTAGATTGTACACACTGCTGCTCCTGAGCGTTGGTGGTGGAGGGAGTGAATATTTGTGGATGTGTCAATCAAGCGGGCTGGTTTGTCCTGGATGGTGTCAAGCTTCAGGCTGAGGATGCGCCCAGTGCTCCTGCGTGAAGAATAAAGGCGTGGAAATATGACCAATATAAGTAGGAGCAGAGCACCCTAATCAATGGGAGTCCCAGTGAGGGGACAGGGGGGAGGGTCCCAGTTAAGAAGAATGGGGCTCCCAAGTGGAAAAAGGGCTGCAGTTGACAGACATTAAATGAAGAGGGCTAAGGAGGTATCCTGGCGATTAAAGGAGCCCAGTAAGAAGTCTCACAAGACCAGGTTAAAGTCCAACAGGTTTATTTGGTTAAAGGAGCCAGCAGAGATTGGGGCCATTGAGGCAGTCCAAGTTGCAACAACTTTAAGAGAGAATTTCAAGGGGAGATCTTTGAAGGAGAAGGCTGGAACTGGTTGACTTACAGGGGTAAATTTTCTGGTTCCCCATGCCCCCCTCCCCACCATCACTGCAGAAATCGTCACAGGCGAGTGGAAATCTTAATGGACCATTGCAAGGTCCATTGACCTTGGGCGGGCAGGATCAGAAAATCCCACCCACAGTGTTGACTGAAGTCTGAGTGGGTTTTTGAAAAATCCATGGAATCTGTCCTGGTTGCATTTGTCGCTCATTGTGTCGGGTGATGTGATTGGCCACAGTTTGCCCGTCAATTCACGTGCACCCCACTTTAACCCCTGAATGTTGCAGCGTAAGATGGATATTGTGAATTTTTTCGATCTTTCTGACCTTGGGATGGTAAAGTTTATTTTTGTTTGTGCGAAACATGTGGAATCTTGTGGCTTTATTTTCTTAGCAGAGCAGACATGATGGGCCAAATGGCCCTTCCTTTGCTCCTACGTCTTACGGTTTAGCAAGTCTTGAATCTCTACCTTAAACAAAAAGTGACTGGGCCCCTAACCATGTATCTGGGGATTGGGTCCAGGAATGCAAGAATTTTAACCCCTTTCTACTCAACTAATAGAGCAATGTTATGCCCCACATCAGCTGTCCTTACGGCTCCCATTGGCTGCAGTTGCCAATTTACCGTCAGAGTATCAAAAGGTTTGTGCTTTACATTTTTTCCCACTGGCAGCTGGTTTGGGACTGCTCGCTTCCCTCAATCATAACAGCTGGCAGAGAAAAGAGGTTTCCTCAGGTCGGCCTTGAAAAATTGACTAGCCTTCAAGGACCTACTCACCTCACAAAGTCAGTGAAATGTGCTTCAAAGATAGGCAATTGAGGATGGTTACCATTCCAGCATCCCAAAACCCACACGGGAACAGAACCTCAGACAGAGCAAGGGCCTCAAGACAGGACCTGAACCTCAGACAGAGCCTGAAACTCCGACAGAGACAGAACCTCAGACCGGGCCAAGACCTCAGACAGAGACAGAACCTCAGACAGAGCGAGGACCCCAGACAGAGACAGGGCCTCAGACAGAGCGAGGGCCTCAGACAGAGCGAGGGCCTCAGACAGAGACAGGCCTCAGACAGGGCCAAGGCCTCAGACTGAGACAGAACCTCAGACAGAGACAGAACCTCAGATAGAGCGACGGCCTCAGACAGAGCGAGGGCCTCAGACAGAGCAAGGACCCCAGGCAGAGACAGAACCTCAGACAGAGACAGAACTCAGACAGAGCCAGGACAGGACCAGGACCTTAGACAGAGCCAGAACCTCAGAGAGGGCCTGAAGCTCAGACAGAGCCAGGGCCTCAGACAGAACCAGGACCTCACACAAGGCTTAATTCGTAATTTATTATGCGCACTTGTTCCTTGCTGGCTGCACTAATCTTTCTCCTTCACTCATTCCTTGCCATTAGTTTGACGTAGCAAATTCCCCATCAACATCTGAATTATTTCTGCCATTCAGGTAGGAACAGGAGTCACTTTCCTCAATCTCAACTCCCAGACATAATAGATGACAAACGCAATCTAGACAGATTCCATGGATTTCTCAACAACCCACTCAGACTTGAGTCAACACTGTGGGTGCAGAGTTAGTTTCCTCAATCTCAGAAGAGCACACCTCCCAATGTTCCCCACAGAGGCCAGCCCTTGCCTCTCTGACTGTGATCACCATTCTCAATTTCCTCCGCAGGACGTGTGAACCAACAGCGCAGAACCGCTCCTATAATTTCACCAAACGGACATCAGATGGAGGAAAATGTGCACCAAGGCAATGGAGAAAGATTTGATTTGATTTGATTCGATTTATTATTGTCACATGTATTAACATACAGTGAAAAGTATTGTTTCTTGCGTGCTATACAGACAAAACATACCGTTCATAGAGAAGGAAAGGAGAGAAAGCAGAATGTAACGTTACAGTCATAGCTAGGGTGTAGAGAAAGATCAATTTAATGCAAGGTAAGTCCATTCAAAAGTCTGACAGCTGCAGGGAAGAAGCTATTCTTGAGTCGGTTGGTACGTGACCTCAGACTTTTGTATCTTTTTCCCGAAGGAAGAAGGTGGAAGCGAGAATGTCCGGGGTGCGTGGGGTCCTTAATTATGCTGGCTGCTTTGCCGAGGCAGCGGGAAGTGTAGGCAGAGTCAATGGATGAGAGGCTGATTTGCGTGATGAATTGGGCTACATTCACGACCTTTCGTAGTTCCTTGTGGTCTTGGGCAGAGCAGGAGCCATACCAAGCTGTGATAGAACCAGAAAGAATGCTTTCTATGTTGCATCTGTAAAGATTGGTGAGAGTCGTAGCTGACATGCCAAATTTCCTTAGTCTTCTGAGAAAGTAGAGGTGTTGGTGAGCTTTCTTAACTATAGTGTCGGCATGGGGGGGACCAGGACAGGTTGTTGGTGATCTGGACACCTAAAAACTTAAAGCTCTCGACCCTTTCTACTTCGTCCCCATTGATGTAGACAGGGACATGTTCTCCTTTACGCTTCTTGAAGTCAATGACAATCTCCTTAAGACTTAAACCAAATCTATTTTTGTCTCTAAAAAAAAACAGAGAAGGCTGGAAAACCTCACAGGTCTGGCAGCATCTGTAGGGAGAGAAAACAGAGTTAACGTTTCAGGACCATTTGACTCTTCTTCGGAATTAAAGAGAGGGAAAATGTGTTGGAAGAGCAACATCTCACCTTCCGATTAGGCATGTTACAGCCCTCAGAACTCGACATTGGGTCCAATAACTTTAAACTGTGTCCTTTCTTCTCCATTTTATTTAGTACTTCAAACATTTTACGTTCTTCTTGCTGCTGCCCCAGGGCCATCTGTCACTTGTCCTTAAGTTAGGCCACATCTTTGTTGCAATCTCTCCCGGCTCCCACTAACCATCGACCGTCTACTCTGCTCCAGCTGTTCCATCCCCTCTTGTACAGTCAATAATCCAACACGTTTCCTTCTCCTTCTTTCTGAAGAAGGCCCGTGCGGTCTCAGAACATCAACTCTGTTTTCTCTGCCGGCAGAAGCTGCCAGACCTGCTGAGACTTTCCATCATCCTCTGTTTTTGTTGCAGATTCCAGCATCCGCAATATTTTGCTTCTATTTTTGGCTCCAACTTGCTTTTCTTTTTCTGAATTCCGTGCCGCCACATGAGAAGATAGTCAGAAATAGCGACTCGGGCTGTGAACAGGTGTGCATCAGTATTTCGCGTTGGTGAGACAGAGAGAGTTATATTTACATAGCGCCTTATCACAGCTCCCAGAAGCATCACCAAGTGGTTCACACATGATCAATTATTTTGAGGTGCAGTCACAGAGATACAGGAACATAGGAACAGGAGTAGGCCATTCAGCCCCTCGAGACTGCCCCACCATCCAACACAATCATAGCTGATCGGACATTTCAATGCCTTTTACTCACACTATCCCCATAGTCCTTTACATTATTGTCAATTAGTAATCAATCAATCTCTACCTTAAACATATTCAGTGACTGAGCTTCCACAGCCCTCTGGGGGAGAGAATTCCAAAGATTTCCAAAGATTCACCATTCATCAATGACCATCTCCAACAGAACTGATTGTTGGATTGTAACTGGTGACAACTTTGTATTGGATGTCATGTGACCAATGGTAGCAAGCTGGAAGGGTCAGTTGACCCAGTAAACCATGAACCAATTACGGAATGATATAAGACCATAAGACATAGAAGCAGAATTAGGCCACTCGGCCCATCGAGTCTGCTCCGCTATTCAATCATAGAAACATAGAAAGAAAAACTACAGCACAAAACAGGCCCCTCGGCCCCATAAGTTATGCCGAACATATCCGACCTTTTAGGCTTACCCATAACCCTCCATCCTATTAATTCCCATGTACTCATCCAGGAGTCTCTTAAAAGACCCTATTGAGTTTGCCTACACCACCACTGACGGCAGCCGATTCCACTTGCCCACCACCCTCTGTGTGAAAAACTTCCCCCTAACATTTCCCCTGTACCTACCCCCCAGCACCTTAAACCTGTGTCCTCTCGTAGCAGCCATTTCCACCCTGGGTAAAAGCCTCTGAGAGTCCAACCGATCTATGCCTCTCAACATCTTATACACCTCTATTAGGTCTCCTCTCATCCTACGTCCCTCCAAGGAGAAAAGACCGAGCTCCCTCAGCCTATCCTCATAAGGCATGCCACTCAATCCAGGCAACATCCTTGTAAATCTCCTCTGCACCCTTTCAATCTTTTCCACATCCTTCCTGTAATGAGGCGACCAGAACTGAGCACAGTACTCCAAGTGGGGTCTGACGAGGGTCTTATATAGCTGCATCATTATCCCCGGACTCCTAAACTCAATCCCTCTTAACCACCTCCTCCTCCTGTGAGGCCGATTTTAGAGTCCTATGGACCCGGACCCCAAGGTCCTTCTGATCCTCTATCGTACTAAGAGTCTTTCCCTTTATATTGTACTCCTTCATCCCATTCGACCTGCCAAAATGGACCACTACGCATTTATCTGGGTTGAAGTCCATCTGCCACTTCTCTGCCCAGTATTGCATCCTATCTATGTCCCTCTGTAACTTCTGACATCCCTCCAGACTATCCATAACCCCACCAACCTTCGTGTCGTCGGCAAACTTGCCAACCCATCCCTCCACTTCCTCATCCAGGTCATTTATGAAAATGACAAACAGCAAGGGTCCCAGAACAGATCCCTGGGGCACACCACTGGTGACCGACCTCCAATTAGAAAAAGACCCATCTATACACCCTCTCTGCCTCCTTTGGGCAAGCCAGTTCTGGATCCACAGGACAGCAGCCCCTTGGATCCCATGCCCTCTCACCTTTTCTAGAAGTCTTGCATGGGGGACCTTATCGAACGCCTTGCTAAAATCCATATAAGCCACATCTACCGCTTTCCCTTCATCAATGTGTTTAGTCACATTTTCGAAGAACTCCACCAGGCTCGTAAGGCACGATCTGCCTTTGACAAAGCCATGCTGAGTATTCTTGAGCATACTAAACCTCTCTAAATGCTCATAAATCTTGTCCCTCAGGATCTTCACCATCAGCTTACCAACCACTGAGGTTAGACTCACCGGTCGGTAATTTCCTGGGCTATCCCTATTCCCCTTCTTGAAAATAGGAACCACATCCGCAATCCTCCAATCCTCCGGCACCTCTCCCATCTCCATCGACGACGCAAAGATCATCGCCAGAGGCTCTGCAATCTCTTCCCTCGCCTCCCACAGTAACCTGGGGTACATCCCATCCGGACCCGGCGACTTATCTATCTTGATGCCATTCAAAGATTCCAGCACAACCTCTTTGGTAAAGTCCACATACTCAATCTTTTCAGTCCACCACAAGCCCACAATACATCCACCCATGTCCTTCTCCTCTGTGAAAACCGAGGCAAAATACTCATTAAGCACCTCTGCCATTTCTACTGGTTCCGTACTGATTTTCCCGCCTTCACCTTTTATAGGCCCTATTCCTTCACGTCTCATCTTTTTACTCTTCACATATTTATAGAACGCCTTAGGGTTCTCCTTAATCCTCCCTGCCAGGGCCTTCTCGTGACCCCTTCTGGCTCTCTTAATTTCCTTCTTTAGTCCCTTCCTACAAGCCATATACTCATCTGGATCCCTATCTTCGCCAAGCTCTCTGAACCTTTTGTACGCTTTCCTTTTCTTCTCGACTAGGTCCCGCACAGCTTTCGTGCACCACGATTCCTTTAACCTACCAACTCCTCCCTGTCTGCTCGGCACATTGTCCTGTAGAACCCTAGACAGACATTCCTTGAAAAACTGCCACCTCTCTTCAGTAGATTTCCCCGAGAATACCTCCTTCCAATTTACTCCTCTAATTTGCTGCCTTATGTCTTCATATTTCCCCTTACTCCATATAAACGCTTTCCTAGCTTGCCTGATCCTCTCTTTTTCCAATGCAAGCATAAAGGAGAAAGAGTTATGATCGCTATCCCCAAGATGCTCTTCCACTGAGAGATCTGACACCTGTCCAGGTTCATTGGTCAGTATCAGATCAAGTACAGCCTCTCCTCTTGTAGGCTTGTCCACATGCTGTGTCAGGAAACCCTCCTGAATACACCTAACGAACTCCTCCCCATCCAATCCCCTTACCTTAGGGATATTCCAATCTATGTTTGGGAAATTAAAGTCTCCCATCACAACAACTCTGCTATTATTGCAACTCTCCAGGATCTGTTTCCCTATCTGCTCCTCCACCTCCCTGTCATACGACAAACCTCTCATCTCTGGAATCAATCTAGTGAACCTCCTCTGAACTGCCTCCAATGCCACTACATCTTTGCTCAAATACGGGGACCAAAACTGTGCACAATACTCCAGGTTCGGCCTCACCAATACCTTGTATAGTTGTAACAATTATTCCTTACCCTTATATTCTATTCCTTAGTATTAATACTAATGAGTTGAAGACCCTATCCAACATGGCAGTAGGCATGAGTAAAGATTCCTCCTCTTCTTTGAAGATTGGTGTGAAATTTACCCAAACCACCAGCACATTACAGCTCTCCCTCAGTGCTACACTTCAGTGGGGCTGTCCTCAGGTACCTACAATGGGGCCTGAACACACAATGTTTTGATTCAGAACTGAATCAAAGTGACACTCCAGTCACTGGTTTAGGCTTTTGCCTTCAGGGAGCGATTTTCCTGCATCAAGTGCCTACTCATTAATTGTCTTAGACTTTATCATGAAGAACAGTCACTTGGGTGGCATTGTGGAAGGTTGCAAGGGCCACTGTCAGTGAAAGCTATAAAAAGTTATATACAGCAGAGTGGACGCTACCCTGAGAAAATTCTACAGTGATGTCCTTGGACTGGGATCATTGACATCTAACAACTGCAACTAATATGTCTATATGTATCAAAACCTGAACAATATTCAGGTTTAGGCAAGTAACATTTCCATTAAACTAGAAAGAGTGCAGAAAAGATTTACCAGGATGCTACCTGGACTTGATGGATTGAGTTGTAAGGAGAGGCTGAATAGACTGGGACTTTTTTCCCTGGAACGTAGGAGGCTTTGGGGTGATTCATAGAAATGAATTCATAGAAACCCTACAGTGCAGAAGGAGGCCATTCGGCCCATCGAGTCTGCACCGACCACAATCCCACCCAGGCCCTACCCCCACATATTTACCCGCTAATCCCTCTAACCTACGCATCCCAGGACTCTAAGGGGCAATTTTTAACCTGGCCAATCAACCTAACCCGCACATCTTTGGACTGTGGGAGGAAACCGGAGCACCCGGAGGAAACCCACGCAGACACGAGAAGAATGTGCAAACTCCACACAGACAGTGACCCGAGCCGGGAATTGAACCCGGGACCCTGGAGCTGTGAAGCAGCAGTGCTAACCCACTGTGCTACCGTGCCGCCCTGATCTTATAGAAATCTATAAAATAGTGAGGGGCATAGATCAGCTAGATAGTCAATACCTTTTCCCAAAGGTAGGGGAGTCTAAAACTAGAGGGCATAGGTTTAAGGTGAGAGGAGAGAGATGCAAAAGGGTCCAGAGGGGCAATTTTTTCCACACAGAGGGTGATGAGTGTCTGGAACGAGCTGCCAGAGGTAGTAGTAGAGGCGGGTACAATTTTATCTTTTAAAAAGCATTTAGACAGTTACATGGGTAAGGTGGGTATAGAGGGATATGGGCCCAATATGGGCAATTGGGACTAGCTTAGTGGTTAAAAAAAAGGGCGGCATGGACAAGTTGGGCCACAGGGCCTGTTTCCATGCTGTAAACCTCTATGACTCTGTTTGTGTCACCTCTGTACCACGCAATGACCAGATCTAACAAGAGAGAACCCAACCATCTCCCCTTGATATTCAATGGCGTTACCATCGCTTAATCTCCAATTGTCCACATCCTGGGGGGTTCCCATTGACCAGAAGCTGAACTGGACCAGCCATATGAATACTGTGGCTACTAGAACAGGTCAGAGACTGGGAATTCTATAGAGATGAATTCACCCCCTGACTCCCCCAAAGCCATCTACAAGGTGTAAGTCACGAGTGTGATGGAATACTCTCCGTTTGTCTGGATGAGTGGAGCTCCAACAACATTCAAGAAGTTTGACACCATCCAGGGCAAAGCAGCCCCGCTTGATTGGCACCCCATCCACACAAATTCACTCCCTCCACCAGCGATGCACATTGACAGCAGTGTGTATCATCTACAAGATGCACTGCAGCAACATGCCAAGGCTCCTTTGACAGCACCTTCCAAACCTATGACCATCACCATCTGGAAGGACAAAGGCAGCAGACACATGGGAACACCATTACCTGCAAGTTCCCTTCCAAGTCACTCATCATCCTCTATGGGCAGCACGGTGGCACAGTGGTTAGCACTGCTGCCTCACAGTGGCAGGCAGCTGGGTTTGATTCCTGTCTTGAGTGACAATCTGTGTGGAATCTGTCTATTCTCCCTGTTTCTGAGTGGGTTTCCTCCGGGTGTTCCGGTTTCCTCCCACACTCCAAAGATGTGCAGGTTAGGTTGACTGGCCATGCTAAACTACCCCTTTGTGTCCCAGGATGTGTAGATAAGAGGGATTGGCGGGGTCACAGGGATAGGACCTGGGTGGAATGCCGTGTTGGAGAGTCGGTACAGACTCAATGGGCCAAATGGCTTCCATCTGCACAGTCGGAATTCTATGATATCGCAGTTCCTTCATTGTCTAAGGGTCAAAATCCTGGAAGTCACTTCAGAATAGCACCATGAGTCTACCTACACCACATGGACTGCAGCAGTTGAAGAAGGTGGCTCACCACCACCTCCTCAAGGGAAATAAGGTTATAAATCTTAGCCTCGCTCACAATCCCATGAAAGAATAAGAGAAAAGGTGATCTGACTAAAATCTGTCAAATTGTTACAGCTTGTGCAGGTAGATGCCAAGTAGCTGTTTCTCCTGGTTGGAGAATCAAGAATGAAGGATCATCGTCTCAGGATAAGATAACTGGGACCGGAATTCTTCACTCGGAGAGTTCTGAACCTTTGAATGTTTTGACTGGGATGATTAGATTTGTTCTACACAAAGGGAGTCAGGGATCTGAATACGGAGGTGGAAGGGTGGAGCCGAGGAAGAAGATTAGTTGTGATCTCAATAAGACAATAACAAGACCATAAGACATAGGAGCAGAATTAGGCCACTCCGCCCATCGAGTCTGCTCCACCATTCAACCATGGCTGATATTTTTCTCATTCCCATTCTCCTGCCTTTTCCCCATCATTCCTGATCCTCCTTATTAATCAAGAATGTGTCTATCTCTGTCTTAAAGACACTCAGTGACCTGGCCTCCACAGGCTTCTGGGGGCAAAGAGTTCCACAGTTCTATCTCATTGAATGTCGGGCAGAGCAGGCTCGAGTGGAGGTATGGGCGATCCTCTCTGCTATCCATGAGGTGGCAGGTGTGCAGGTGGGCCTGCGAGGGGACAGAAATTATTATTAAAAGGAAACAATTAACACCAACCGATCTTCTCATTTCGGTCTAATTACCTTCACCGTGCCTTCCTTCCTTTGATTGCAATGCTTTCATTCACTGTTTGAAACCGTGCGCAGGATGAGACACGGCAACAGCTGTCTAACCTTCCATACTCTCGAGGGCGCTGATTTCCCGCGGTCAAGAAGACAACTTTTCAGCTTACCAGAAATCAAAGTGATGAGCGCTCTCCACAAAACGTTTAGGGGGCGGGGGAGGTGGGGGGAACATGCAGTTTGGCGCTGTACATGCAGAGGAGGGCTTCAAAAGAAATTAAATGTGCGGTCAGGGCATGGAAAGCTTGCTTACAGGGAGACGATTAAGAATTCAGCACTTTCTAAAATTAGATCTGGCTTAGTGAAGGGCCCACAAAAGCCTCCAGGCAATCTTGTCTCTGATTCCCAGTTGTGGTTTACAAATAATCCACACTATTGTTCAAGAATCTCACTCAACAAGCTGGTGCTAATCCCCCCCATTATCAAACTGTGGAAGTGCACAGATCAAATCTTCAAGCCTGGCAAAAAAAATCGTCGGTATTGAATATTTCAAATGCTGGATAATTATGTGTACGACAGATCTAAAAGCTTGAGTGTCCCCATTATCTATGACTTGCGGCCAAGGCCAGCGGTGTGGCCCTAGCAGCCTGCCACGCATCCCATTTCTCTCCCAGTTGGGTAGTTTTCTTTTTAACGTTGGTTTGCCGGAACAACAACGTGCAGGTTCAGTTTTATGTTTCCAGCCACAGGTGAAAGAGCTGGAGATGAAATGCAAGACGAGGAACGGACCTTTCCCCTTCAAAGTTGACCCCCTTGACCAACGAGAGTCAGGAGCTGTTGTGTCAACAGAAAGGGGATTTCCATTGGCGATGAGGACTCGCTCTGACTGCTGTGCAGAATGAATAATGCCTCCAGAATCCGTGCCCCCCGCCGACCCTCAGGTGGAGGTTTTCACACTCAAACTCTGCTTCAGCTGCCTTTCTTTTCTATAATAACTCCAGGAGTCGGCTGTAAAGGAACAGTGCTTTATTGCACAAAATAAAGGAAAACAAAAACCAAAAACCTGTGGTGAACACAAACAGAACTCAACTGGGATAATGCAATAATGGACCCACTCAGGGGCCTGCTTTATAAAGGGCTCAGTATAAGAGCTCCACCTGATAAGGTAATTACCGATCACCAGGGATCGGATACACATAATTCTCCTTCTCCTTGGAAAGACGGAGAATGAGGGGAGATCTAATAGAGGTGTACAAGATTATGAAAGGTATAGATAGGGTGAACAGTGGGAAGCTTTTTCCCAGGTCGGAGGTGACGATCACGAGGGGTCACGGGCTCAAGCTGAGAGGGGCGAAGTATAACTCAGATATCAGAGGGACGTTTTTTACACAGAGGGTGGTGGGGGCCTGGAATGCGCTGCCAAGTAGGGTGGTGGAGGCAGGCACGCTGACATCGTTTAAGACTTACCTGGATAGTCACATGAGCAGCCTGGGAATGGAGGGATACAAACGATTGGTCTAGTTGGACCAAGGAGCGGCACAGGCTTGGAGGGCCGAAGGGCCTGTTTCCTGTGCTGTACTGTTCTTTGTTCTTTGTTCTTTGAGCTCGTATTCTACAAGTCTGACAGGGAGGGCAATCAGGGATTTCCCCATGCAAGTGCTGGGAGTTATCGCATTTCTTTTCTGACATGGGCATTGCAGATCGTGGGGAGGTGTAATAATTCTTCGGAGGCAGACATCCCTTCACCAAAATCCCTTTATTTACAAACTCTAACAGCAGTACACAGAGTGCGAGTAATTGGTGGTCTATCTTCGGTGGTGTCAGAGGAACTGACAAGGCAAAGACTCCCGAATTGGCTCATCAATTGGATCCTTAATCAGGGAGTTCCTACTCCAATAGGCCAACCTTCGTGGCCTGATTGAAGTTAGTACAGGAGGTCTTAGTGGCACAGTGGGTAGCCTCCCTCCCTCTGGGCCAGGAGCTCCAGGGTCAATTCCCAACTTCAGGACTTGACGGTCACAGAAGGCGTGTCCACAGCGTGGCCAAACAGCTTGATTACCAGCCTGCAAAGCTTCCCAATACACTTGGCGGCAGGCAGTGAAGAGCGGGGGGTGTTTCCTGATCAGCCGCACTGCTGACGGCAATGGCAAACCACTGTGGTACTTTGCCAAGCATGAATCATGGACCAATCCAATGGATTCCAATGGAATCCAATCCTTCGTCACCAATGCCCTCTTGGGGCATGGTACGGAAAGGAAGAGGAGGAGGACACATTCGCTGGGACTCTACCACCTTGCCCGCCACGGAATCGGAGCGGGCGAGGGTCCGACAGTGGAGATCTCCATTGACCTCGGGTAGGAATTTCTGGTCTTGCTTGAGCGAGGCCATAAAATCCCACCCATGGTGTGCATGTCAAACCAATTGTCACATCCACGTGGTCCTGAAACGCTGCCAAAAAGGTTTCAATCGTGAGTCAGAAAATTATTTTTACAAAACGTCCCCCCCCGTCCCCCCCCCCCCCCCCTCCCCCCTCCCCCCCCACCACCACCGCTTTCTGGCACCAACTTGTGCTGGGCCGGCAGGGTGGTCGACCAAGAGAGATACATCATTGCTGAGCCACTTTCCCTGACCCCCCGCCAACAGCCGTGCGACTGCACTTCCCAGTAGGAGTGAGTGGAGGAGGAAAAGGAGGACACGGATGTGAATTCTGTCACCCCCTCCCAGCACCATCCTTCATACCCACCCTTCCCTGGAGTCTCATCACGCAGTACCCCCAGGTGCTGGTTCAGAGAGTGATTAGTTAATATCGCACTGAAAGCAGGTTGAGTTTGGGACATTTATCAGCTCATTCCCGCTCTCGATGGGGTATTCATTCACCAACTGAGGCATCAGAAGGCACAACTTAGCAAAAGTATTTCAAACCCAGTGATATTACAGTTGACCACACAGTTGCCAATGGAAACAAGCCCAAAACTGAATCAGGCCAGGTAACGTCTGTGGAGAGATAATTGCTCACACATCTGGTTGTATCACAGCTTGGTGTGGCTCCTGCTGTGCCCAAGACCGCAAGAAACTACAAAAGGTCGTGAATGTAGCTCAATCCATCACGCAAACCAACCTCCCATCCATTGACTCTGTCTACACTTCCCGCTGCCTCAGCAAAGCAGCCAGCGTAATTAAGGATTCCACGCACCCCGGACATATTCTCTTCCACCTTCTTCCTTCAGGAAAAAGATACAAAATCTGAGGTCACGTACCAACCAACTCAAAAACAGCTTCTTCCCTGCTGCAGTCAGACTTTTGAATGGACTTTTGAATGGACTTACCTTGCATTAAGTTGATCTTTCTCTACATCCTAGCTATGACTGTAACACTACATTCTGCACTCTCTCCTTTCCTTCTCTATGAACGGTATGCTTTGTCTGTATCGCGGCAAGAAACAATACTTTTCACTGGAGACTAATACATGTGACAATAATAAATCAAATCAAATCAAATCAGATCAAAGACCTGAGATCAGAATCGGTTTGGACCATTGGCTTTTAACCCGAAACATGGAAACATCGGAACTAGCAGTAGGAGGTGGGACGGTGGCACAGTGGTTAGCACTGCTGCCTCACAGCACCAAGAACCCGGGTTCTATTCCAGTCTCGGGTGACTGTCTGTGTGGAATTGGCACATTCTTCCTCCCACAGTCCAAAGATGTGCGGGTTAGGTTAATTGGCCATGCTTAATTGCCCCTTAAGTGTCAGGCAGACTAGCAGGGTAAATATGTGGGGTTACAGGGATGGGGCCTGGGTGGGATTGTGGTCGGTGCAGACTCGATGGGCCGAATGGCCTCTTTCAGCACTGTAGGGATTCTATGATTTTATGATAGATGGCACAGTGGTTAGCACTGTTGCCTCACAGCGCCAGGGACTCAGGTTCAATTCCCAGCTTGGGTCACTGACTATATGGAGTCTGCACGTTCTCCCCGTGTCTGCGTGGGTTTCCTCCAGATGCTCCGGTTTCCTCCCACAGTCTGAAAGACGTGCTGGTTAGGTGCATTGGCCATGCTAAAATTCTCCCTCAGTGTCCCCGAACAGGCGCCAGAGTGTGGCGACTAGGGGATTTTCACAGTAACTTCATTGCAGTGTTAATGTAAGCCTTACTTGTGACTAATAAATAAATAAACTTTAATGATGTGGCGTTGGACTGGGGTGGGCACAGTAAGAGGTCTCACAACACCAGGTTAAAGACCAACAGGTTTATTTGGAATCACGAGCTTTCGGAGTGCTGCTCCTTCATCCTTCACTCATCTGATGAGTCTTACAGGGGTGGCCCTCCACCGTCTCCTGGCTGTCATTTATCCTTCAACAATTATTGCTAAAAGAGTTTAAGCTGCTCACTTATCTCAGTGTTGTTCGCACACCAATATCGCTGGCTATTTTCCACCACATACTCCACATTACAACAGCGACTACATTTCACGAAGAACTTAATTGGCTGTAAAGTGCTTTGGGATATCCCGAAGCCATGACAGGAGCTGTGTAAATGCAAGTTCTTCCTTTTTATCCCTTTTAATGCAACCGAGAGACGACTAGAACATAATAGCACTCTGGGGCCTTCCAATAAACGCTCGGGCTGAATCGATACAACCTTAAATTCTGTTGTCGGTCCTGTTGGTGTTTTTCTCTGTTGTTACTTAAATGTTACAGGCAGCGATTAGCAACATAAACAAGCTCCGGGTTTATAGCCAGGTCCAATTCAAAGACACGGCAAATGCAGGCCCAATTCACACCAGATGGGCCAAGTGGTTTTGAGAGGAGGGTTCTCCAATATAAGATTTACCCTTGAGGGGCTGGGTGAGAGAGAAGAAGGGAAGCCAGGCCAGGTCAAGGAAGGCGAGTCCAAAACAACAAAAAGGAAGTCAAGCCCATGGAGAGGGCAAATGGAGGATGGTTCAGAGTGCAAGCAACAAGGGAGTTGGAAGAGACAGTGAGAGAGGGGGAGAGAGAGAGAGAGAGGTAACAAAGAGTAAAGGAGGGTGGTGGAAAGACCAGAGGATGAAGAGTGAGGAAGGAGGCACAAACTGAGATAAAGGGCGAAGAAACAAGATTGGAAAGTGAACCGGGACTTGATGGTTTGAGTCGGGATTTGATGTTTTGATTATAAGGAGAGACTGGATAGATTGGGACTTTTTTCCCTGGAGCGTAGGAGGCTGAGGGGTGATCTTATCAAGGTCTATAAAATAATGAGGGGCACAGATCAGCTAGATAGTCAACATCTTTTCCCAAAGGTAGGGGAGTCTAAAACTAGAGGACATAGGTTTAAGGTGAGAGGGGAGAGATACAAAAGGGTACAGAGGGGCAACTTTTTCACACAGAGGGTGGTGAGTGTCTGGAACAAGCTGCCAGAGGTAGTAGTAGAGGCGGATCCAATTTTGTCTTTTAAAAAGCATTTTGACAGTTACATGGGTAAGATGGGTATAGAGGGGTATGGGCCAAATGTGGGCAATTGGGATTAGCTTTGGGGTTTAAAAAGGTGGCATGGACAAGTTGGACCGAAGAGCCTGTTTCCATGCTGTAAACCTCTATGACCCTAGGACTCAGTCAAATAATAATGCCGAGACACCAGTTGAGGATAGTGAATTACACTTTAGTGTGAATATTACTCCAAGGGGATGTTTTGGAAACAATGACCCCACTATTTATATCACGACATCCAACAAATTAAAGTCCCACATGTCCTTGGGACTTACACCAAGAAGTTTTGCGAAGTGAACCATCTTTAAATGCTGATGTTTGCCCAAAGTAGATGCAGATCCCTGGTAATTGTAAAGCATGGCTATTGTTTACTTGGGGAGTGAATCCATTTCACACCAGGCCCATAAAGCTCAGGGAAGGAATACAGAGAACCTGCAAGGTTTTTGAGCATAAGGATGGTAATGGGGCAAAGGATGTTGCTCATCAGGCAGCAGGGAGGGAGGAGATGCGTCTCGTGATGGTCCTGCAGTTTGGGATCATTGTGCTTGTCTATTGGTGGGTGACTCCTTCCAGGAAGGTGGTGGGCAAAGGGTTGACCTATTCCTCTTGGAGCTTTGGGTTCTCGGTAGAATACGGGGGGAGGGGGGGGGCGGGTGGCAGGGGGTGGTGGTGGTGGTGGTGGGGAGAGTGGTGTCTGGTTGAAAGAGTGTTGTCTCCACATCTGGACCCCAGTTTTCTCCACATTGCGAACGGCAGCCAAGGGTTTATTCACTGGCCTTGGATATGGCCCACTCCATATCTATTTCTATTAAGTCACAGGGAAGTCTGCACAATGTGTGCAGTTTGCAGCGACCATCACACACGCCTACATTGTGCAAGGGGCCTCCATCTCTGCAGCGGGAGGACTCAGCAAAATTTGGTCTGGATCCTTTGGCATTACAAAAACAGTCGAAGAAACTTGTTGGGTCCCAGACCTCTGTCCTGTCCAGCATCTGGCTGGATACAAGGGTGGCAAGGTAGCATAGTGTTGTTTCACAGCGCCAGGGTCCTGGGTTTGATTCCCGGCTCCGCTCACTGTCTGTGTGGAGTTTGCACGTTCTCCCCGTGTCTGCGTGGGTTTCCTCCGGGTGCTCCGGTTTCCTCCCACAGTCCGAAAGACGTGCTGGTTAGGTGAATTGACCCAAACAGGCGCCGGGCTGTGGCGACTCGGGGAATTTCACAGTAACTTCATTGCAGTGTTAATGTAAGCCAATAAATAAATTTTAACTTTAAGCTGGCTCTCCACCCTCCTTCAGACATATCTCTTTCACTGAGTTTCAAGTACCTAAAATCATCCTTTCTCTGTGACAAATTTGATTTGCTTATACTCCTGCGGATGATTCACGATGTTCAAGGTACTTTTTAAGTGCAAGTTGTTGTGGTACACTGTTTAGAAGTTAAGTTTATTTATTTGTTAATGTCACAATTGTAATGACTGTAACATTACATTCTGCACTCTCTCGTTGAACGGTACGCTTTGTCTGTATAGTGCGCAAGAAACAATACTTTTCACTGTATGTTAATACATGTGACAATAATAAATCAAATCAAATCAAACAAGTAAGCCTACATTAACACTGCAATCAAGTTACTGTGAAAATCCCCTAGTCGCCACACTCCGGCGCCTGTTTGGGTACACTGAGGGAGAATTTAGCATGGCCAACGCAGCTAACCAGCACGTCTTTCCAACTGTGGGAGGAAACCGGAGCACCCAGGGGAAACCCATGCAGATACAGGGAGAACATGCACAGACAGTGACCCAAGCCCGGAATTGAACCCGGGTCCCTGGCGCTGTAAGACAGCAGTGCTAACCACTGTGCCACCGTGCCGCCCATAAGATCTCCTTCTGGCTTTAGGTCTACCAGCAGTTGGCTAGTTCATGGAGCGAACTTCGTGGAGTTTGTATCCACAGAGGGTGCGGTGTGTAGAGTAGGCGACCTTGAGTGAGCCCTCCCCTCTTCTGCTGTGGGTCCACTTTCATCCTTACATCTTCACATTCCCTCCTTTGCTAACTGACGTCCAAAGTCTTCAGGTTTCCTGCAGTGTATCCATTGGTGTTAGGTGCAGAGGCAGCAGGTGGAGATGTATCTGTTGGAGAGGGTGAGTGGGGCAGTGTGGGGAGAGGGTGTTGAAGTCTGTTTATTCCGGCAGAGGTGAATGGAAAGAGTTCGGTTTGTGCCAGTTTGTGAAATCGTGCAGTGTCAGAGGTGATCATCTCAACAATTTGGGAATCCCTACAAACAAAATTACATCGAGGAACAAGTTTTATATCAAATGCCTGTTGCTCACAAATGTCTCCTCTTCTGTAGTTTCTCGTTCAACCTTGGCCAGGTTTTCATGGGAATCAATCACAACACACTCCTGTATCCTTACCCAAATGGCCAATCTGCTGTGTTAATCATAGATTCTCGAGAGTGCGGAAGGGGTTATTCGGCCAATCGAGCCTGCACCGACTCAGACAGAGGACCTTACCCAGGCCATCTCCCCCCGCCCTATCCCCGTAACCCCACACATTTCCCATGGCTAATCCACCCAACCTACACCTCTTGGGACACTAAGGGGCAATTTAGCCTGGTCAATCCACCTAACCTGCACACCTTTGGAGTGTGGGAGGAAACCGGAGCACCCGGAGGAAACCCACACAATCACCCAAGGCCGGAATTGAACCGGGGTCCCTGGAGCTGTCAGCTAGCTGTGCTAACCACTCTGCCACCGTGCCGCCCTGAAGTGAGGAAGCGCTTGGAAATAATAACAACTTGTATTTATATCGCATCTTTGTCATCGCAAAATATCATAGGGCGCTTTACATGAGCATTATCAAACAAAATTTCACACCGGGTCATTGAAGGAGATATTTGGACAGGTGACCACACTCTTGGTCAAGAGAGCAAAGTTACAAGCAATGTTGGTGGCTGAAGGAACAGCCGCCGATAATGGAGCAATCACAATGGGGAGATACACCAGAGGGCAGAAGTGGAAGAGCGTGGAGATCTCAGAGGTTTGCAGAAGGTTAGAGTGATGAGGAGGGAGCAAGGTCATGGAGGGATTTGAAACCAAGGATGAGAGGTCATCAGGAGTCAGCCCAGTTTCACCTCACCCAAAGGCCGTGCACACATTTTCCAGCAAGGCTGACTGGGGATCTACCTGGAATGGGAGCCTGAGAAAATGGATTGCATTATAGAGGAAGAGGCACTGAATCCAACAAAAGCACCCTTCACAAATACCACCTGATCGAAATGGCTAATGCTCTGACATTCACCAAGATAGACAACTTTAGTTTTTATTCATTCGTGGGACATGGGTGTCGCTGGCTGGCCAGCATTTATTGCCCATCACTAGTTGCCCTTGGAAGGCAGTTGAGCGTCAACCACATTGCTGTGGCTCTGGAGTCACATGTAGGCCAGATCGTATAAGGACAGCAGATTTCCTTCCCTAAAGGGCATTAGTGAACCAGATGGGTTTCCCCGACAATCGACAATGGTTTCATGGTCATCTTAATTCCAGATTTATTTTTTATTGAATTCAAATTCCATCATCTGCCGTGGCGAGATTCGAACCTGGGTCCCCCAGAACATTGGCTGAGTTTCCGGATGAAGAGTCTAGCCATAATCATAGAATCTACAGCGCAGAAGGAGGCCACTTGGCGCATCGAGCCTGCACTGACAACAATCCCATCCAGGTCCTATCCCCGTAACCCCATACAGTTACCCTTCTAGTCCCCCTGACATTGAGGGGCAATTTATCATGGTCAATCAATGTAACCCGCACATCTTTGGACTGTGGGAAGAAAGCAGAGCGCCCGGAGGAAAGTCACCCAGACGTGGGGAGAATGTGCAGACTCCATACAGACAGTGACACGAGATCGGAATCGAACCCGGGTCCCTGACGCAGTGAGGCAGCAGTGTTAACCATTGTGCTACTGTGCCACTGGGCCATCGCCTCCCCAAACGCAGCAATCCATCACCAAAGGGGGCATCCGGATTTGAATTAGGGAACACGTCATCTTCAGTCAAACGCTCTACCACTGAGCTATACCCCTTCGTATCACACAGCTTTGTAGGGAGGGGGGGCGGTGGGGAGCGGGATGCACTATTAATTATGGATGAAAACTGGGAACTGTTCCTACAAAGCTGAGGCCAAGTACTCAAGAAGCCTCTCAAAATGAAAAGACATTTGGCACTGAATTCAAAGGGTTTGAGAACATTCTACAGCATAAAATCAACAAGCAGATTCACACAGAGTGCCACAAAATAACTCATCCCAAATGAGTCACCTGCTTAGCATTCAGCACTTGAATGGCTTTATTTAATTTCTCCAGGGTAGGTGGGGGGGGGGGGGGGGGGGAATGTGGGAGTCACTGACAAGGCCGGTTGCCCACCCCTGACTGCCTGTCTGTGAGCTGGTGGGCTTGCTCTGCCATCCCTGAAGAGAGTAGCGTGACTGGAGTCACAGGTAACCCAGACCAGGTAAGGCTGGCAGATTTCCTTTTTGAGGGACACAGATTACCCACCATCGATCATATTTCATAGAAATCATGGAGACGCTACAGTGCAAAAGGAGGCCATCGAGCCTGCACCGACAACAATCCCACCCAGGCCCTATTCCCGCAACCCCACATGTTAACCCCCCCCCGACACTAAGGGGCAATTCAGCATGGTCAACCCACCTAACTTACACATCTTGGGAGTGTGGGAAGAAACTGGAGCAACTGGAAGAAATCTACACAGACACGGGGAGAACGTGCGAACTCCACACAGACAGTGACCCGAGGCCGGGAATTGAACCCAGGGTCCCTGGCGCTGTGAGGCAGCAGTGCTAATCACTGTGCCACCCAAGTTGTCATGGTCACCAGTACCAAGGCGAACTTTTGCATTCCAGGTTTATGAATCGAATTTAAATTCCACCAGCTGTCATGGTGGGATTTGATCCCACCCCATGCTCTCAGCATCCATGTCAACTCCCCTCAGAACTCAGTCCCTCCTTCACACTTTACAAATTTGTTTTTGGATATAACGGACCGCAAGTGCCACCAGTTGGAATGCCGCTCAACACCAGTTCAGAAGCAGAGAGGCCACCCCCACAAGGTTCAGATCACTGATACCTTAACCAGTTTGTACAGAAGTGATTCATGCCTCCTCCACGGGTCGTCTCAAAGCGCTTTACAGTCACTGAAGTATTTTTTGGAGTGTTGTCGCTGCTGTAATGTAGGAAACATGACTGCCCCAATTTGCTCCCAGCAAGCTCCCAGAAGCAGCAATGTGATAACAACCAGATAATGTTTAAGTTTAAGTTTATCCATTAGTGCCACAAGTAGGCTTACATTAACACTGCGATGAAGTTACTGTGAAAATCCCCTAGTCGCCACACTCCGACGCCTGTTCGGGTACACTGAGGGAGAATTTTAGCACGGCCAATGCACCCAACCAGCATGTCCTTCGGACTGTGGGAAGAAACCGGAGCACCCGGAGGAAACTCACGCAGGTACGGGGAGACCGTGCAGACTCCGCACAGCCAGTGACCCGAGCCGGGAATTGAACCCGGGTTCCTGGCGCTGTGAGGCAGCAGTGCGAACCACTGTGCCACCCTAGTTGTCATGGTCACCAGTGCCAAAGCAAACTTTGCCCATGGGTGGGATTTTCCAGTCCTGCCCACCGCCGGGATCGTAAGATCCTGCTGTAAGTCAATGGACTTTCAGCCAGTCTGTCATGTTTCCCAAGGTGGGTCCCGCCACAATGGAGCCCAAAATTCCCGACCGACGTGTTTTTTTGGTGTGATGTCGATTGGGAGATAGCTGCCAGAGCCAGGACGCCAGGACTAACTCGTTTGGCTCTTCTCCCTGTTACATCCGTCAGAGTGATTGTATGGGAATGCACCGATCACCAATAACATCAAACAGAACCTGCTGACCGGAAGGACAGGAGGGAGAAAGGGAGAGAGAGAGAGAGAAGTGTTCGCCAAGGCACCAGAACACAGGAAACCATCGAGTGGAGCTTAGCGGTTTCCCAATGTGGTTTTCATCGTGTGCAGGGGCAGGTTCCCCCTTGTGTCCCTGTCAGAATGTATTCCCTTAATCCCTAATCCCAAAAATAAAGAGTGATGGTTTTAACTAACTGCAGTCTCAAGCATCTTACTGGGAGGGAAGAGACAAGCCACAAGAAGCTCCGTCTGGACCTCTAATACTTAAAATAGAAAGGGCGCAGTAAGGATTTACTAGGATGCTACCGGGACTTGATGGTTGAAGTTATAAGGAGAGGTTGGATAGACTGGGACTTCTTTCTCTGGAGCGTAGGAGGCTTAGGGGTGATCTTGTAGAGGTCTATAAAATAATGGGAGGCTCTCTGCGGATCGTGTGGGGGATACATTGAAATTAAGGCGGACCTGATGGTGTGGCAGCTCGGATGGAGAATTCCTCCCAACACTATAATTTAATATCACCCAGAGGATACTCTGCGGCCCACATGGCAGCCACCCAGCACACCCCCTCCTATCAGGGCATGTTGCTACTCCTCTGTGACCTTGCACGTTCCAGTCTGAAAATAGATCACAGGTTAAAAAAAATAGAATCACTGGGGTAATTTGTGACTGATTTGTAAGTCACAGATGGCTTTTTGCAACATACAAATCATTTGAAAACCATCCCGTTAAGCATCTAATTAAACCTCAAATTTTGTAAATTAAGGCAGAGTGTATCGGAACTTGGTGATTACGCGAATCTTGCTTCAGCTGTTACGTTTTCGGGAGGTCACTTAACGTGGGTCACCCTTTGTCTCCTTTTCCGCTGATGCATCTCCTTCCGATGGCGTGGATTCAAGTTGTTTGAGCTGTCTCGCTGGTTGCACTTAGCTCACAGCACTGCTGCCGGTGCCAACCCAACCTCCACAGCAGTTGTCGTGTGCCTTAAATGAAGCAGCACCGCTCCCTCCCAAGCTGCTGAGCGAGACCCACTCCCGAGCAGTTACCTTCTCCGCTTCCAAGGCAAGCCGTTGCGAGGCACGCCGCCGGGCTGGTGGTGACGCCCACCGTTTCGCTGGCCGGCTGCCCCTGCCCTTCCCTTGCCGGCGAAATCCAGCGGTGTCCTTTCCCTGGCCGCCGGCCTGATGAGGATCTTCGTCTGCAGGCAGCAGACGGGGCGGGGGGGGGGGGGGGGGGGGGAGGCAGTTGAGAGGCAGAAGCTGCGAGTTCCGGCGTTCAAACAACTGTGCGTCCATGTCGCTGTTTGACTGTCGTTGGCTCAGTGCTGGAGAATTAACTCTGCAGTCTCAACAGCATTTCAGCAGTGTAAACACTTTGAGGCTCTGTGCCCGGCAGACACTTTTGTCTTGTGATAATCCTGCACCTACCAGGAGCAGATGGTTCCACTGATGCGCTGGCCAACATTATTCCCCGACCAGTATCTTCAAAAATAGCTAAACTGGTTAGCCGGTACGTCGTTGCCTGTGGCATCTCACAGTTCATGCACTTACCCATACATTCACCTGTGCAACAACAGTGACTGCTGTGGAAATGGAAGTTTATTTCCTCCCAATCTCAAGACATCGCGGTGTACAACAACATGACAACAACATGTATTTATGTAATGCCATGCAACATCATCTAAATCCAAAGGCATTTTTCCATTGGGCTGTTAAGCAAAATTCAAAACCAAGTCACACACAGGGATATCAGGACAGATGGTCGGTTGAATAGGTGTTTCATCAAGTCATAGAATCATAGAGGTTTACAGCTTGGAAACAGGCACTTTGGTCCAACTTGTCCATGCCACCCCATTTGTTTTAACCACTAAGCTGGTCCCAATTGCCCGCGTTTGGCCCATATCCCTCTTTGGCATCTTACCCATGTAACTAAATGCTTTTTAAAAGACAAAATTGCACCCGCCTCTACTATTACCTCTGGCAGCTCGTTCCAGACACTCACCACCCTGTGTGTGAAAAAATTGCCCCACTGGACACTTTTGTAACTCTCCCCTCTCACCTTAAACCTATGCCCTCCAGTTTTAGACTCCCCTATCTTTGGGAAAATATATCGACTATCTAGCTGATCTGTGCCCCTCATTATTTTATAGACCTCTATAAGATCACCCCTAAGCCTCCTACGCTACAGAGAAAGAAGTCCCAGTCTATCCAGCCTCTCCTTATAACTCAATCCATCAAGTCCCAGTAGCATCCTAGTAAATCTTTTCTGCACTCTTTCTAGTTTAAGTATTAGAGGTCTAGACAGAGCTCCTTGTAGCTTGTCTCTTCCACAGTAAGATGCTTGAGCCTGCAGTTTGTTAAGACCATCACTCTTTACTTACAGCTACTGTAGGAACATCTGCACCAGATTGCAACATCTGCTCCAACCAGATCTCTGCTACTCAATCATGTGGTGTTGCATCATCGTTACATCAGCATCATGTGCTTTTGATGTTAACCCTTTACTCCGCAAGAGGTCGGTGTTGAGGGACACCTTGGAGGAGGAGGGAGACGTAGTGAGGCAGAGAGGCTTGGGGTCGGGGATTGCACTGGGGCGGCACAGTGGCACTGCTGCCTCACAGCGCCAGGGAGCCGAGTTCGATTCCCGGTTTGGGTCACTGTCTGTGTGGAGTTTGCACATTCTCCCCCGTGTCTGCGGGGTTTTCCTCTGGATGCTCTGATTTCCTCCGAAAGACGTGCTGGTTAGGTGCATCGGCCATGCTAAATTCTCCCTCAGTGTATCCGAACAGGCGCCGGAGTGTGGCGACTAGGGCATTTTCACAGTAACTTGATTGCAGTGTTAATGTGAGCCCACTGGTGATGCTAATAAATAAACTTCTAAAAAAAACTTTTGAGGATGGTAGCGGCTCTTTACATTTTCACTTATGGTTTGGTAAATGGAATGTTAAATGTATAGGAGACTGGGGTTTCAGTTGCTGCACTCCCTTCTTACCTGGGAGCAAGGGATTAGATCCAATTGGGGTTGGATACCCCTTTGCTGATGGCGTTAAGACTGGACAAAGTAAAGTCAGGTCACTAAGTTGCCCACAGAAGCCTGAATGGCTTCACAAGGTAATTGGGTAAATTATGAGAATGTGGAGAGGGTGCAACATGGTGAGAATGTAGGGTGACTCATTAACAGTTCTCCCCTTGCCTGTGTGGGTTTCCTCCGGGTGCTCCGGTTTCCTCCCACAGTCAGAAAGACGTGCTGGTTTGTGATTAAATTCCCAGCACTAGGAGAACCGGAAGATAAGAAGATGGTTGTGTTTAGTGATGTTTCACATGCCAGTCTACCAGATGGACACGCAAGCGGTGCCAGATTCATAATATTCGTGCTGGGTAAGGACGGAAAATGTTGTCCCTTGTCCTGGGGAGCAAAGAAAATAAAAAGGGTGGTCAAAAGCACATTGGCAGCTGAAACCCTAGCGTTATGGAGGCGTTGGATATGGGGATATATTTGTCTAACACATTAACAGAATTATTTTTTATGGGCACACCGGGTAAGAAAGTACCAATTGAGTGTTATGTGGACAATCGGTCTGAATGGGACAATGTTCACTCAACAAGAAGTGTAACAGAAAAGTGACTAAGAAATGATTTGGCCAGCATTAAACAAATGCTGGAAAACAAGGAAGTTTCCAAACTTAACTGGGTTGGTGAAAGTTCAGAAAGAAGTCTCACAACACCAGGTTAAAGTCCAACAGGTTTATTTGGTAGCATAACCCACAAGCTTTTGGAGCGCTGCCCCTTCGTCAGGTGAGTGGGAGTTCTGTTCACAAACAGGGCATATAAAGACACAAACTCAATTTACAAAATAATGGTTGGAATGCGAGTCTTTCGGTATCCAAGTCTTAAAGGTACAGACAATGTGAGTGGAGAGAGGGTTAAGCACAGGTTAAAGAGATGCGTATTGTCTCCAGCCAGGACAGTTAGTGAGATTTTGCAAGCCCAGGCAAGTCGTGGGAGTTACAGATAGTGTGACATTGAACCCAAGATCCCGGTTGAGGCCGTCCTCATGTGTGCGGAAACTGATATCCAAGTTCTGGTTTCACCCGCCAGTGGAAACAGCTTCCCTGTTTCTATCTTCATAATCACATATTTCTATAAGATCTCCCCTCATTCTTCTAAATTCCAATGAGTATAGTCCCAGTCTACTTAGTCTTTCCTCATAAGCCAACTCTCTCAAATCCAGAATCAACCTTGCGAATCTCCTCTGCACCCCCTCCAGTGCTAGTCCTACCTTTCTGGAGTAAGGAGACCAAAACTGCTAGGTCTCAGTCTCACCCTGTGAAGAACAACCCGACCGGATGGTTCTCTGCACTGAGAGCTGAATCGGATGTCAAAAGTGCAGAAGAGGCCATTTGGCCCATAGAGTCTGTATCAACTCTAGAACATAGAACAGTACAGCACAGAACAGGCCCTTCAGCCCACGATGTTGTGCCGAGCTTTATCTGAAACCAAGATCAAGCTATCCCACTCCCTATCATCCTGGTGTGCTCCATGTGCCTATCCAATAACCGCTTAAATGTTCCTAAAGTGTCTGACTCCACTATCACTGCAGGCAGTCCATTCCACACCCCATCCACTCTCTGCGTAAAGAACCTACCTCTGATATCCTTCCCATATCTCCCACCATGAACCCTATAGTTATGCCCCCTTGTAATAGCTCCATCCACCCGAGGAAATAGTCTTTGGACGTTCACTCTATCTATCTCCTTCATCATTTTATAAACCTCTATTAAGTCTCCCCTCAGCCTCCTCCGCTCCAGAGAGAACAGCCCTCGCTCCCTCAACCTTTCCTCATAAGACCTACCCTCCAAACCAGGCAGCATCCTGGTAAATCTCCTCTGCACTCTTTCCAGCACTTCCACATCCTTCTTATAGTGAGGTGACCAGAACTGCACACAATATTCCAATATTCACCACTCTCACCAAGGTCCTGTACAGTTGCAGCATAACCCCACGGCTCTTAAACTCCAACCCCCTGTTAATAAAAGCTAACACACGCTAAAAGCGAATCCCTACAGCCAGCCAGGTCTTAAAGGTACAGTCTGTACCTTTAAGACCTGGCTGGCTGTAGGGATTCGCATTCTAATTAGTATTCTGTAACTTGATTTCTGTGATTCTGTGCACTGTTTGAGAGCACATTTCCACTCCATCTGATGAAGGAGCAGCGCTCCGAAAGCTTATGGTATTTGCTACCAAATAAACCTGTTGGACTTTAACCTGGTGTTGTAAGACTTCTTACTTCGATCAGATAGCCAGTTACCTATCCAATCGGCCAACTTTCCCTCTATCCCACACCTCCTTACTTTCATCATAAGCCGACCATGGGGGACCTTATCAAGCACCTTACTGAAATCCATGTATATGACATCAACTGCCCTACCTTCATCAACACACTTAGTTACCTCCTCAAAAAATTCAATCAAATTTGTGAGGCACAACTTGCCCTTCACGAATCCGTGCTGACTATCCCGGATTAATCCGCATCTTTCTAAATGGTCGTAAATCCCATCCCTAAGGACCTTTTCCATCAATTTACCAACCACCGAAGTAAGACTAACCGGTCTATAATTACCAGGGTCATTTCTATTCCCTTTCTTAAAAGAGGAACAACATTCGCCACTCTCCAGTCCTCTGGCACCATCCCCATGGACAGTGAGGACCCAAAGATCAAAGCCAAAGGCTCTGCAATCTCATCCCTTGCCTCCCAAAGAATCCTAGGATATATTTCTGAAAGAGTATATCTGAAAGAGTATATCTCTGAAAGAGTATCTTACCCAGGCCCTCTCCCCTGCCCTATCCCCATAAACCCACACATTTTCCATGGCCAATCCAGCTAACCTACACATCGTGGGACACGAAGGGGCAATTTCACATGGCCAATCCACCTAACCTACACATCTTTGGAACCAAAGAACAATGGAAAATGATCAACTGGGAACATGGTCAGGAGTGTGCACTTGCCAGATGCAGATTAGTAATTGCGAGCCAGTGGCAGTTCCTTGAGACAAAGGCACTATTGGTGGTGTAAGTCAAGGAAAGTGCTGCTATTGTTTTAACATTAGACGCATCCATACAAATCAGCTCTGACAATGTGCTTCAGCTAGTCTGAACTAGTAAATTATATCAACATGAAAGAACATCTAAGTTAAGATGTCATCACAAAAGAGTCCATAATGGAATGATTTATCATGTGGGAATCTGGCTCAGCTCCTGTGTCATATCATGCAAGGAATGCCAATAGGTGAAAAGTAACATTTAAGTGCAGAGCACTGAGTTAGCATTTCTCTCAGCATCCGCTTAATATCGATAGGCTGTCAGAATTTATGCTACAGCTCTTTTCCCCACGATTTATTCCACCACCCCCTCCCCCCCCCCCCCCCCCCCGCCACTCTGGTTCCAAAGCCGCTGATTACTCTCCATCGCTTTCCCCAGCTGCCTTTTCCATGCCCGGTGGGCCGAGATGGTCAGTTTTAGTCAGGTGTAAATGCCCTATGGGAGAGGACCCCAATCCCATCCTTGCTGCCACATGCAAGGGTGGTGGCACGGTGGTGATGTTGCTGGACCAAGTATTGCAGCGAGGTGAGAATTCAAAACATTCCGTGACGGTTTCAAAATTTTCGCTTCACGCCACGGTGAAGATTTGGAGCTGAAAAGGCCAGATGTCAGATTGCCTCCTTGACCCAACTTCACTGATGTCCGCGGTGGCTCAGGGATTCCACCCGGCCTCTGAGTCAGAATATTGAGGTTGTGAAGACCACTCCAGAAGCAGAAGCGCAACATCTAGGCCGGCGCTCCGGCGCTTTGCTGAGGGGGTGCTGCACTGTTGGAGGTGCTGTCGTTGGGATGAGATGTCGGGCCAATTTCCCTGCCTGCGTCCTGAGGCGGACGACCAGATCTCAGACCAGTTGGCAATCATCATTGCCATCATACACGTTTTGGTTACATAGAGGATGGGCTGTATGCAGAGGGCAGAAGCTCTGTCAAGCGCTCCCAGTGTTGTACCAAACACTCCAAAGTGAGACACAAAATGGTTCATTATGAAGTCAAGCTCATACTATTCTCCTCAGTATAGAGCAGAATAGAATCTCTCTCTTCACCGTGTCCCCACATGATGGACCATAAGACATAGGAGCACAAGCAGGCCATTCAGCCCATCTGATGTGATAACCCTCAGCTCCACATTACGGCCTTATCTGCCTCACCCTGACCGATGAAAAATTTGTCGATCTCAGGCTTGCTGGATTCTAAGACCCGCTGGTGTGTGATCAGCTGGACAGCTGTACACGAGAATATTTCTGGAAGTGAAATTTATTTATGCAGTGGTCGCAACGTAGCAGAGGGCTACATCTTGCCCACGTTTGTTCACTTAGAACCAAGTGACAAAAGCAAGGTACAATGTCTGTCACAGGAATAAAAAAGGAACTCCTGTACATTCTCTGCCACGCTCCAAAGTAGGATGATAGAGATAAGCAGAACCTGGAGAGATGTGGCTTAATCTCCAAGACAAAAAGGGTTAACATATTAGGTCAGTGTTGGGCTCTGGTGAAAAATCATCGACTTGAACGGTTAACTCTGTTTCTCTTCCCACAGATACTGCCTGCCAGGCAAAGTATTTCCAGCTTTTTGTGCTTTGATGTTAAATTGAATTGAATTATATTATTGTCACATTTATTGGGATATAGCGAGAAGTATTTTTTCTTGTGAGCTATACAGACAACGCATACCGTTCATAGAATACATAGGGGAGAAGGAAAGGATAGGGTGCAGAATAAAGTGTTGCAGTTACCGAGAGGGGAGGAGAAAGATCAGCTTAATGTGTGAATGGACCATTCATAAGTCTGACGGCAGCAGGGAAGAAGCTGTTCTTGAGTCAGTTGGTACATGTCTTCAAACTTTTGTATCTTTTTCCCGACAGAAGATGGAAGGCAGCACAGTGGTTATCACTGCTGCCTCACAGCGCCAGGGTCCCGGGTTTGATTCCTGGCTTGGGTCACTGTCTGGGTGGAATTTGCACATTCTCCCCGTGTCTGCATGAGTTTCCTCCCCATTCCAAAGATGTGCGGGTTAGGCGGATTGGCCATGCTAAATTGCCCCTTAGTGTCAGGAGGACTGGCAAGGGTAAATGCGTGAGGTTGTGGGAATGGGGATTGTTGTCGGTGTGGACTCGGTGGGCTGAATGGCCTCTTTCTGCACTGTAGGATTCTATAAAGAGAGTAGGTCAGGGGTGCATGAAGTCGTTGATTATGCTGGCTGCTTTTCCGAGGCAGCGGGAAGTGTAGACAGAGTCAATGGAGGGGAGGCTGGTTTGTGTGATGGACTGGGCTGCGTTCACAACTTTTTGTAGTTTCTTGTGGCCTTGGTTAGAGCAGGAGCCATATCGAGCTGTGATACATCCAGAAAGGATGCCGACAAAAGTGCATTTGTAACAATTGGTGAGAGTCATAGTGGACATGCCAAATTTCCTTCGCCTTCAGAGAAAGTAGAAGTGTTGGTGGGCTTTCTTGACCATTGTGTCGGCTTGGGGAGATACGTTGGGCCATGCAGACAATTGTAGTCCTGGTGAAGATTGGCAAATGTTTTTTATTTCAAATGAAGAGTCAGTTCTGTTGTGGGTTTATAATTCTTTGTGAAATTTTGCTCGCTAACTCTCCCGCTAAAGGTGCTACATAAATCCAAGTTGGTGTTAATGTTGAGATATTCTTCAACACTAATGACTGGAAGTCGAAGTGTCAGGAGGATTTATCCTGATCAGGCTCACTTGCTGGATTGGTGTCAATGTTTGTCTGATTACTCTGCTGTGAGGCTCCTTGGGATGTTTCACTATGTTAAACATGCTATACAAATAAGAGTTGTTGCTCTTTTTGAAATGTTAATACGCTTAATTATCATTTTGCCCAGGAAATACCTGTAGGCTATGTTCCATGTTTCCCATCCTGAGAGTCTTTTTTTATTCACTGAGTTGCAAATTTCCCTGCAAAGGTGACTGCTACTTCAAATCAGGCAGTGGGACGAAGAGGCCCTGGAAATTAAGATTGACATTAGGAGGGTTCTTCAAGTTCCTCATGCGCAGTTTGGCCTTGTAACCAAAGGCATTTGAGAACCATTTGGATGCAGTAATGATGAAAGCTGCAGGTGACAGGAGAGCAAAGGCAGACCTTGATGATGCTGGCTGCTTTTCCGAGGCAGTGGAAAGTGTAGATGGAGTCAATGAACATCCTTATCAGAACCATCGTTAACTATTTTTTAAAATTCATTTATGGGATGTGGGCTTTGCTGGTTGGGCCCCGCATTTATAGCCCATTTCTAACTGCCCTCCATTTCAGAGGGCACTTGAGAACAAGAAAAGCTTCTTCTAGAACAGCTTCTTCCCTGCTGCCATCAGACTTTTAAATGGACCTACTTCGCATTAAGTTGCTCTTTCTCTACACCCTAGCTATGACTGTAACACTACATTCTGCACTCTCTCCTTTCCTTCTCTCTGAACGGTTTGTCTGTATAGCACGCAAGCAACAATACTTTTCACTGTATACTAATACATGTGAGAATAATAAATCAAATCAAAATCAAGAGTCAACCACAGTGCCGTGGGGTCTGGAGTCACATGTATGCCAGACCAGATAAGGACAGCTTCCCTAAAGGACATCAGTGTACCAGAAGGGTTTTTCTGACAATCGACAATGGTTTCACGGTCATCAGAAGACTTTTTAAATTCCAAATCTTTATTGAATTCAAATTTCACCCTCTGCCCCTTGGTGGGATTTGAACCCGGGTCTCTAGATCTTGCCCCTGGTTCTCTGGATTACTAGTCCTGCGACAATACAGTACGCCACTGCCTCCCCATGCCTCCTACATGAGGGAAGTTTTCCTGGAGGTAACAGGGAATGCAGGATGTGTCTGTTGGTCCGGTCAGTCCAGATAGAGATTGGTTACATGGAATGAGATCACCTCAGGAGTGTCGTTCGTTTTCGGTTACAAAGTATTAGTGCAGAAGCTAGAGGTTTTGCCCAACAGCCTCATGCCAGTCTTTATACTTCAGATGAACTCACCTCCCAACTCTCTCCATCTCACGCCATTACATGTCCTCCTAGTCCTTTCTCCTTCATGTGCTTATCAAACTTCTCATCAACCACTCACTGTGTTCATGAGTTCCACCTTCTCGCCCTTCTTTGGGTACAAATGTTTCTTCTAAATTCCCTTCTGGATTTCTGATAGACTATCTGAACTTGATGGCCCTTGGTTCTGGCCCATCTGTGGTCTTTGCCCTCTTGCTTACCTCACACCAATGGGGTGCTCACGAGGCATTCTAGTTCCAGCCATTCAGGGCCCAGCACCAGGAAAGCAAGACCAGGATAGACCACCCCTTGCACAGGGAGCACATTCTGCTCTTCCAAAAAATGAGCTGGCCAATTCAACCGTGTAACAAGGTCCAAATTACACCCTAGCCCCACAGTCTTGTGGGTTCTGCATCCAAGTCCTTCAACTGGATGTAGGGAGCTTAGGCAAAGAGCAGTGAATGATTGGCCGATTAACCTGAGTGCAGAAGCTGGAAAACAATTCCACAGTGTTACCTTGGCAACAAGTTTGCACAAGTATCTTTTGCTTTAAATTTGATGCAGCTAATTTAAAAAAAAGTGCGGAGAGAAACACAAACTGAGGAAAGATTAGGTCATGCGATGCATGGGGAGGAATTGTTAATCAAGCTTACTTCAACGAACAGCCCCACAATTTCCATGTTCCTGGTGCTTGTCAGAAAGAAATGCTAAAAATAGTCCTTCCCTGAACTTTATCTTTCGCGTGCCTGAACAAAGTGTTGATGTGAAATGAAGGGCCAAGACAGGGATTCATTTTTACGGCTCCTCAAGACATCTTCCATGTAAGATGTCAACGCCTTCATTCACAACAAAAACAATGTACATTTATACAGCAGCTTGGACATAATGAAACATCCCAGGATTCTTGAAAGGAGCATTTGAAAACAAAGTGCAGAAGGAGATATCAGTTCAGATGACCACAAGAGGTGTCTGGAAAGAGGAAAGTGAGGTTTTTCCTTATTCATTCGTGGGACATGGGCGTCGCTGGCTGGGCCAGCATTTATTGCCCATCCCTAACTGCCCCAGCGCAATTGAGAGCCGACCACATTGCTGTGGTTCTGGAGACACATGTAGGCCAGAGCGGGTAAGGACGGCAGATTTCCTTCCCTGAAGGACATCAGTGAATCAGATGGATTTTCCCAACAATCATTTCATGGTCATCGGTAGATTCTTAATTCCAGGTTTTTTTTATTGAATTCAAATTTCACCACCTGCCGTGGCGGGATTCGAACCCTTGTACCCAGAACGTTAGCTGAGTTTCTGAAGTCTAGTGGTAATACCACTAGGCCATTACCTTCCCATGACAGGCAGAGAGGTATCGGGAGTTGACCCAAAGCATGGGACCGAAGCAACTGAAGATATCAGCATCAATGGTGGAACAGTTGTGACTGGGAATGCACAAGAGGCCAGAACTAGAGGAGTGTGGATATCTCAGGCACTGTTGGAGGGGGTGGGGTGGGGGAGGCTTCTACATTACAGAGATAAGGAGGGGCAAAGTCATGGAAGGATTTGAAAATAAGATTGAGAGTTTTAAAATCAAGGTGCTTCCTGACCTTGTAAGGCAGGGAACACGGATCTTGCAATAAATCTGTGGAGGCAGAATCCCTTCACCAAAATCCCTTTATTTACAACTCTAACAACAGTACACAAAGTGCTACCAGTCAGCAGTCGACCTTGCCTTGTTTAAGTACAAAGCAAAGACTCCCTGATTGGCCCATCAATTGGACCCTTAATCAGGGAGTTCGTAATCCAATCGGCCAACCTCAATGGCCTGATTGAAGTCATTGCAGATCTTGGTGTCAAATCAGAAGCAGGCAGCAGAGTTTTGGAAGACCTCAAGTTTACAGAGAGTAAAATGTGAGAGAACAGTCAGGAGTCAAGGCTAAACTTAACAAAGGCATTCTTGAGGGTTTCAGCAGCAGATGAAGAGACGAACAAATGAATTCAGAACAGGCGTTTTTTTAAATTAATATTTTATGGGTTTTGCTGGCTTAACGCATATTTATGCCCATCCTGAGTTGCACTTCAGAAGTTGTCTTCTTGAACTGCTGCAGAACCTGAGGTGTAGACAAACCAACAGTGCTGTTCAGGCGGAAGTTCCGGGATTTTGACCCAGCGACAGTGAAGGAACAGTGATATAATTCCAAGTCAAGCTGGTGAGTGACTTGGACAGGAACCTCCAGGTGGTGGTGTTCCCAGGTATCTGCTGCCCTTGTCCTTCTCTCGCTGCAGTGGTCATGGGTTTGGAAGGTGTTGCCACAGGAATCTCGGTGAGTTCCTGCAGTGCATCAGAGTAGAGTAGAGTAGGCCATTCTGCCCCTCGAGCCTGCTCTGCCATCCAATAAGATCATGGCTGATCTGATCTTGGCAACTTTTCCACTTACCCCCAGTGACCTTTGACTCCCTTATTGGTCAAGACTCTATCTACCTCTGCCTTAAAAATACTCAATGACTGCCCTCACCAAGAAAACAAGTTATCCTCATTTCTTCCTTAAGTGGGAGACCCCTTATGTTTAAACTGTGTCCCCTGGTTCTAGTCTCTCACACGGGGAAACATCTTTTCAGTATCCAACCCATCAAGTCAAGATGAGCTGAGACAAAGGGGCAAAGTCAAGTGATGTTACAGAGGTGAAAAAAGACAGTCAGAGATGGTATGAATGTGAAATATTTTGTGTCGCATTGATTGTTGTGTCAGCAAACACAATAGGAGATGGTGGCAAGATGGTAATGTCATTGGTCTAATAATCCAGGAGCCCAGCCTAATGCTCTGGGGACATGACAGCTGGTAGAATTTAAATTCAATGAATAAATTTGGATTAATAAAATTAATAAAGCTCATCTAATAGCGACTACGAAAGCACTGTCGATTGTCATAAAACTCCAGCTGGTTCGCTGATGTCCTTCAGGGAAGGAAACCTGTCGTCCTTACCTGGTCTGGCCGACATGTGACTCCGGACCCACAGCAGTGTGGTTGACTCTTAAAAGCCCTCTGAAATGGCCTCGCAAGCCACTCAGTTGTACCAAACCACCACAAAGTCTAAAAGGATCGAAATCGGATAGACCACTGGCATCGATAGGGACACCAGAAAGGATAACGGCAAACCCAGCCCCATTGGCCCTGCAAAGTCCTCCTTACTAACATCTGGGGGTTTGTTGAAAAATTGGGAGAGCTGCCTCACAGATTAGTCAAGCAATAGCCTGACGTAGTCATTCACACTCATGGAAACATTCCTGACAGCAAATGTCCCAAACACCACCACCACCATTCCCTGGATATGTCCTGTCCCTCCGTCAGGACAGACTCAACTGAGGTGGCAGCACAGTGGTGTACAATCAGGAGGGTGTTGCCTTGGGCGTCCTCAACATTGACTGTGGACCACATGAAGTCCCATGGCATGAGGTCAAACATGGGCAAGGAAACCTCCTGCAGTTACCACCTACCATCCCCCTCTCAGCTGATGATTCAGTGACCCTCCATGTTGGAGGAAGCACTGAGGGTGGCAGGGGCACAGAATGCATTCTGGGTGGGGGAACTTCAATGACCATCATCAAGATTAACCTCGTAGCACCACCACTGAGCAAGTTGGCCAAGTCCCAAAGGACACAACGGCTAGATTGGGTCAGCGGCAGCTGGTGAGGGAACCAACAAGAAGGGAAAAACATACATGACAGAAGTAGGGATGACTGCACAATATTCAGAACAATTGGTGACTCTTCAGATTATAAAGCAGTCCGAGTCCATATGCAGCGAGACTTGGCCAATACTCACGATGCTCAAGTGCCAGGCGATGACCATCTCCAACAAAAGAGAACCTAACCATCGCCCTTTGACATTCATTGGCATTACTGTCACTGAATCCCCCACTATCAACATCCTGGGGGGTTACCACTGACCCAGAAACTGAACTGAACCAGCCACATAAATACTGTGGCTACAAGAGCAAGTCGGAAGCTGGGAATTCTGCAGAGACTCTCTCACCTCCTGACTCACCAAAGCCCGCCCACCATTCATACGGCACAAGTCAGGAGTGTGACGGAACACTCTCCTTGTCTGGATGGGTGCAGCACTAACAACACTCAAGAAGTTCAACACCATCCAGGACAAAGCAGCCCGCTTGATTGGCACCCCATCCACCATTATAAACATTCACACCCTCCACTAGCACTGACGCACAGTGACAGCAGTGTGCACTATCTGCAAGATGCACTGCAGCAACTCGCCAAGGCTCTTTCAACAGCACTTTCCAAACCCGAGGCCTCTACCACCTAGAAAGGCGATGGCAGCGTAGTGCCATTTAAACACAATGTGCATTAGGATGTGAGTAAATAGAGTTTGAAAAATGAGTCCAGCCAGTATGTGTTAACAGGGAAACAGTCAAGCAGTAGTGATGCGCAACAGTGTCAGAATATTGTGACCAGTTAGCCTGGAAACATAGAAACATAGAAGATAGGAGCAGGAGGAGGCCATTTGGCCCTTTGAGCCTGCTCCACCATTCATCACGATCATGGCTGATTGTCCAAATCAACAGCCTCATCCTGCTTTCTCCCCATAACCTTTGATCCCGTTCACCCCAAATGCTATATCCAGCCGCCTCTTGAATACATTCAATGTTTTGACATCAACTACTTCCTGTGGTAATGGATTCCACAGACTCACCACTCTTTGGGTGAAGAAATGTCTCCTCATCTCTGTCCTAAACGGGGGTTAACTCAGAGAAGAATTCTGACAGCACTAACAACACTCAATTTAAACATTAACAATAACACGACTGGTCACATTTTAGGACTAAATATGAAAGCACCATGAGGTACTTGAGCATGAGCTGTGGGGGCGGGGGGGGGGGGGGGGGTGGGTAACTGAAATGAATATACAGTAAGGTTGATGTTAAAACATGCATTGATAGCTTTAATAGACCACTAACATCTGGAAGGACAAGGGCAGCAGACACATGAGAACACCAACAACTGGAGGTTCCCCTCCAAGCACTCACCAACCCGATTGGAAAATATATCCTAGGCGGCACTGTGGCATGGTGGTTAGCACTGCTGCCTCACAGAGCAAAGGATCTAGGTTCAATTCCAGCCTTGGGTCACTGTCTGTGTTTGCGCGTTCTCCCCCATCTGCATGGGTTTCCTCCAGGTGATCCGGTTTCCTCCCAGATCATGGAATCATAGAATTATAGAATCCCTACAGTCCAGAAGGAGGCCATTCGGCCCATCGAGCCTGCCCCGACAGCGATCCGACCCAGGCCCTATTCCTGTAACCCCATATATTTACCCTGCTAATCTCCCTGACACTACTGGACAATTCATCATGGCCAATCTACCTAACTCGCAGATCTTTGGACTGTGGGAGGAAACCGGAGCACCCGGAGGAAACCCATGCAGAGAATGTGCAAACTCCACACAGACAGTGACCCAAGCCGGGAATCGAACCCAGGTCCCTGGAGCTGTGAGGCAGCAGTGTTAACCACCGTGCCGCCTCATCAAAGCGCTCATCCTTTCTCTAACTGGTTAAGGAGTGAGACTGACGGTCCTTTGGAGATAGATATCCAATGCCCGATGATAAGGCTCACCTTATCTTTATCAGTTCACACCAGCCATAAGCAATGCCACGGAAGAGAGACTGATGCCCCACCCTGTTAAACCCACCATTCTCCTCTCCATCCTACTTTGCAATCACACTCCAGCTTCCATTGCCACAAAACGCCATCCTTGAAAAATCACAAAAATGTACCTCACATATGGTAGCTGGAAGCAGGTTTAAGTCTTCAGCTACATCTCTCTGGAGTTATGCTGATGCTAGCAAACCTCTCAAGCTATGAATTCAGGATAATAAAACCGCAGCTGTGTGTCTCACTTCCAGCGATCATCCTCTTTCCCAAAAGGTAAATCCAGAGCCAGGACTTCAGTCCCTGATCTGGTGCCGTGCCGCGCAGTGTGAGTGCGGCATTGCCAAGGGAGCCCTGCCTCACACCAGTTGCTGAACCAAGAATCCATCTGTCCATTCTGGTAACTGAGGTTGACATTTAAAGACTGGAAGAAGGAAAAGGTGTGCTCCCAGTCATTTCACCAGCATTTTGTCCCTCACACAGCACCAGTGAATGAGGGGAGGCGATGGCCGAGTGGTATTATAGCCGGACTATTAATCCAGAAACTCAGCTAATGTTCTGGGGACCTGGGTTCGAATCCCACCACGGCAGATGGTGGAATTTGAATTCAATAAAAAATATTTGACATTAAGAATGTACTGATGACAGTGAAACCACTATCAATTGTTGGAAAAACACATCTGGTTCACTGATGTCCTTTTGGGAAGGAAATCTGCCAGAAGGAAATCTTACCTGGTGTGGCCTACATGTGGTTGACTCTTAAATGCCCTCCAAGGGCAACTAGGGATGGGCAATAAATGCTGGCCAGCCAGAGACGTCCATGCTCCACGAAATAATTAAACAAAAGAACAAAGATTGAACAAAAGTTGATTCAAGCCACTGCTGTTGTGGACCTCGTTGCTGCACACGAAAATCATTTCTGCACTTGCTTCAACACAATCCCTGAACTTCAAACTAATTAACTGCACTTCAGAGCTTTGAGTTGTTGCACAAAGATTTACAAACATAAGTGCCAGTCTTCCCTTTTTTTCGACAGCACAAATCATAACTGAGCAAACAACCCTTTTGGAGCAATGCCAAAATGGATGTGCAAATATCTCAGCTGGCTACCATCAAATTGTTATGATTTTCTTGTGAAGTCTTTTGTTTACCAGGGTCACAAACTTCTTTCTGGGTCTAATGGATTATGGATCAGAAGCAGACAGAAGCTTCCTTGGTGCTACTGCCTGTCGGGCACTTGGCACGCGCTCAGTGCTAACATTGAAATAAAAATTATTCCATTTTCCATCATTAATATCTTTGAACTTGAAGGGCACAAACTTTACCAATATTTGTCTCTGAGGCACACGGCCAAAACCTCAAACATGTATTTCACGGCGGCATGAGCAGAAACTGTCCCCTCTTGCTGAATATTTTCCTGAATTGTGAGCCAGCTTCATTCCCAATTAAATATCATCCACATTCCTGCCTTGAGATTGATAAGGCCAAGGCAGATAAATCTTTGGATGCTCCAATGGAATCAGGGATTTTGGGGGATAAGACAGGAAAGTGGAGTTGTGGCAGCATCACATTGAACGTGACGACAGTTTTGAGGGGTCGTATGGGGTTGTATGGCTTACCCCTGCTTCTATTTCATACTTTCTTGGAGTTACTTTCATAGTGGAATGAAAGGGAATTCTTGTGCTCGGATTCCAGCCATTCTCTATACAAACCATACGAACCTGTCAGCTAAATTCCAGCCTGTAGCTCACTCCCGAGTGTCCATTATGCTACAAACAAATAATCTAAATCCCTTAATTAGATCACCATCTGCAACTCACTCCTGGTGCCAGTTATTTTACGTAGAAAACATCCAAACTTTTCAATTAGATTCAACCATATCAGTTATTGTTAGGTACCTGTTGCTGTTAGCATAAACAATAAGGACTGCTATTTTTTATTCATTCATGGGACATGGGCGTCGCTGGCTCGGTCAGCATTTATTGCCCATCCATAGTTGCCCTTGAGAAGATGGTGGTGAGCTGCCTTCTTGAAACACTGATCCAACTGAGTGGCTTGCTGGGCCACTTCAGAGGGCAGTTGAGAGTCAACCACATTGCTGTGGCTCTGGAGTCACATGTAGGCCAGACCAGGTAAGGACGGCAGATTTCCTCCCCTAAAGGGACATTAGTGAACCAGATGGGTTTTCCCGACAATTGACAATGGTTTCATGGTCATCAGTAGATTCTCAATTCCAGATCTTTTTTATTGAATTCAAATTCCAACACCTGCCGTGGCGGGATTTGAACCTGGATCCCCAGAACATTAGCTGAGTTTCTGGATTAATAGTCTAGCAATAATACCACCAGGCCATTGCCTCCCATTGGCTTGATGAGATTCCAGCTTGCATGGCCAGACTATCTGTTTTAATGGATGGTGGGTGAGCAGGACCTTGGGTAGAATGCTCTTTACTCTTCTTGGAAGAGCCCTGCCCATGTTCTTGACCAACCCGGGAACTCCACTGGCTTCCGCGTCGCCAGTGTGGTCAGTCCGAATGTGGCAATGCATTCGTGACTTCACACTGGTGGTGGGGGGGGGGGGAGGGGGGGGAGATATCTGACATCACAGGAATGCACAGTGTTACGATGTTTATGCATCTTTAAATACATTTAAGTTGATGGTAATCGGGGTCACGCCTTCATTGGACGCGAACCTGATTGCGTCACCACGGGGCAGAGAAGATCTGATTCTGAGACCTCCCCTTGCGCAAATCCCGCAATGGCCCTCTTGTGAGAGTTAGCGGCCATAACGGGATTTGTGCGCGTGTCGAACGGACCTGGAAAAACCCAGCCAATGATTCCACTTACCTGTTAACTCCTCGTGTCGTGGGCGCGATCTTACCGGCCATTCACGCCACACTCCCGTTGCAGCGAAATCAGGGAATCTGGCAGCCAGGCAAATCTCCGTTCACTGCAGTGGGAAGGGAAAGTCCCATCGGCGTGAATGGTGGTCAGGTGTGTGCTCCGGTTTCCTCCCACAGACCAAAGATGTGCAGGTTAGGTTGATTGGCCATGGTAAATTGCCCCTTATTGTCAGGGGGAATACAGGGTAAATACATGGGGTTACGGGGATAGGGCCTGGGTGGGATTGTGGTCGGTGCAGACCTGATGGGCCAAATGGCCTCCTTCTGCACTGTAGGGATTCTATTCTATGATTCTATCCCATTAAGCCGTGTCACGCAAGCAATGCCGACATTCCACAGTTGTGTGAGAACGATTTCAAACTTGCTGTAACTCAAAAATAATTGGGAAGGACAACCAGTGGGGTGAAGTGGAGAGTTAACACAGCTAAGCTTTGTGATCCGGAATGCACCGGCTGAAAAAAATGCAAATGCAGCTTCCAAATGGATTTATCCTTGCAATGGAAAATTTGCAAGGGTCGTGGGGAAAAGCCGCAGAGGAGCAGGACTATTTGGAAAGCTCCTTCTGAGGGCTGGCACAGACAGGACAGGGCTGAATGGACAACTTTGATTCCATGACATCCCTTATTTCTTCACCGCACACTGGCTTGTGCGAGAGCGCAAGGAGATCTGGCATCTGCAGTACGATCAAAAACAAGGCGGGGAGAAGACGGATGGCACAGAGTTCTTGAAGGGTCATTGTCAGATTCCAGGCATGCCTTGCAGTCCTTTTTAGAAATTTAGAAACATAGGAGATAGGAGCAGGAGGAGGCCGTTTGGCCCTTCGAGCCTGCACCGCCATTCAATACTATCATTGGTGATCATCCAACTCAATAGCCTAATCCTGCTTTTTCCTCATAACCTTTGATCCCATTCGCCCCAAGTGCTATATCCAGCCGCCTCTTGAATACATTCAATGTTTTGGCATCAACTACTTCTTGTGGTAATGAATTCCACAGGTTCACCACTCTTTGGGTGAAGAAATGTTTCCTCATCTCTGTCCTAAATGGTCTCCCTGAATCCTCAGACTGTGACCCCTGGTTCTGGACTCCCCCAGCAATATCAGCAATATCCTCCCTGCATTTACCCTGTCTAGTCCTGTTAGAATTTTACAAGTCTCTATGAGATCCCCCCCCCTCATTCGTCTGAACTCCAGTGAAAACAATCCTAACCTGGTCAATCTCTCCTCATACATCAGTCCCGCCATCCCCGGAATCAGCCTGGTAAACCTTCGCTGCACTCCCTCGAGAGCAAGAACGTCTTATGGCTGATTTAAAAAAAGATCCGTGAGATGCCGTGGATGATTGCGGCAATGGTTAAAAACTCAATCAAAGGGCACCCGAAAAATAGCCCGGAGTATAAGCTCAGGAGAACGTGACGATTAATTCCCCAAACGGTTGTGAAGGTCTGGGTGGAGTTTGCATTTTCTCCCCATGTCTGCGTGGGTTTCCTCCAGTTTCTATCCACAGTCCGAAAGACGTGCTGGTTAGGTGCATTGGCCATGCTCAATTGCCCCTTAGTGTCAGGGGGATCAGCAAGGTAAATGTGTGGGGTTAGGGGGGGTGGGATTGTTGTCAGTGCGGACTCGATGGGCCAAATGGCCTTCTTCTGCACTGCAGGGATTCTGTTCAGTTCTATGACATGCAAATGAATGCCGTGGCCAGCAATTTTTTTTTATTCATTCGTGGGTCATGGGCGTCACTGGCTGGCCAGCATTTATTGCCCATCCCTAGTTGCCCCTTGGCTAGGCCATTTTAGAGGGCAGCTGAAGTCAACCACATCTCTGTGGCTCGGGAGTCACCTTTAGGCCAGATCGGGTAAGGATGGCAGATTTACTTCCCAAACCAGATGGGTTTTTTCGACAACTGGCAATGGTTTCATGGTCATCGGCAGCTTCTTAATTCCAGGTGTTTTGAAGGCTCATGTTGCCCCACCTCCACATCTTATCATAAATGGATGGAGAGTAAGGGACCTCAGGGTTGTGGATTCCTCAGAATTGCTCTTTGTGGGGGCACCAAAATTCTTGACGGGGTCAAGAGATCAGGCTTGCTGATTGAGCATTTTTATGTTCCCTGTGCACCTGTAAACCTCCATGGTTTCAAGGCCCCCCCCCCCCACACCCACCCCCCGCACCCCCAACAATCCCCCTCTGCAATCACCTGCAACCCTTTGAGATCCCTTCCAGTATCCTGTGCATCCCCCGATTTAATCCCTGTGCCACCGACGGCTGTGCCTTCAAGAGCCTGAGCCCGAAACATTGTAATTCTCTCCCCCATATCCCTCTACCTCCACATTCCTACGCGCCTCTCCTCCCTCTGATACATTTCTCCTCCTGCGGTTCGATGACAATTTGTGTTTGATCGCGCCTCTCCGAGCCGCTTTGCGATGTTCCCACCATATTACATCCGAGGTGTTATTATAAGTGCATGTTGTTGTTGACAAACCTTCAAGGACTCTAGACGGAATGACAACGGGGTCCTCATTATTTAATTTCAATGTGCAATCTCAGTTCCAGAAGTTGTGTTCAACTGAGAACAACGTACAAGCTCAATAAATCACTTCAATTTAGAATCATGTCTTCTTCCAGATTTTAATCGTATCTTAAGTCTAATTGAAAATTTAGTTCCAATTTTCATTTTGTGATCACTGATCTGGGCTGAAAAGCCTTTCCCATTGAGTGGGCAGAGCAAACGCTGGGATAAAATTGGGATAAAGTGCAGATGTGCGGGGGGAAGTTTTTTTCCACAGAGGGTGGTGGGGGCCTGGAATGCGCTGCCAAGTGAGGCGGTTGAGGCAGTTACTTTAGCCACATTTAAGACTTATCTGGATAGACACATGAACAGATGGGGAATAGAGGGATATAAGCGGTTGGTCTCGACAGGATAATGTGATCAGCGCAGGCTTGGAGGGCCGAAGGGCCTGTTCCTGTGCTGTACTGTTCTTTGTTCTTGTTCTAAACCCTGAATATATATCAGAACATGTCCCTTTCTCATGCTTGCACATGTCCAATATGAGGGTGAGTGTATCATGTTATGAATCACAGAAAGTGGGTATGCAGGTGTGATGTTCGTGTATCTTTTAGAGGTTTTTTTAAAAATCGTGGTCACAGCCTCTGTGTTCATGAAATGCCAGTCTTCTTCCTACCATGGTGTCCATTTTAGGAGGTATAACCGTGATGACTTCAGTGAGGCCCATGAGTTTGGACTGTTGGAGTATGAGGCAATTATGACCTCAATCACGGAGCTCGTACTCCAAGGATCCAACCTCATGTGCCTCATTTAAGTCATTACAATTGTCTTTACCTCAACTTATTCTTCATCATAGAATCCCTGTAGTGCAGAAGGAGCCATCCCAACTAACCTTACTGACGCAATGATGTTGATGCCACAAGGTCTTCCAACTCATTACTGGCGATGAATGAGTATCATTTTGCCACATTGGCACTGTTGATTTTACATAACATGATCATAGGCTTGCGTGTCGTTTATTCAATCATTGACTGAGATGGACACAAGTCCAAACACATCAGCCACAAGGGTGTCACTTGACCCTGCACACCACCACCTGCAAGTTCCCCTCCAAGCCACTCACCATCCTGACTTGGAAATATATCGCCGTTCCTTCACAGTCCTGGAATTCCCTCCCTAATGGCATTGTGGGTCAACTACCCCCCCCCCCACCCCTCCGCCCCCCCCCCCCCACCCCACCCTCCGCCCCCCCCCCCAACCCCGCCCTCCCACCAAAAAGCACATGGACTGCAGCCTTTCAAGAAGGCAGCTCACCTCCATCTTCTCAAGGGCAGCTAGGGTTGGGCAATAAATGCTGCCCCCCCCCCAGCCAGGGACGCCCATGTCCCATGAATGAATTTTAAGAAGACGTGTCTTCTGGGCCAATCGGGCAGCTGCCTCTGCTGCCGTGAATTGCCAGAACGACCGGGACGGCAGCGTACACAAACAGCACAGGAAACGTAACCCAAGACAAATCCCGCCACACCCTTTAAACAACTGGGAAGGAAATACAAAGCAGGTTTTTCTGGAATACAGAAACTGGATTTCCACGTTTCAAACAATAAAAGTAGCTATTAAATTCATTGCTGGGGAGAAGGGCTGTATCATTATGCAGTCAATGGGCTGACACCTTTTTATGTACATGACAGTTGGAGGATGTTACATGTACGTTTAGTGTGATATGATGAGAATGGCTGAGTGCAAAGCGTTGCAAGACGCACGGCTTTATGTAAAACAGACACAAATTATGAGGATGTACAAATGTAATTGCTGGCTCCTTTTTTTTTTGTTGGGAAGAAAGGACAATTACGCAACCCTCGACTCCCAGTAAAAAAAAAATATATTTACATTTCTTGTCAACATCTGCACAAAGGGTGGAAATTGAACAAATTAATTCAATTGAAATGAGGTGCCTGTGGCAAGATGATTACTATGTCAACAGGCAGATGCTTGATGGATTGCTGACTCCCAAAGCCTGCTCAGGATGCAGCTCCCAGCTCTGCGGCTGTCTGTTCCAATGCAAAGAACCGCGCGCCGTGTCAATGTCTCCTCCGGCTAAAATGTTGGAGAAATGAAAGCCATCCTCTTGAGCTTCCCGCCACCGCTTTGGTGCCTCTGGCTTGGCCTTGATCGACCACATGTGAAATCTCATCAAATCTCCCCTGAACCCTGACACCGGCGCCATGTCCCATCTATTATTAAAAGCTGCTTTCCTCCGGCTCCGAAGCCTTCTCATTCTCCCGTCCCCCCCTCGACCGCCCTCAATCAGCTTCAACGCTGCCCAAGTCCTGGCGTTCACCGCTTCGGGGGGGTCAACTTCTTCATAGAATCCCTACAGTGCAGAGGGAGGCCATTTGGCCCATCGAGTTTTGCACCGACCACAATCCTACCCAGGCCCTATCCCCGTAGCCCCACATATTTACCCTGCTAATCCCCCTGACACTCGGGTCAATCCACCTAACCTCGCACATCTTTGGACTGCGGGAGGAAACCGGAGCGCCCGGAGGAAACCCACGCAGAGAACGTGCAAGCTCCACACAGACAGTCACCCGAGGCCGGAATTGAACCCGGGTCCCTGGCGCTGTGAGGCCCCTCTGCCCCCACCACCGCCGCCCCCACCCTCCACCCACCCCGCCACCAACAACACCACCTCAGAAAGCCTCTCCACACTGGCTGGAGCTTATTCAAAACGTCTCGACCTCACACTCCCTGGTTAATGAGTCTGTCGTTGCCTCTGAATACGTGCCCTGAGGCCCAGAGTGCAACTTGGGCATGAACCAATAAAGTTTTTCAAGAGCGAGGAGAACTCACAATCATCGTGCTGTTCAAGGCCTTGAGGTGCCCCAAGTGCTTTAAAAAGCCAATAAAATGCACATGAAACTCTGAGCAACAGCCAGGTCGGGCTGGAAACATTAACGCTTTGTTTGTCCCTCTCTCTCTCTCTTTCTCTCTCTCACTTTCCCTCACTCTCTCTCCACAGACACTGCCAGACCTGCTGAGTTTTTTTCTTTTTATTGCACTATTTTGAATACAAATAGTTGTTTTTTAAATGCACTTTTTAAAAATTCCATCGTGGGACATGGGCGTCACTGCCGGGCCAGCATTTATTGCCCATCCCTAATTGCCCTTGAAACTGAGTGTCTCGCTGGGCCATTTCAGAGGGCAGTTGAGAGTCAACCACATTGCTGTGGCTCTGGAGTCACATGTAGGCCAGACCAGATAAGGACGGCAGATTTCCTTCCCCCCAAGGACATTAGTGAACCAGATGGGTTTTTCCGACAATCGACAATGGTTTCATGGTCATCAGTAGATTCTTAATTCCAAATTTTTTTTTCATTGAATTCAAATTCCACCATCTGCCGTGACGGGATTCGAACCCAGGTCCGCAGAACATGCGTGGAGTTTCTGGATCAATAGTCCAGCGGTAATACCACTCGGCCATCGCCTCCCCTAAACAGTCGCCATTTAGTCTGAACATGGTTAATCCTAGATTTTCGTGATCTTTTACATCATCAGGGCAAATCATAGAATCATAGAATCCCAACGGTGCAGAAGGAGGCCATTCGGCCCATCGAGTCTGCACCGACCACAATCCCACCCAGGCCCTATCCCCATGACCCCATGCATTTATCCTAGCAAAGGGGCAATTTAGCACGGCCAATCCACCCGACCCGCACATCTTTGGAGCGTGGGAGGAAAGAGGAGCGTCCGGAGGAAACCCACGCAGACACGGGGGGAGAATGTGCAGACTCTGTGGAGACAGTGACCCGAGCCGGGAATCGAACCTGGCACTGTGAGGCAGCAGTGCTAACCACTGTGCCACCCCGCCCCTCAAACCCTTCACCGCAAATTTGCGAGTGGGTGTTGGGTGGAGGGGGTTTGATGTTAATCTCTTCACCTTGTGACCAGATCTTTTCAGCCGCCACAGGAAATAACATCCTTCAGGATAGAGTTTGTGCCCGATTGTGTCGGTTTTTCAACTTAATCGGCTCGAAAAAACAAATGGCAGAAGGTTAAGCACAACTTACGGTCAGCACGATTCAAGTTTCCACCGTCATTTAAAATATATTGCCCGAAGCATGCCTTGCCTCCCACCACACCCCCGCCCAAAAATAACCAACCACATGCCCCCTTGAACCCATCGCCACTGGGAGGCTTCACTCGTTGGACCGTCTGTAGCTCGCTGGGGTGACTCCTGAACATCCTTGTGAATGCGCGGCTATTATTACTGACATGTTTTGAAAGTTTTGGAACAAGCCTTTCATCCTTTCATTTACCGAGGCAATCACGTCTGTCCCCCATTCTAATTAGAACGCAGCGCTGCGCATTTTTTAAGCCGTTTAAGATCGGATCACTGACAGCTGGTGAATCAACACTAATTGCAAGTGCCATTTTAGGTTGTCGTTCGTAAAATGCACCAAGTTGCCACCCTTCAATCCGTCCGGGAATATCTTTCGGAATAACTTGAGAAAAAAGCGTCACATTTTCAGACGTAGCTCTATCACGCCAATACGTGGCGGATTTTGCGATCAGCGATATGCAAGTGAGTCTGAGTGGCATGTGGGATGGGGGGGGTGGAATTGGAGGGGGGGGGTGGGTGTGGGGAAGGCACCCACTTTTCAACATGGGTGTTCACTGCACTGGAATCAGCAGTGAAGATCCAAGGGGAAGCTCTGTGGCACTCCTCCATTGATCAGTTGTTGAGGGTTTCAGATAAATTTAGCCTGGCTGAGACTTGCTCAATGCTTTCTGCATCTTTGACCGAGATAAACACCTAGCGTAAAGTATCAGCAGGATTAAATGTTGGGGAGCATCCCCGATTGAGGGTGCATGCCATGCCCGGATGGAGCTTCGATGTTCAGTTGAAGCTGACATGTTCAGACTTCAGGGCAGTGGCACGATGGTTAGCGCTGCTGCCTCACAGCGCCAGGGACCCGGGTTCGATTCCCAGTTTGGGTCACTATCTGTGCGGAGTTTGCACGTTCTCCCCGTGTCTGGGTGGGTTTCCTCCAGGTGCTCCGGTTTCCTCCCACAGTCCGAAAAATGTGCTGGTTAGGTGCACTGGCTGTGCTAAATTCTCCCTCAGTGTACCCGAACAGGCGCCGGAGTGTGGCTATTAGGGGATTTTCACAGTAACTTCATTGCAGTGCCTTCCTCGTGACACTAATAACTAAACTTAATAAATAAATCGCACTGGTTCGACATTTCCTGGAGCTCTGGTTCTTTATGCTGACAGCATTGATTAGATACTGTTCTGCATTCCAATTGATTTGATTTGATTTATTATTGTCACATGCATTAGTATACAGTGAAAAGTATTGTTTCTTGCGCGCTATACAGACAAAGCATACCGTTCATAGAGAAGGAAAGGAGCGCAGAACATAGTTTTACAGTTATAGCTAGGGTGTAGAGAAAGATCAACTTAATACGAGGTAAGTATATTCAAAAGTCCGACAGCAGCAGGGAAGAAGCTGTTCTTGAGTCGGTTGGTACGTGACCTCAGACTTTTGTATCTTTTTCCCGATGGAAGAAGTGGAAGAGAGAATGTCTGGGGTGCCTGGGGTCCTTGATTATGCTGGCTGCTTTGCCGAGGCAGCGGGAAGTGTAGACAAAGTCAATGGATGGGATGCTGATTTGCGTGATGGATTGGGCTACATTCACGACCTTTCGTAGTTCCTTACGGTCTTGGGCAAAGCAGGAGCCATACCAAGCTGTGATACAACCAGAAAGAATGCTTTCTATGGTGCATCTGTAAAAGTTGCTGAGAGTCGTAGCTGACATGCCAAATTTCCTTAGTCTTCTGAGAAAGTAGAGGTGTTGGTGGGCTTTCTTAACTATAGGGTCGGCATGGGGAGACCAGGACAGGTTGTTGGTGATCTGGACACCTAAAAACTTGAAGCTCTCGACCCTTTCTACTTCGTCCCCATTGATGTAGACAGGGGCATGATCTCCACTACGCTTCCTGAAGTCGATGACAATCTCCTTCGTTTTGTTGACATTGAGGGAGAGATTATTGTTGCCACACCAGTTCACCAGATTCTCTATCTCATTCCTGTACTCTGTCTCGTCATTGTTTGAGGTCCGATCCACTACGGTGGTGTCGTCAGCAAACTTGAAAATCGAACTTGAAAACCTTGAAAATTGCTGCCTACTTTGAGGCAGGTCAAATGAGATCAGGGTGGACATAACTGTACATTGGCAAAACCGCTGGGGGGGTTGCAGCACTCAGTAACACACATTTTTCAAGTCCAACTTGCGAGGTGTGCCCAAGGAAGAACCTAGAGTCCAAATTCTTGATCGCCAAGTTGCATCATCCCGAAACCGGCTTCCAGTCCGGCTACACATCAGCATTCAAATTCTGAAATTTGCTTGCAAATCCCTCCTTGAGCTCACACCCTTATCAATTTCCTTAAATTACTTCAGTCCTATAACCCTCCGGGATATTTGCGTCCCTCCAATTCTCACTTGATTTTCAATTCTCTTGCACTGATGGCCGTGCCTTCAGTCACCAAGGTCTTCAGTCCTCAAGTTCCCTCCTGAAACCTCTTTGCCTCTCAACCTCTCTTTCCACTTTTTTTCATTCATTGGGAGGACATGGGCATCGCTGGCAGGCCAGCGTTTATTGCCCATCCCATCCCATTCGATAGCACTGCTGTGAAGCGCCTTGGAACCTTTTGCTGTGTTAAAGGCTCCATCCAATGGCACTCAAGGAGCCTGACAGCATCCAAGATGGAGCCAGCCTGCCTGAGCGGCACTCCATTCACCAACTCAGTCAGTCAGTGGATCCCTCCGCCACCGACATTTCTGTCACTGGTGTTATCAATAAGATGCAGTGCGTCAACTGGTCAAGGCTCCTTGGACAGCACCTTCTAAACCCGTAACCACGATCACCTCAAAGGGCAAGGGTAGCGGGATGTCGGAACACCACCAGCTGCGGGTTCCCCTGCAATTCACACACCATCTGGGCCTGGAAATATGTCACTGTTCCTTTAGGTTCAGTGGATCCAGACCCTGGGACATCTTTCCAAATAGCAGTGTGTGAGTAACTTTGGAAACGCGGTGGCTCAAGATGGCAGTTCAGTACGAGCTTCACAAGGGCAATCGGTGCCGATCTCCAGCTAATTGTCCATCTGCAACATCGCACCGAGAGTACTTAGCTGCCCATTTCCCTAAGTTTTTGAAATACCAGACCGGCCGTCTGGTTTCAAAGAACAAAGAACAAAGAACAGTACAGCACAGGAAACAGGCCCTTCGGCCCTCCAAGCCTGTGCCGCTCCTTGGTCCAACTAGACCAATCGTTTGTATCCCTCCATTCCCAGGCTGCTCATGTGACTATCCAGGTAAGTCTTAAACGATGTCAGCGTGCCTGCCTCCACCACCCTACTTGGCAGCGCATTCCAGGCCCCCACCACCCTCTGTGTAAAAAACATCCCTCTAATATCTGAGTTGTACTTCGCCCCTCTCACCTTGAGCCCGTGACCCCTCGTGAACGTCACTTCTGATCTGGGAAAAAGCTTCCCACCGTTCACCCTATCTATCCCCTTCATAATCTTGTACACCTCTATTAGATCTCCCCTCATTCTCCGTCTTTCCAGGGAGAACAACCCCAGTTTACCCAATCTCTCCTCATAGCTAAGACCCTCCATACCAGGCAACATCCTGGTAAACCTTCTCTGCACTCTCTCTAACGCCTCCACGTCCTTCTGGTAGTGCGGCGACCAGAACTGGACGCAGTACTCCAAATGTGGCCTAACCAGCGTTCTATACAGCTGCATCATCAGACTCCAGCTTTTATACTCTATACCCCGTCCTATAAAGGCAAGCATACCATATGCCTTCTTCACCACCTTCTCCACCTGTGTTGCCACCTTCAAGGATTTGTGGACTTGCACACCTAGGTCCCTCTGTGTTTCTATACTCCTGATGACTCTGCCATTTATTGTATAACTCCTCCCTACATTATTTCTTCCAAAATGCATCACTTCGCATTTATCCGGATTAAACTCCATCTGCCACCTCTCCGCCCAATTTTCCAGCCTATCTATATCCTGCTGCATTGCCCGACAATGCTCTTCGCTATCCGCAAGTCCAGCCATCTTCGTGTCATCCACAAACTTGCTGATTACACCTGTTACACATTCTTCCAAATCATTTATATATATCACAAATAGCAGAGGTCCCAGTACAGAGCGCTGCGGAACACCAGTGGTCACAGACCTCCAGCCGGAAAAAAACCCTTCGACCACTACCCTCTGTCTCCTATGGCCAAGCCAGTTCTCCACCCATCTAGCCACTTCTCCTTGTATCCCATGAGCCTTAACCTTCTTAACCAACCTGCCATGTGGGACTTTGTCAAATGCCTTACTGAAATCCATATAGACGACATCCACGGCCTTTCCTTCATCAACCGTTTTTGTCACTTCCTCAAAAAACTCCACCAAATTTGTAAGGCACGACCTCCCTCTTACAAAACCATGCTGTCTGTCACTAATGAGATTGTTCCGTTCTAAATGCACATACATCCTGTCTCTAAGAATCCTCTCCAACAACTTCCCTACCACGGACGTCAAGCTCACCGGCCTATAATTTCCTGGGTTATCCCTGCTACCCTTCTTAAACAACGGGACCACATTCACTATCCTCCAATCCTCAGGGACCTCACCCGTGTCCATAGAAGCGACAAAGATTTCCGTCAGAGGCCCAGCAATTTCATCTCTCGTCTCCCTGAGCAGTCGAGGATAGATGCCATCAGGCCCTGGGGCTTTGTCAGTTTTAATGTTCCCTAAAAAACCTAACACTTCCTCTCTTGTAATGGAGATTTTCTCTAACGGGTCAACACCTCCCTCCGAGACCCTCCCGGTTAACAAGCCCCTCTCCTCTCCTTTCCTGGTGCATTTTCATGAGCATGACGCAAGAAAGTAAGAAATAAGAGCACGAGGGAGCCATTTGGCCCCTCAAGCCTGCTCCACCATCCTGCCTGACCAATTGTGGCCTTAATTGCAATTATTTGTCTGCCCCTGACAACCCTTAACTCTGTTGTCAATCAAAATCTGTCTAACTCAGCCTTGAATGTATTCAATGACCCGACTTCCACTGGGGCCTGCAGCAGAGAATTTCAAAGATGAGCGAAGAAATTCCTCCTCACCTCCATCTTAAATGGGAGACCCCTTATTTTGAAATTGTGCTCTCGAGTTTTAGACTCCCCCACGAGGGGAAACATCCTCTCACACTGACTAGCCCCCTCAGAATCGTGCACTTTTCAATAAGGTGACGTCTCATTCTTTTACACCCAATGGGCAAAAGCCCCCAACTTTTTTTTAAAGTTTATTTATTAGTCACAAGTAGGCTTACATTAACACTGCAATGAAGTTACTGTGAAAACCCCCGAGCCGCCACACACCGGCGCCTGTTCAGGGTACACTGAGGGAGAATTTAGCATGGCCAATGCACCTAATCTGCACACCTTTGGAGTGTGGGAGGAAACCGGAGCACCGGGAGGAAACCCACGCAGGGGCGGCACGGTAGCACAGTGGTTAGCACTGCTGCTTCACAGCTCCAGGGTCCCAGGTTCGATTCCCGGCTCGGGTCACTGTCTGTGTGGAGTTTGCACATTCTCCTCGTGTCTGCGTGGGTTTCCTCCGGGTGCTCCGGTTTCCTCCCACAGTCCAAAGATGTGCGGGTTAGGTTGATTGGCCAGGTTAAAAATTGCCCCTTAGAGTCCTGCGATGCGTAGGTTAGAGGGATTAGTGGGTAAATATGTGGGGGTAAGGCCTGGGTGGGATTGTGGTCGGTGCAGACTCGATGGGCCGAATGGCCTCCTTCTGCACTGTAGGGTTTCTATGATTCTATGATTCTATGATTCAGACACGGGGAGAATGTGCAAACTCCACACAGACAGTGACCCAAGCTGGGAATCGAACCCAGGTCCCTGGCACTGTGAGGCAGCAGTGCTAACCACTGTGCCACCGTGCCGCCCTCAATTTGTCGATTTCCAAATCTCAAGAAAATATCGAAGGCAGAGTGGTGATTTGACTGAGATAGTGAGGATTTTGAATTGAATTGGTAGGAGAGACAAAGATTATTTCCCTTTAGTGAGGGAGTTAGGGCCAAGACGTCTGGACATTCAGGGGAGAACTTATGAGACACATCAGGCAGGATTTTCCAGCCGTGCTTGTCCCAAAACTGGAAAATCCCACCCAAGGTCAATGGACCTTTCCATGGTCCGCCAACACCCACGCCCGCTACAATTCCCGTGGCGGACTGGACGGGAAAATTCCCCCCCCCGTCGTCACATAGCAGGTGGTCGCAGTGTCGAACTTTCAGCCACAAAAAATGCCACAGGTCACCCGATAAATCTGTGATGTTTGAGAGCCTCGGGGTATGAAAGGATCTGGAGTCCAGGAAGATGAAGGACCTTGAGATACGGATTGGTCAAGATCTCACTGCATGACAGATCAGACCCAAGGGAGCTTCTGTGCCAATGCACGCTGACTCGATGTTGCAGCCTGATTCAAGCGTAGCTCGCCTCACCACGATTTCCTGACCCTTTATCCACTCAGGAACCCTTGTGTTAAGAAATAAAGGAACAATTTATGATCCATAGAGAAGTGAATTTATGGAATTATTTCATGAGGATGGTGTAAGAGCTCCAAGGAGCCCTTTTAGCATTCGACAAATAGGGCAGGGGATAATAAAACATGAATGCAGAGAATGAACACAGCATGTGATAATAAAGCTTAACTGTTCTAATGCTGTTGAATGAAATATTTATTCTGTCCAATTTTATCACACATGGGGACAGTCTAGCATGCCATTAAGCTGCGAATGTTAATCAAGAAACTTGTTGACAAGAAAAAATCATTTCCATCAGCCAATTCTAAAGATTAAAAATATTCTCAGCTTTGTAATTGAATTTCCAGCAATGGATGTGTGCTGGTGATATTTTAAATCATGTTTCTGACTGTGCTTAAATATATGTATGTTGTATATATTATAAAGAAACATCCATGTCTGAATTCCTCCCTTTCGCTGCTAAGCTTCTTGCCATTCAGGGCTGCGTGGGTTTCTCTAGCAGTTACTACCCTCTAAACTGCAGCGATCCATTAGCTGCAAAATTTGCAAACAAGGTTACCAACGTGACTGAAGATTTAAACAGTGCACCGACAGCACCAGTAAACAAGCCATATTCACAGCCGTATTGGCTAAATACTTGAAGGGAAGCACAAAAAAAAACAAAATCTTGCAGGGCTCTGGGAATAGCTCTGCCAAAGAGACAGCACAGGACCGATGGACCGAGTGTCCTCCTCCCGTTCTTCTGCGGTTCTTAACATGAGCTGCAGCGCCAAAAGGCAGTGGGCACCGGTAAATGCCCAAATGGAAGAGTGCGTGCAGGGCATGGGTGGCGCAAGTGGGTTAGCATTGCTGCCTCAGGGCACCAGGGATCCGGGTTCGATTCCCGGCCTTGGGTCACTGTCCATGCCGAGTCTGCACGTTCTCCCCCGCGTCCGCGTGGGTTTCCTCCGGGTGCTCCGGTTTCCTCCCACAGTCCGAAAGACGTGCTAGTTAGGTGCGTTGGCCGTGCTAAATTGACCCTTAGAGTACCCGAACAAGTGAGGGAGGGTGGCGACAAGGGGGTTTTCACAGTAACTGCAGTTTACTGTGTAAACCTACTTGTGGCAATAATAAATAAAGTTTTATCGAAACTGCCACCAAAAGGACATGCAGTATCTCTGAGAGGGAATCAGGCAAATGCCTCAGATGTGTCATTCCACATTCCCCCTGCCTATGAGATGCTGACTGATTTGTACCAGCCCAGTGTTTTCAGTAATTATTTCAGATCCTTTTAGCAATCCCAGTTGACTTCCTTATTTCATGAACAGAACCGTGGTGCATTGCACCATGTCAGAAACTGCTTTCCACAAAAAAATACAGAAAAATCAAGACTTGCAGCTTGTTCACACTCCTGCAACAACTCAAAATGCCACAAGCCCCATTGCTGGAAATTCAATTATAGATACATGGAAGACAGGAACAGGAGGAAGCCATTTGGCCCATCGAGCCTGTTCTGCCCACCATTCATTGCGATCATGGTTGATCATCCAACTCAATAGCCTCATCCCTGCTTTCTCCCCCATAACCTTTGATCCCATTCGCCCCAAGTGCTGTCTCCAGCCGCCTCTTGAATACATTCAATGTTTTGGCATCAACTGCTTCCTGTGGTAATGAATTCCACAGGCTCACCACTCTTTGGGTAAAGAAATGTCCCCTAACCTCTGTCCCTACCCCGAATCCTCAGATTGCGAATGGTCTACCCTGAATGAAGCTCAGGTTTCAAGTATTTTTAATACATGAATCACTTTGAAGCCAGGCAATTTGTTGTTTCAATGGGAATTGGATTTTAAAACTATAAAAAAAAGACAAAGGAGATGATTGGTGGTTTAAAATTTAAAGTTAAGTTTAAAGTTTATTTATTAGCATCACAAGCAGGCTTACATTAACACTGCAATGAAGTTACTGTGAAAATCCCCCAGTCGCCACACTCCGGTGTCTGTTCGGGTCAATGCACCCTAACCAGCACGTCTTTTTGGACCGTGGGAGGAAATCGGAGCACCTGGGGAACACCCACGCAGACATTGGGGACTCGACACAGACAGTGACCCAAGCCGGGAATCGAAACCGGGTCCCTGGCACTGAGAGGCAGCAGCGCTAACCACCGTGCCACCGTGCTGCCCAAATCCGCTTGGGTAGTGTTGGTTGAATGTTGGCCAGAATACCTCAATGATGGTTTGCCCATCTTTAAATACTGCTGTGGGATCTTTAATGTGTATCCAAACCTCCCCTGCATCGTAAAATGTTCTGATTAAGACGTAATACATCGGGCCTCCAGTTGAAGTTCAAGTCCTGGAGTGACTTGAACCCATAACCTTCTCACTCAATGGTGATAATATTCAGTGTATCTGTTTCTTTCTATTCTCTCTTGTGATGTGTGTGTCGTTGACAAGCCCAGCATTTGTTGCCCATTTCTAAATGCCCTTGAACTGAATGTTTGCTCGGCCATGTCAGGGGCAATTTTAGAGTCAACCACACTGCTGTGGGTCGAGAGTCACATGGGTGCCAGAGCAAGTAAGGATGCGTTCCCAAAGATGGGTTTTCAAGCATCAATTGATGATAGTTTCATGCTCACCACGACTGGGGTTTTACATTCCAGATTTTATCATTGAATTTAAATTCCACCACATTGCCGGGGTGGGATTTGAACCCATGACCCCCCAGAGCAACATCCGGATCCTCTACATGGCTCGTCCAGTGACACTGCCACGAGACCACCCCTCCTCCCCCTCCCTGCCAGCCTCGCCAACTATGTATCCCTATGAAGATAAGACAACCACGAGGGTGTTGGCTATGAGGGGAGGTTGAATAAACTCGGATTGTTTTCACTGGAAAGACGGAGGCTGAGGGGAGACCTGATAGATAGAGGCCTACAAAATTATGAGGGGCATAGACTGGGTGGATAGTCAGAGGCTTTTTCCCCAGGGTGTAAGTGTCAATTATGAGGAGGCACAGTTTCAAGGTGAGAGGGAAGAAAGTTTAAGGGAGATGTGCGGGGGAAGTTTTTCACGCAGAGAGTGGTGGGTGCCTGGAACACGCTGCCAGAGGAAGTGGCGGAAGCAGGCAGAGTAGCAACATTTAAGAGGCAACTAGATGGGTACATGAATAGGGAGGGAATAGAGGGATACGGACCGAGTAAGGGCAAAAGGTTTTTTTTTTTCATTTAGTTGGGGCATCATGATTGGTGGGCCGAAGGGCCTGTTCCAGTGCTGTACTTTTCTTTGTTCTTTATTTAATAAATCCAAAAGAAAAGATCCTTCACCCAAAGAGCGGTGAGAATGTGAACTGCCGACCACAGGGGAAAAGTTGAGTAGAAAAGCACAGATACATTAACTGGGAAGAAGCAGATCAAAGAGAAAGGAATGATGGAGGGTGACGGCTGATGGGCACATGGGGAAGAATGGGTGGAACATCAACGCCCATGGATTTGTTGGGCATTTCTCTGCAGTCTACTCCACGTAAGATCAGCAATCCCACCCCAAGTGGTGGATCCTTTGCTCCAATTTGGAATCGTGGTAATGTGTGTCAAATGTGGAGACTTTCTTTCTCCCCCACTTGCTGCTGGCATCATTATAAAAACAAGACTCCTGCTGAATAATGGCCCCATTACCGAAAGTACTTTGTCACAACAACGTTTTAGTGCTCAATGTTCTTCATAATGTGTCCCACCTGGATTTTTTTTTTCTTGTTTAAACAATTGCTTTGTATTTTTCCTCATTTTGCAGATCACAGAAGCGTTTTATATTCATTAGGCAGTAAACATTGAGGATCGGAATTTAGAAATAAGCTACAAGCAGATAGAAATTCCCCATTGGGTTTCAACTACATGTTGGCAATGATTCAGAATTATGAGAGACTTGGATAAGGAAGAACCAATATAAAGTGGATGGCCCTGTGGGTAAAGTCTCATCGTGTTGTGATAGGGAACCATACAGACGAGGAGGATAATGTGCTCCATCCCTTCTCTCTCTCTTTGGTTTATTGACTCATAGCTTGAGTTCTCGCAGGGGGCCTATACTGACCCCTGAACCCAGGAGGTAAAGAACAAAATGCCAGGGTTCATTACAAGAGTCAATGATGTTGCGTGAGAAGAGGTCTGAGCTTGACAAATGGGCATGAGGAGCAGGAGAAGGCCATTTGGTCCCTCAAGCATTTTCCGCCATCTATCAGGATCATGGCTGATCTTTCACCACTCTTCTGCCCGACCCCCATATCGCTTGACTCTTGTTGCTCACTTCCAAGGAACATGGTCACCAGGGTAAGATCTTTGGGTGGCATGGTGGCACATCGGTTAGCACTATTGCCTCACAGCCCCAGTGATCCAGGTTCAATTCCCACCTTGGGTCACTGCCTGTGCGGAGTCTGCACGTTCTCCTCCCGTGAATTGTTTTCCCTCATCTTCTTTGAAGAAATTGGACTTGACCCTTTCCATCTGACCTGCAGCCATCACGCTATTGGCCGAATTTTGATTGTGCCACCTCAGAAAGATGAATGCATCAAAATTCCCAGTGTACACTGGTACCATTTCATCACCCGGTGACACAGTGGTTAGCACTGCTGCCTCGCAGACACCCAGGGACCCGGGTTCGATTCCCGGCTTGGGTCACTGTCTGTATGCAGTTTGCACGTTCTCCCCGTATCTGCTTGGATTTCCTCCGGGTGCTCTGGTTTCCTCCCACAGTCTGAAAGACGTGCTGGTTAGGGTGCATTGGCCTTGCTAAATTCTCCCTCAGTGCAAATGCCCGAACAGGCGCCGGAATGTGGTGACTCGGAGAATTTCACAGTAGCTTAATTGCAGTGTTAATGTAAGCCAACTTGTGACACTGATAAATAAACTTTTACGTTGTGAGAAGAAAGCATGCAATGGAATGGTACTCCAGCAAGGACCTGGACCTTTCACACCAGGATTGAAGACAGAGTCTTTCTTTTGTGAAGATTTGAGGTCACTTCGGGGTCAATTGTAGGTTTCAGTGGGGAGGGGAGGAGTTGCGGGGGTGGTCGGGGAGAAACATACTTGTTTGGGCAAAAGCTTTATCCAAAGTAACTGGAGTATAATGCAATGGACTTGAGTGGACCTCATGGAATTAAAATGATTCCTTCAGGAAAGGAGCGCGAAGGGCAGAGAAGTGAGCCATGGAAATGTTGAGAGACCTTATATTAAGCTGATCTTTCTCTACATCCAACCAAGACTGTAGCACTACATTCTGCACCCTCTCCTTTCCCACTCCCCTATGTACTCTTTGAACGGTATGCTTTGTTTGTATAGCGCGCAAGAAACAATACTTTCTGACGGTCTCTTAATACATTTCACAACAGATTGGTAAGTCTGAGGTCATGTACCAACCGACTCAAGAACAGCTTCTTCCCTGCTGCTGTCAGATCTTTGAATGGACCTACCTCACGTTAAGTTGATCTTTCTCGACACCCTAGCTATGACTGTAACACTACATTCTGCACTCTCTCGTTTCCTTCTCTATGAACGGTATGCTTTGTCTGTAGCAGAGGAGCGCAAGATGTAGGAAGGAGCGGAGAAGTGAGCCATGGAAATGTTGAGAGATCTTATATTAAGCTGATCTTTCTCTACACCCTAGCTATGACTGTAGCACTAAATTCTGCACCCTCTCCTTTCCCACTCACCTACGTACTCTATGAACAGGATGCTTTGTCTGTATAACACACAAGAAACAATACTTTTCACTGTATCTTAATACATTTCACAATACGTTCTTGAGTCGGTTGGTAAGTCTGAGGACACGTACGAACCGACTCAAGAACAGCTTCTTCCTTGCTGCCATCAGACTTTTGAATGGATGTACCTTGCATTAAGTTGATCTTTCTCTGCACCCTAGCTATGATTGTAACACTACATTATGCACTCTCTCCGTTCCTTCTCTATGAACAGTATGCTTTGTCTGTATAACGTGCAAGAAACAATACTTTTCACTGTATCTCAATACATTTCACAACAGATTCTTGAGTCAGTTGGTAAGTCTGAGGATACGTACCAACCGACTCAAGAACAGCTTCTTCCCTGTTACCATCAGACTTTTGAATGGACTTACCTTGCATTAAGTTGTTCTTTCTCTGCATCCTAGCTAGGACTGGAGCACTACATTCTGCACTCTCTCCTTTCCTTCTCTATGAACGGTATACTTTGTATAGCGCACAAGAAACAATACTTTTCACTGTATGCTAATACATGTGACAATAATAAATCAAATGAAAATTTGACAATAATAAATCAAATCAAACACGCCAGGGGAGGTTGAGTAACAATGCCGCCTGAGCACCTTTTGAACAGGGCTAATCTTCTCATGCTGTGAGTCTGATCCGTTCCCGTCACTGGATTCCCAGTGCATCGTGTTGCCTGATGTGTAATCCAATAGCTCTGGCTAACAAAGATGTGTGGATTTAAAAATCATTGCCTGTGACACTAATATTCAGTCATTACCCTACTGTTTGAGATCTGATCCAGTGGTTTAACAAGGCAAAACAGTGTTCCTTTCTTCCATTATACCCTGCAGTGATAAATAAGACTTTGCCATTTCTGCGCTGAGAATAATGCATTCAGTTCATCAGTGAAGCAAAACCTTCTATTGCCTTTCAAGATGAAAGTCAGAGGCTCTTTGGGTTGCACTTGGCATTGAGATGGCATGAATTTTAATAGAATTGTCTTTACATTGTCAGTAAGCTGACGATAATTTGCAGGCTTATCAGATATTAAAATGTTGGGTTCTGCACCTGGTTGGGCTGCAAAAACCATGCTCAGAACCTTTCCTTCAACATTGTATGCAAATTAATTCCTGTCAGTGCACACCTGCAGTCGCTGTTTTCCAAAGCCTGGGTCTTGGCACATCAATTACTTTTCTTTTCATAAATGCTGCTGTGGACTGGTGCTTCTCACTCTGCCCTGGCAATTTACTCTCTGCTTTCTTTTTGTTAGATCCTCCTGTCAACCTGCTGCTTTAATGCGATTTGCCTCTTTGTCACAGGAGAGCGTTTCACCTCGTGTTTGTGAAGTATTTAATTCCACCCTTTTTCCGAGCCCAGTTGAAGGGTTCGGGGCGGGCGCGGGCGGCACAGTGGGTTGGCACTGCTGCCTCAGAGCGCCAGGCTCCAGGGTTCGACTCCCGGCTTGGGGTCACTGTCTGTGCGGAGTCGGCACCTTCTCCCCGTGTCTGCGTGGGTTTTCTCCTACAGTCTGAAAGACGTGCTGGTTAGGCTGCATTGACCATGCTAAATTCTCCCTCAGTGTATCCGAACAGGCGCCGGAGTGTGTGGCCACTCGGGAATTTTCACAGTAACTTCATTCCAGTGTTAATGTAAGTTTACTTGTGACACTAATAAACAAACTTAAAACTTTAAACAGTGCAGGAGGTCACCTATTATATCCGTTCACGGAATGTGGGTGTCACTGGCTCGGCCCAGCTGTTATTGCCCATCCCTTGAGAAGGTGGTGGTGAGCTGCTTACTTAAACCACTGCAGTCCACATAAGAACAGAAGAACTAGGAGCAGGAGTAGGCCATCTGGCCCCTCAAGCCTGCTCCGCCATTCAATAAGATCATGGCTGATCTTTTTGTGGACTTAACTCCACTTACCCGCTCACCATAACCCTTAATTCCTTTACTGTTCAAAAATTTATCTATCCTTGCCTTAAAAACATTCAATGAGGTAGCCTCAACTGCTTCACTGGGCAGGGAATTCCACACATTCACAACCCTTTGAGTGAAGAAGTTCCTCCTCAACTCAGTCCTAAATCTGCTCCCCCTTATGTTGAGGCTATGCCCCCTAGTTCTAGTTTCACCCGCCAGTGGAAACAACTTTCCTGCTTCTATCTTATCTATTCCCTTCATAATCTTATATGTTTCTATAAGATGGCCCCTCATTCTTCTGAATTCCAATGAATATAGCCCCAGTCTACTCAGTCTCTCCTCATAAGCCAACCCTCTCAACTCCGGAATCAACCTAGTGAATCTCCTCTGCACCCCCTCCAGTGCCAGTATATCCTTTCTCAAGTAAGGAGAGCAAAACTGTACACAGTACTCCAGTCCACATGGTACAGTGCTGCCAGGGAGGTCGTTCCAACATTTTGAGCCCAGCGACAGTGAAGGAACGGCTGATATATTTCCAAGTCAGGACGGTGTGTGGCTTGGAGGAACACATCCAGGTGATGGTGTTCCCAGGAATCTGCTGCTCTTGTTCTTCTAGATGGTAGCAGTTGCGGCGGCACAGTGGCATGGTGGTTAGCAGTGCTGCCTCACCGTGCCAGGGACCTGGTTTGAATCCCAGCTTGGGTCACTGTCTGTGCGGAGTCTGCACGTTCCCCTCCTGTCTGCATGGGTTTCCTCCGAGTAACGGATTGAGGAAGAATTTAGCAAGGCCAACGCACTTAACCTCGTGCTGGTTAGGTGCATTGGCCATTCTAGTTTCTCCCTCCCTTAGTGTACCCAAACAGGTGCCGGAGTGTGGCGACTAAGGAATTTTCACAGTAACTTCATTGCAGTGTTAATGTAAGCCTACTTGTGACACTAATAAATAAAACTTAAAAATAAATTTCGAACGACTGCCAAAGGAGTATAGCTGAGTTCCTGCAGTGCATCTTGTAGGTGATACACACTGTGCCTCAGTGGTGGAAGGAGTGAACATTTGTGGATGGGAGGCCAATCAAGCAAACTGCTTTATCTTGGATGGTGTCGAGCTTCTTGAGTGTCATTGGGGCTGAACTCATCCGGGGAAGTGGAGAGTGTTGCACTTGCTTTGGACACCAAAGAGAAGAAAAGTACACCTGAGTCACATAAGAGGAGCTTCTTATTTCATGTAGTCATTCTCAGGATGTGGGTATCATTGGCAAGGCCAGATTCTATTGCTCAGCCATTATTGCCCTTGTGAAGATGGTGCGGAACTGTCACTTGTTGCTCCTGTCCTGTAATTCCCATCTCCACGGTCAAATTCCTTCACAGTTCTTTCAAGACCATTGGTTTCTCTCCCTCCTCCATCCTTCCATGAGAAGCAGGGGTTGTCCACATGGCCTCTGGGGCTTGCCCAGGTGAAGACAACTTCCAGAATTCAGGCCTTTGTAAATGGAGATATGGCCTTGGATTTTCTGAATCATCCCGGGCCGGATGGAAAATCTGGCGACCCAGCAAAAATGTTCACCAACCTCTGGTAGTTCTGGGAGATCCCGGCCGCTGAGGTCAAAAGCAAGGAAGGTGTGGTGAACCTTGATGAACCTTATTGAAACTGATGAACCGGGACGGCCCGGTGGCACAGTGGTTAGCACTGCTGATCACCTGATGAAGGGGCAGTGCTCCGAAAGCTCATGATACCAAATATACCTGTTGGACTTTAACCTGGTGTTGTGAGATTACTTACTGTGCCTCACCACGCCAGGTGACTCTCTGTGTGGAGTTTGCACATTCTCCCTGTGTCTGTGTGGGTTTCCTCCGGTACTCCAGTTTCCTCACACAGTCTGAAGATATGCAGGTTAGGTAGATTTGCCATGCTAAATTGCCCCTTAGTGTCCCAAGATGCGTAGGTTAGGGGGATTATTAGTAGGGTAAATACGTGGGGTTAGGCGAAAGGGCTTTAGTGGGATCCTCTGTTGGAGAGTCGGGGCTGACTCGATGGGCCAACTGGCCTCCTTCTGCACTGCAGGGATTCTATGATTCCATGAAAACAGTTGAGCTGTACTCAGCTCAACTGGAGTACATCATAGAATCCCTACAGTACAAAACGAGGCTATTCAGCCCATCGAATCTGTATCGATCACAATCCCACCCAGGCCCTATTCCCGCAACCACACACATTTACCCTGCTAATCCCCCTGACACGAGGGTCAATTTGGCATGGCCAATCAACCTAACATTGTATTGTATCGGGTATTGTGAACAATTCTGGTCACCGCTGTTCAGAGGGGATTTACAAGAGCAGTTCCAGGGATAACGGACTTCAGTCACAGAAGGAGAGATTGAAGGACGTGCGGTAGCTCTCTTCAGAGGAAGGAAGGTGGAGAGGAGAGGTTTGGTGGAGGGACTCGATATCAGGAGGAATCCACGGGGAGCGAGCAGGGAGAGACTGTTCCTGTCGGCTAAAGGGCCAACGACCAGGTGACTGGCAAAAGAACCAAAGGCAACATGTGGAAAAAATTTTCGGCGACCGGGATTCTGGGATGCCCTACCTGAGAGGGTGGTGGAGGCAGGTGCAATCATGGCTGGCCAAGAAAAAAAGGAAATTGGATCAGCAGCTGAAGAGAAAGATGAATTGCTGGGCGATGTGGGGAGAGGGGCAGGCGAGCGGAACTACCAGAGAGACTCTCACAGAGAGTTGACATGAATGCAACAGCCTGAACACCGTCTGGTTCTATATAAGTGCAAGTTGTTGTTGCAGTTGGAGGCTTCATCATGGAAACAGCAGTCATAGAACCCTACAGTGCAGAAGGAGGCCTTTTGGCCCATCGAGTCTGCACCAACAACAATCCCACCCAGGCCCTATCCCCAAGAACCCCATGCACTTACCCTAGCTAGTCCCCCTGACACTAAGGGGCAATTTGGCATGGCCAATCCACCTAACCCTCACATCTTTGGACTGTGGGAGGAAACCGCAGCACCCGGAGGAAACCCACGCAGAAACGGGGAGAACATGCAAACTCCACACAGGCAGTGACCCAAGCCAGGAATCGAACCTGGGACCCTGGCGCTGTGAGGCAGCAGTGCTAACCACTGAGCCATCGTCCGCTAACTCCTCAAGAACTATTGATAGGCACATAATTGCCTCTGTTGTGGAAGCTCATTCAGGAAATGTATTCATTGGAAGTATCCAAGCATATAATATTTAACAATCTGGCTGACAGCACTTAGCCTTTGCGATTAACATTATGAATCAACTAGCACTGTGAGATAAAGCAGTTTAAGCTGCAGTAATCCTGTCTACAGGCAGACATCATTATTTGTAAACTACTCAGTGCGCTCTTAATTGTGTGTCCGCAATCCCCTTATCAAGGGAGGGAATAACATCTGGGTTATGACAAAGTCTAGTTGATGCCCCAAGCGGTGTTTGGTGTCACTCCCTTCTCTGGGGCAGAAGATGGTGGGTTCAGGTCCAAGGCCAGGGACGTGAGTAAAGATGTATGTTGACATTCCAGTGGCAGGATGCTGAGGGAGTGCAGCGCAAGCAGTTTCATTGAATGAAACATTAAACCGTGGCCCCATCTGCTCTCTCAGGCGGATAGAGAAGGTTTCTGTGGCACCTTTTAAGCAAGGTCTCCCTGGGGGAAGCCCGGGTCAACATTTACTCCTCGACCAACATCACTGGTTATCCACTTTGGAAGGAATAATAGTAAAATGGACTATTATCTAAATGGTGAAAAATTACAACATGCTACTGTGCAGAGGGACCTGGGGGTCCTTGTGCATGAATCGCAAAAACTCAGTTTGCAGGTGCAGCAAGTGATCAAGAAGGCAAATGGAATGTTGGCCTTTATCGCGAAGGGGATGGAGTATAAAAGCAGGGAGGTCTTGCTGCAATTGTACAAGGTACTGGTGAGGCCGCAACTAGAGTACTGTGTGCAATTTTGGTCCCCTTATTTGCGGAAGGATATATTGGCCTTGAAGGGAGTACAGAGAAGGTTCACCAGATTGATACCGGAGATGAGGGGGTTAGCTTATGAGGAGAGATTGGGTAGATTGGGCCTGGACTCGTTGGAGTTTAGAAGGCTGAGGGGAGATCTTATAGAGACATATATTGAAGGGGCTAGACAGGGTAGAGGCAGAGAGATTCTTTCCACTTAGAAAGGAAACAAGAACTAGAGGACACAGCCTCAAAATAAGGGGGAGTCAGTTTAGGACAGAGTTGAGGAGGAACCTCTTCTCTCAGAGGGTAGTGAATCTCTGGAATTCTCTGTCCATTGAAGCAGTGGAGGTTACCTCGTTAAATATCTTTAAGTCACAGGTAGATAGATTTCTAATCAATAAGGGAATTAAGGGTTATGGGGAGCAGGCGGGTAAGTGGAACTAAATCACTATCAGATCAGCCATGATCTTATTGAATGGCGGGGCAGGCTCGAGGGGCTAGATAGCCTGCTCCTGCTCCTATTTCTTATGTTCTTATGTTCTTACTGAGGCAGATGATCTTGTTATTACCGCATTGCTGTGTAGCGGATAACTTTTCTGCTTTTCTGATATTACCATTGTGCTTGCACACTAAGGGGCAACTTAGCATGGCCAATCAGCCTAACCTGCACATCTTTTGACTGTAAGAAGCATAATGCAAATTAGATTGGGCTGGTTCATACCATGCTCATTTCACAACAACAGAGCAAGCAGTCCCTTCACATTTGGTCCTGACGCCATTCCAACAGGTTTTACATTTGGTCTGGCTTCAACAACCAATTAGTAGAATTTATTTTAATTAATTCGTGGGATATGGGTGTTACTGGCTGAGCCAGCATTTATTGCCCATCCCTAGTTACCCTTGGAGGGCAGTTGAGAGTCAACCACATTGCTGTGGCTCTGGAATCACATGTAGGCCAGACCAGGTAAGGCCAGCAGATTTCCTTTTCTGAAGGACATATGTGAATCAGATGGGTTTTTCCGACAATCGACAATGGAGCACCCAGAGGAAACCCACACAGACACGAGGAGAATGTGTAAACTCCACACCTACAGTCATAGAATCCCTACATTGTGTAAAGAGGGCATTGGGCCCATCAAACCTTCACTGACAACAATCCCACCCAGGTCCAGACCTAAAACCCCACATATTTACCCTGCTGATCTCCCTGACACGAAGGAGCAATTTAGCATGGTCAATCAACCTAACCCGCCCATCTTCGGACTGTGGGAGGAAACCGGAGGAAACCCACGCAGATACGGGGAGAAAGTGCAAACTCCACATAGACAGTCACCAGAGGCAAGAATTGAACCCGGGTTCCTGGAGCAGCAAGGCTGGAGTGCCACCGTTCCACCCAACGTTTCATCAAAGTAACTCATTGGCTGAAAAGCATTCTGTGATGTCCTGGGGTCTTGGAAGTTTCTCTATGAATGCAAGTTCTTCTGAAAAGAAAATGTCTTCACAGTTATCTTTCCTTGGGACACGGTCGCCTGATGGCTGCCAACCCTTGGGTCTGCTGTAGTCCTATTCCACCCGACATAATCTTGTGCCCACCACTTCTTCAATCGCACAACGTCCCATTCACACATCAACTCTGTGCTTACCGTTCCAGAAACCAATCATAGAATCCTGCAAATTTCGGCAGGTTTCTGACTGAGAGGCGTTCAGTCATAATCCCACAGATGGTGGCTTCGCACCATTGGCTTCTCAGCCAAGCACATACACCAAATGTCTGAACCTGCGGTTTCTCTCGCACTGAGCAGGATTACTATTGCAACAACACTTTTTTTTGAGTGCAGAAGGAGGCCATTCGGCCCATCGAGTCTGCACTGACCACAATCCCACCCGGGCCCTATCCCCCATAACCCCATGCATTTACCCTAGCTCGTCCCCCCGACACTAGCGTCGCCAATCCACCTAACCCGCACGTCTTTCGGACTGTGGGAGGAAACCGGAGCACCCGGAGGAAACCCACGCAGACACGGGGAGAACGTGCAGACTCCGCACAAACAGTGACCCAAGCTGGGAATCGAACCCGGGTCCCTGGCGCTGTGAGGCAGCAGTGCTAACCCACTGTGCCACTGTGCCGCCCCCATTTAAACGTTTCCATCTTGGTTTTCATGTCCCTCCACTGCTTCACCCCTCCCTGTCTCTCTCACCGCCTCCAGCCCTCCAACTCTCGGAGGTCACGGTGCTCCTCCAGTGCCTTCTGCTCACCTCCAAATTAACCACTCCACCCTTGGCAGGCGTGGCTTCAGAAGTCAAGGTCCTTCCGTCAACCTCCCTGGCATTCCATCTCCTTCCGCTCCTTGAAGACTCTCCATGAAGCCTTGAGCAAGGTTTTGGTCACCAGTCCCATGACCTGGTGTCAAATAGAAACATTGAAACTAGAAGCAGGAGTAGGCCATTCGGCCCTTCAAGCCTGCTCCGCCATTCCTTTTGATCATGGCTGATTATCGAATTCAATACCCTGGTCCCTCCCTTCCTCCCATATCCCTTGATCCCTTTAGCTCCAAGAGCTATATCTAATTTCTTCTTGAAATCACACAATGTTTTATCCTCAACTACTTTCTGTGGTAATGAATTCCACACATTCATCACCCTCTGGGTGGAGAAATTTCTCCTCACCTCAGTTCTAAAAGGTTCATCCCTTATCCTCAAACTATGCCCCTAGTTCTGGACACCCCCACCATTGGGAACATTCTTTTTAAGTCTACCCTGTCTAACCCTGTTAGGATTTTGTACGTTTCTATGACATCCCCTCTCACTCTTCTAAACTCCAGTGAATATAATCCTAACCGACTTAGTCTCTCCTCATATGACAGAGCTGCCATCTTGATGAGAGCGCTCTTGTCAAGCCCCCTTGGACATTTTGAAACATCTGATGCCATGTCTTTGCTGCTGGGAGCAAGATTGTCAGCACAGAACAAACGATGAAGGCATGGAACTCTGTAATCAAGTACTGCCTGGCTGAGGTCAGCAGAGCCCATGGTGGAACTTTACTGCTCTACCCAGCTCAGGCCCACCCCGCATCTTTGAACAATCAGCCTTGGAGGAGTTGCACATGTGGGGCTGAATTCAATGCCCTCCCACAAAGGTGCGTTTGGACACAGGGAGCATTTATTCCGGCCAAGGGGTGCTGGGCGAGGACTCCGTGATGCCCTCCTGGCTCTGTCTAGGTTAACTCTGAAGTGGGAAGGTGGGTGAAAAGCCTTCCTGCCCCAACACCAATTGAGGCCCTCAGATGGGCCTTTAATGCCCTCTGCAGAGTAATATCCTGCTGCCGCTATTCAGATTCATGTGGTGAGCTCGAATGGCAAAAAACCCCCACCCTGTTTCCTTGCCGGCACCCACCAGGTTGGGGGAAGATTGACCCCTTATTGGCAGACACTCAGTGTCCAAACAAGGGTCCCAGCATCGGGAATCAAGGGGACTGGACAGGATAGATGTGGGAAGAATGTTCCCAGAAGTTGGGGAGCTAGTCACAGTCTAAGAATAAGGAGTGAGCCATTCAGGACTGAGATGAGGAAGAACCTCTTTACTCAGAGAGTTGTGAACCTGTGGAATTTTCTACAATAGAAAACTGTTGGGGTCAGTTCGTTAGATATGATCAATGGGGTGCTGGATGTGGCCCTTGCAGCTCAAGGGATCAAGGGGTCTGGAGAGAGAGTGGCAGTGGGATACTGAAAGTGCATGAGCAACCATGATCATATTGAATGGTGGTGCAGGCTCGAAGGGCCGAATGGCCTTCTCCTGCACCTATTTTCTATGTTTAAGTGGAGAGAGCAGGGAACTGAGGGCTGACGCCCCTTCTGCCCCTTCTTCTGTCCCCCCCGACCTGCCCACCCGCCAGCAACCCCCCCCTCCGCCCCCCCCCCCCCTCCGCGCCCCCCCCCCCCCACTGTTCAATGAACCCTTCTCTGTGACACCCTTCCTGCCCCCACTCAACTGAGGTCCTGGGTCCATCGCTGATCTTGGAAGGTCTACTGGGTGCCATTCCAACACCACCGTTGGGCTCCTGTTGCGCTCGCTCTAAGGAGAGCTGCAAGGCCTCAGATTGGCTGACAGCGCTCCAGAGGTTAGATTTCCACCACCAACTCCCCCAATCCCCCTCCCACCCCTGTTCCCCAACCCCCCCCGAACCCTGTCACTGATCCCGATGAAGGCCCGCTGTTGGCCATTAGGTGCCTGACTGAAAATGAATACGAAGGGTCGGCCTCAAAACGTGCAAAGTCATGCTCTCGCTGGCTCTCCGGACTGTGGACATAGCCGCCAACCCCCCCCCCAATTCCCTGGATTTAATGCCAGCCATAATTTCACACCAGGCTCCTCCTGCGAGCCACTCAGGAACAACTCCAGCAGGCTCCTCTTTTATTTCTGAGTGGGAGCACCTTTCATTTTGATTCATTTTCCCATTACAGTTAATGAACTCTTGAGCTCAGTGATCCGTTCCCTCTTGAAACTGGACTCCGAGACACGGCTGATTCGGAGATTAATAATACCTTCAGATCTATTTGCATTTGCAATAGGGACTCGATGAGTGCCTGTGGGGGTAGGGGAGGGGAGGGATTGGGGTGGGGAGGGTGGGGAAGGAGTAAGATAAGCTCGTCTGGGGAATTATCATCTCAGCTCAGGTCAAAGCTTGTGATGGAGGCACATCCAGGCAGCACTGCTTTGCACTTCACAAGGTCAACCAAAACCACACAGCTGTGACTGCCCCTCCCCCCACCCCCACACCACCTGCACCCTCCCTCCCCATCACTGCCCACCCCCCTCCCACCTCTCCCAAAATAAAAGTAGCTTTCTTAATTTTCTTTCTTGTCTTCGTTACAATGCAAAAGAGTTGCCCCCTGCCCCGGAAGGCCTTCTCTTTCATCAAGAATCTAGATGACTGACAAATGCAGCACTTGAGATGGTTTGGATGGAGAACATTAACCAGGGGAGGGGGAGGCAAAAGACCCAATCGGCGATTGTGGGTCGCAGAGCTAATGGGAAGGACACGGCGAATTATTTCGCTCAGGTGGCCCATTCTTACAGCGTTTGAAAGCTAAGCAGTTTGAACTTCCACAACATGGAAACGCAATGGCGTTCATCAAAACAACAAATGACACTCTGCCAATCCAGTGCGGAAAGGTCAGTCTCCACTGACGTTTCCAGATTCCTCCAAGTCCCCATTTCGCACCGGTTTTCAGAACTAAGTTGCATATTTTCTCATAGGGAAGAACACAGGCTGTGAAATGACACCGTGCGATTGTCAGTTCAAGTCCAAGATTCCACAGACACGACTTTGATGTCACCGACTATCAAGAGGACCTGTCAAGCCATTCCTACCTCTGACTTTCACACAGTGCAACGGTGGGCAAGCTGCATCCCCGGTGTGGGGCGGTCACAAGCAGGCCATCAGGGTTCTGGGTGCAGCCAAAGAGACATTTCATTGATTGTTGCCCCACACACACACACACACACAGTTGCCATATTCCGCTGAGTTCCATCGGCATAATGTTTTTCCTATCGGTATGACTTGATTTGATTTGATTTATTATTGTCACATGTATTAGTATACAGTGAAAATTATTGTTTCTTATGCACTATACAGACAAAGCATACTGTTCATAGAGAAGGAAAGGAGAGAGTGCAGAATGTAGCATTACAGTCATAGCTAAGGTGCGGAGAAAGCTCAACTGGTTTGGTGCATTGGCCATGCTAAATTCTCCCTCAGTGTACCCGAACAGGTGCCAGAGTGTGGCGGACTAGGGGACTTTCACAGTATCTTAGTTGCAGTGTTAATGTAAGCCTACTTGTGACGCTAATCAATAAACTTTTTGATTAAAATTTTCTTTATGTGCAAACCTCAACAATAATTCCAGGTAAAGGACTGACCGTATCACAGCCAAGTTCAGTCGTACCCTCAGTGATAGTTTGCAGGCACATTTGAAGGGGCTAGGACACAGAAGACCTTAAGCAGTCAGAGCACAAGCAAGCCATTCAGCCCATTGAGTCTACTTCCGCATTCAAGAAAATCATGGCTGGTCTGATTATGGCCTTTAGATCACTTTATTTTTTGTCTGTCCACCATAATTTTTGACTCACTTAGTCAAACATCTGTCTCACTCAGTCCTGGATATGTTCAATGGCCCAGCCTCCTTTGATATCTGGGGAAGAGAATTCCAAAGACCCCAATGACCTTTGTTTAATCAATGATAGGGAAGCCTGATAACCTCTAGTACATACAAGAAAAAGGCTGCGGACACTTGGGAAACTTGAATTAAAGCTGAGCAGGTCAGGCAGCATCTGTGGAGAGAGAGAGAAAAACAGAGCCAACGTTTCAGATGGAAGACCTTCCATCAGAATGGAAAATGTTTGCAATGTAACGGGCTTTAAGCAAGAGCAGGAACAAGAGAGGGATGAAGGAAGAGCAAAAAGTGAGGTTCTGGGATAGGGTGGAAGACAGGAGATATGAAATGACAAAAGGGATGATGGGTGTCAAGGGAGCAATGTCACGGATCTTCCCTTGTGTTCTTCGCCAGCCTCTACACTTGCTTGGAATCTGTCAAATGTCTTAACGTTTTCCAGGTCTGATGAAAGGTCTTGACCCAAGAGGTTAACACAGCATTTCAGAGGTTAATATACTCTCATAGTCTACTCATTGGAATTCAGAAGAATGAGGGGAGATCTTATAGAAACATATAAGATTATGAAGGGAATAGATAAGATAGAAGCAGGGAGGTTGTTTGCACTGGCAGGTGAAACTAGAACTAGGGGGCATGGCCTCAAAATTAGGGGGAGCAGATTTAGGATTAAGTCGAGGAGGAACTTCTTCACCCAAAGGGTTGTAAATCTGTGGAATTCCCTGCCCAGTGAAGCAGTTGAGGCTACCTCATTGAATGTTTTTAAGGCAAGGATAGATAAAGGAATTAAGGGCTATGGTGAGCAGGCAGGTAAGTGGAGCTGAGTCCACGAAAAGATCAGCCATGATCTTATTGAATGGTGGAGCAGGCTCGAGGGGCCAGATGGTCTACTCCTGCTCCTAGTTCTTATGTAGGTGAACTCTCGTTTTTCCCTCCACATATATTTCTGGCCTGCTCAGTTTCCCCAGCCAATTTCTGCCTTTTGTTTTGATGGACCGCGATTGAGGTCAACAAACTTAAGCCCAAATCTTAAGGGATCGACTCCGGGACTTTCCCCGCCTTCATGGTTTAGTTGCGTGTAAATCTAGGTGGCCCTTTGAGATACACTGTTAAATCTGTTTGGGGGTTCTTCAGATGAAGCCAGCGGTGTTACTGCGTGTCCCATGACCTTTCTTCTATTCATCTTTTCGGCCAGTAAGCAGATCCGCAATCCTGCCGAAACCTCCACAGGAACAGGCTGTATAACCTGGGAGATTTCTGACAAGTGAACAGAGTTCTATCATCTAACTTTCAAACTCCAGACCCTGACTGCGGCACCGACACACATCCCTTCAAAAGGACCGAGGTGGCAAAAACTCCAAAGTCTTTTTCTCAAAAGCGGATCACTCGTGCCTTCCCCCTTCGGTGCTCCCCCTCCCCCAACAACAGTGGATGGCTTTGAAATACTCCTTCTGTTCCCACTTATTTTGATCCCTGGTATTTACAGACGTGGGTTCTGAGAGAAACACTCCATCTTTTTAAGATGAATTGCTGGCAAAGCTATAATTCCAACGCGTGCAAAGCGAGGTATCATTAATCAGGTCTGGACATGTCCCAGTCGACTGCATTTCTATTTTTCTTAAAAAAATACTCTCGTAAAGAACGCCCAGCTTCATGGAAGAAATGGCACACTTTGCGTAGAAGAATCATTGCTTCTACGCTTTAGACACCGATACCAGGTGTGTTATATGCTGCGTGCAATATATGGCTGAGGAACACTAATCAAAGAAAAGTTTAAAGTTTATTTATTCGTGTCACAAGTAGGCTTACATTAACACTGCAATGAAGTTACTGTGAAAATCCCCCAGTCTCCATACTCCAGTGCCTGTTTGGGTACACTGAAGAAGAATTTAGCATGGCCAATGCACCTAACTAGCACGTTTTGCGGACTGTGGGAGGAAAGTGGAGCACCCGGAGGAAACCCACGCAGACACGGGGAGAACATGCAGACTCCCACAGTCAGTGACCCGGGTCCCTGGCCCTGTGAGGGACCAGTGCAAACCACTGTGCCACCATGCCGCCCCAAAGAATCACAGAATGACGCAGAAGGAGCCATTCAGCCCATCATATCTGTGCCACCTCTCTGAGAGAGCTATCTGATTTGTCTCATTCGCCCCACCCATCCTTTCCCCACAACCCTCCAAACTGAGCCTCTTCCTGAATTTATCCAATTATCTTTTGAAGGTTACTGTTGTAGGTGCTTCCTGCTGAATGGCCTACTCCGGCTTCCAGTTTCCATGCATTCACTCAGGCAGCGCATTCCAAAGCACAACGACCCACTGCAAATCTCAATGACGGACCTGGTCTACTGTTCTCCCCTTGTGTTGGATCTCCCAGAGCAGTCAGTTGGTTTCAATTAGCCTCAGTGCCCCTGTGCTTGGGAAAAGAAACTTCGGCCAGAATGCTGCCTCCAGTAACACTCTGCTGAAAATGGTGTGGGCGTGAATATTGGGTGAGGGAAGTGTGAGCAACCTCCTGGGCAAATGGACAGACAACCACCCAATGCTCGACCTGTAAGCAATGGGTCAAGTACTGGAGAGTGACATCAATGCCATAATATCCCAACCTTTCACAGAGAATAGGAGAAACTAGTCCAAGAGTCCTAAAATCCCTACAGTGCAGAAGGAGGCCATTCAACCCATCAAGTCTGCATCAACTCTCCAAAAGAGCATCCCACACATAGGTGGGTTGGCCATGCTAAATTGCCCCTTTGTGTCAAAAGATGTGTAGGTTAGGTGGATTGGCCATGTTAAATTGCCCCTTTGTGTCAAAAGATGTGTAGGTTAGGTGGATTGGCCATGCTAAATTGCCCCTTTGTGTCCCAAGATGTGTAGGTTAGGGTGGAGTAGCCATGGGAAATGCACAGGGTTATGGGGATAGGACGGGGGGGCGGTGGGCATGGGTAAGATGCTTTCACGAATGCCCTTTGGTCTGCGTCTCAGAAGGAACTGGCAAACACCCGGAAGGGATGGTGGCCTAAGTGGACTCCTTATGTGCTGTGTTAGCCTGTGATTTTAAAGTGCCATTGTAACTGTATAAAACCATGTTATGGTTCCATTCGCTGCCTCTATTGCTGCTCTCGCCTGGTCTCTTTCCCTCAATGCTTGTGTTCTTTGCCATCAGTGCCCTCTTTTGACCTCCTTTCACGCCAACAGTATGAGGTTTCCACGTTTATCTGGTTGTTTCAGGTTAGCTGCTTCAGTTTAGGGAGCTTTGGACAGAGGGCAGCTCTGGTTTAATTCATGTGTACGGAACCATGTTTTCAATCCAAGCTGGATGCCGATCAAGTGTGACTGCTGTTTAATTCATGAGGCTGATGGGGTTTAAGGGTCACTTCACTGTTGCAAAACGTTTCTGTGTTAGGGTTGATCACCAGAATGACAGAACTGCTACAGGGCAGAAGGAGGCCATTTGGCCCATCGTGTCTGCGCCGGCTCTCTGAATGAGCATCTCACCCAGTACCATCCACCCTACCTTCTTCCCATAACACAGCCCATTTCGGATAATACTCTAATTCCCTTTCGAATGCATCCATTGAACCTGCCTCCGCCACACTCTTGGGCAGTGCGTTCCAAACCCGAACAGCTCGCCCTATTTAAAGACTTTTGCATCTTTTACTAAACACTTTACAGCTGTGTCCTCTCGTTCTCCACCCTGACACGCAAGGCAACAGTTTCTCCCTATTTAGTCTTCCGGAACACTCATGATTTCGAATTTGGAGAGGTGATGGCCCAGTGGTATTATTGCTGGACTATTAATGCAGAAACTCAGCTAATCTTCTGGGGACCCAGATTCGACCCAGGGCAGCACGATGGCACAGTGGGGGTGGCATGTGTGGTTAGCACTGCTGCCTCACAGGGTCCCAGGCTCAATTCCGACCTTGGGTCACTGTCTGTGTGGAGTTTCAACGTTCTTCCCTTGTCTGCGTGGGTTTCCTCCGGGTGCTCCGGTTTCCTCCCACAGTCCAAAGATGTGCGGATTAGGTTAAATGGCCATGCTAAATTGACCCTAGTGTTAGGGGGATTAGCAGGGTAAATGCTTGAGGTTGTGGGAATAGGGCCTGGGTGGGATTGTGGTCGGTACAGACTCGATGGGCTGAATGGCCTCCATCTGTACTGCAGGAATTCTATGATTCTATGAATCCTGCCATGGCAGATGATGGAATTTGAATTCAATAAAAGTATCTGGAATTAAGAATCTACTGATGACCATGAAACCATTGTCATTTGTTGGTAAAAACCCATCTGGTTCACTAATGTCCTATAGGGAAGGAAATCTGCCGTCCTTACCTGGTCTGGCCTACATGTGACTCCAGATTCACAGCAATGTGGTTGACTCTCAACTGCCCTCCAAGGGCAACCAAGGATGGGCAATAAATGCTGGCCACCCAGCGATGCCCATGTCCCATGAATGAATAAATAAAAAACCTCCATCTGATCTTCTCTCAACTTCCTTTTCTCCAAGAAAAACGGTCATAACTTCTCCAATCTCTCCTCTTAACTGAAGTTCTTCATCCCTGGAACCATTCTCATGAATTATTTCTGCATCCTCTCAAATGGCTTCACATTATTCCGAAAATCTGGCTCCCAGAACTAGATGCAGTAGTCCAGCTGAGACTGAACTTATGACCTATGCAAGTTCAACATAATGTCCTTGCTCTTGTATTCTGTGCTCCTATTAATAAAGCCCAGGATTTACAGTACGATTTATTAAGTGCTCTCTCAACCTGTCCTGCCACCTTCAATGATTTATGCATATATATACCCATTCTAAATATCTACACTATCTCCGACCTTGACAGCTCCCATATGTACAATCCAATTTATCTTGTCTTCTTGCCCACCAGTTCCACTCTTGTCAGTGCCTGTCTGGAGAATCCTCCCTCCAAATCACTCGATTTCAAAACAGAGGAATTCAAAGACAAAATGCTGGCATGAAAAGTTTGGACAGAGGGACATCCTTGAGCTTATTGTTCCCTCAGGATCATTCAACTTGTCACGGTGGCAAAGAGGTGATATTTCAAACCTGATCATTGTCTGCGCGGAGGCTGCACGTTCTTCCCCCATGTCTGTGTGGGTTTCCACCGGGTGCTCCAGTTTCCTCCCACAGCCTAAAGATGTGCAGGTCAGGGAGAATTGGTCACACTAAACTGCTCTGCTGTGTCCAAAGAAGTGCAGGTTAGATGAATTAGCCATGCTAAATTGCCCCCACATGTTCCAAGATGTGTAGGTTAGATCTGTTAGAATGTAACCAGTGACAACTTTATATTGAATGTAATGTGACCAATGGGAACAAGATGTAAGGGTCAGCAGACCCAGTAAACCATGGAACCAATTACAGAGTGATGTAATAGTCAGCTGACCAGCTGATTCACTATAAATAAGGAACTATGTAGAATTGTGGGTAGCTTGGATTAGCCTAGGGCGAGGCCCCAAGTTTGGAGTGATGATGTTTCTTTATTAAACCCTTTATTTGATTTATAAGTTGGAGTAAGTTTTGTTGTATTTTCATTCGCTGCATTTTGAAGAGTTCCTTCTGAAGAAACAAGATGGATTAGCCATGGTAAATGAGTAGAGATTTGGGGATAGGGTGGGGCAGAGGGCTTGTGTAACCCGCTCTGTCAGAGAGTCAGTGCAGGCTCAATGGGCTGAATGGCCTCCTTCTGTGGTGTAGGGATTCTATGAAAAACAAAATGGGAGGAGGTACAATGTGAAAACATGAAACAGAGGCAGCTGACAGATGACAAGTGGACACACACCAACCAATGCCTGGTTCAATGACTAACCAATGTCAACATGCTGGAGCTCTGAGAGATGCTACGTAGGACATTGCAGAGTACTCTCCTTCCTCCAAAGATAAGCATTGCACTTTGCCAGGCAGGATATAACAGCCAGGCTCATTGGACAGTCAAGTGGACGCTTGGTCTCTGCACCAGTGTTCCAATGCACCCCGCCACCCAGGAGAGATCGTGTGTGGCCTGGCGGGCAGGGGCATCCTTGTCTCGATCAAAGAGATCGTTAGAAATTGATCAATAGAAGTGAATAGCAGGAATCAATCACACTTCCGCAGAACACCCGAAAGCACATCACAACCAATGAAATACTTTTGGGAGTATAACTCCATGCAGGAAATGTGGCAGCCAATATGCACAGAGCAAGCTCCCATGACCAGCTCATTTGATGTTGACTGAGGTGTATTCAAGTAACTGGTGTGCATCACCAGTGCAGGCTGTATTATTCCATCAATTGATGAAATGTCTTCATCAACATGCTGGATTCTATACTTTGCTACGTCAGTTTCAATGTGCCTGCCTGGAATGTGCCCGACTCGAAAGCATTGTGGCCATTGTCATCAGTTTTGGATTCTAGAATCACAGAATGTCTTCAGTACAGAAGGAGGCCATTCGGCCCATCGAGTCTGCACCGACTTTCCAACAGAGCATCCCACCCAGGCTCTATCCCCATAGCCCACATCTTTACCCCACCAATCTCCCGAACCTACACATCATTGGACACGAAGGGACAATTTGGTATGGCCAATCCCCCTAATTTACACATCTTTGGACACCAAGGGGCAATTTAAGCATGGCCAATCCTCCTACCTTACACATCTTTGGACACCAAGGGGCAATTTAGCATGGCCAATCCCCCTAACTTACACATCTTTGGACACCAAGGGACAATTTAAGCACTGCCAATTCACCTAACCTGCACTTCTTTGGACTGTGGGAGGAAACGGGAGCACCCGGAGGAAACCCATGCTGACACGGGAAGAACATGCAAACTCTGCACAGTCGCCTAAGGCCGGAATCGAACCCGGGTCCCTGGTGCCCTGAGGCAGTGGTGCTAGTCACTGTGCCACTGTGCCACCTTGAATAAGCTTTAAAATGTCACCAGAGGAGTTTCCAAAATAGAACATTTTGAGCATCCAGTGTGGTGTCTTTGTTCCCCTGCAGTAACACTCTGTTCTGCTGGCAGAGCTTCAGGGGATCGAGGTTTGAGAGTCCAACATGGAATGACCATGTGCTATCTCAAACCAACTCTTAATAAGCACAGGTTCCCAGCACAAAAACCCACCTCTGTCCGGCTCAATGGTGAGAATAACTTGAGTATCTCTGAGAGACAACCTGGGTGTCAGATTGGATAAATGAGATTGAGCAATAACAGGCACTAAAATGCATCCTCAAGACTATTAAGGGACTGGCTTCTGCTGTGTCTAACCTCTGCCAAATCTGATTTGAAGTATCAGATGAGGTATCTGGGAATTAGTTGAAGTGGATGGATTCGACAAAGAAAATGCTGCCTGCTCATTTAGTTGAGAAGCTTCAGTGCTATTTAAAATTTTCAGGTGCCCACTCAAAATGAGAGTGTTTAGTGCATGATTGGAGGGCCAATTGAAGGCCAACTGTGACATTAAGTTCATCCAAAGTTACTGCAGGCAGCAACGTACTGGTGTGAAGCTCAAAGACTTGATAAGTTAGGGGCTCCTAGATGACAGATGATTTGATTTTGATTTGATTTATTATTGTCACATGTATTGGGATACAGTGAAAAATATTGTTTCTTGCGCACTATACAGACAAAGCATACCATTCATGAAGAAAAGGACAGAGCGCAGAATGTAGTGTTACTGTCATAGCTAGGGTGTCGAAAAAGATCAACTTAATGCAAGGCAGGTCCATTCAAAAGTCTGATGGCAGCAGGGAAGAAGCTGTTCTTGAGTCGGTTGGTATGTGACCTCAGACTTTGCTCTCTTTTTTCCGATGGAAGAAGGTGGAAGAGAGTATGTCCGGGGTGCGTGGGGCCCTTAATTATGCTGGCTGCTTTGCCAAGGCAGCAGGAAATGTAGACAGAGTCAATGGATGGGAGGCTGGTTTGCCTGATGACTCAGCTACATTCACAACCCTTTGTAGTTTCTTGCGGCAGAGCAGGAGCCATACTCGTTACTGTGATAGAACCAGTAACGAGAGTCAAAGATAGAATTAGAAGGCAGGCACAGCTTGCAAGAAGTCACCTCGCTCTGGCGCCACCTTGAGAGAAAACAAAGATGGCAAGATCTCCGAAGAGACATATAGGAATTTTAAAAAGAACACAAGTTAATGGAATGGATGAAGTGAACTTGAAGCAATACGCCCAGAAACACCAGGCCATCGGGGCATGAGGGCATATGGTCAGGGTGATGAAGGGCAGGTGAAAAAGACGTCAACGTGCATTGAACAGATGGTTGTCAACTTCTTGAGCAGGTTGCCAGAGAGGCTGGTTGAGGCCAGAAAGCTCAACTTGCCTTTGGAACAACTGAACATGGAGAAAGACAGCAGGGTTGGCACACCAGAAAGCATGAGGTCAAAAGGATTAAGAGCTTTCTCCGTCTGAACCTACCTTGGGATAAATACGAGTTGGATCGTGAAGAAGGCACCGTGTTAATAATTGTTTTACATGGTGATGAACAAATAAGATTTTTTTTACAATTCTTTTCTTAAATCTGCATCATAAGTACCGTGAACACCATTAATTTGTGGATAAGCAACACACTTTTTACATAAGCAACACATTTATATGCATAATTTGTTAATTATTGCATGAAGATGCGCCACTAGGAATTACCATTTAAATTGCACTGAGGACCGCGTGCCAGACAGAATTGAGAATTACAATGATTTTAAATGTCGAGTAAATATATTCACAAAGATTTTAAGTTTTTCTGATGAAGATTGATTTGCATTTTTTGTCCCCCAGCTGAATCTTTTTAACAAAAGCAAGTCCAAATGTACACGCAACCATTTTTGTTCTAGCCCCCCAAGTATTATTAATTGCAGGTACTGACTGGTCCCATTTAATTCCTTCTACTCAGGCAGTCCCAAGGGATTAGCTTTTTCAAAAGGTTCTGAGATGCCTGTAAGTCCTAAGCGCAATCTACAGACCCTGCTACAGGGCGGCAGGTGGTTGTTTGGAGGTTTGTGTGCTCCCTCCCAAGTCTTGACTTTGCCTATGCATGTCCCCGATGGAAGTTCCTTGATGATATTGGTGCCTTTCAGAATGAGCCTCCTCCTCTCTGGTCAGTCATGAGTCATGAGTGGATGCTTGAGGACATCCTAAAGTGTTTCCACAGCCCTCCTGGGAAGGTCATCCCACAACCAAGCTCCAAGGAGAGTAGTTGGTCTGGAGGTCCGGTTTCAGATGCACAGAATGCATGTCCCATCCAGCAGGGCTGGTTTTTAATGATGACTTGGCTCCCAAGACTTGGACAACTTCCAACAGGCTCAAAGTACTGGAGAAATAACACTAACAATGCCTTCACAAGCTCCTCCAAAAGCGATGGCAAGAAAGGAGGTCCAGCAGCAGTGTCCTCTCCCGAGCTTCCTTTCAGTACACCTTTATAGAATCACCTACAGTGCAGAAGGAGACCATTCAGCCCATCGAGTCTGCACCAACTCTCTGACAGAGTATCTTACCCAGGCCTGCTCCCCCACCCTATCCCTGTAACCCCACACATTTACCATAGCTAATCCCTCTCACCTCCACATCTTGGGACACTCAGGGACAAATTAGCACGGTCAATCCACCTAACCTGCACATCCTTTGGACTGTGGGCGGAAACCGGTGCCCACACCCTGAGGAAACCCGCGCAGACATGAGGAGAACGTGCAAACTCCACATAGACAGTCACCCAAGGCCGGAAGTGAATCCAGGACCCTGGCGCTGTGAGGCAGCAATGCTGACCACTGTGCCATCGTGCCGTCCTCCTTGCCTGGTCATAGACCTTGGCTCAAAGAACTGTCGGCTTTAGGGGTCAGATGTTTGTGGATTCTGATCATACTCGGAAGTTGAGCTCAGAACCCAAGGCTGACCGTACAGTCCAGTGCATGCTACATCACATGGCTCACACAGGTCCTAGTCCCGTGCGGTTTCTAAATCCCTCAAGAAAATAGCATCAAATATTGATTCATTCGCCTTGTTGTTTGTAGTTCTCTCTGAGCACATGTTCAGACACAACTGCAATTACTGCAGTCCAAAATAAATTGGGGCACTTTGTGAGTTTTTTTAAAGTGCTATAAAAGCAAGCCCTGCCTGAGAGATGCTTTTTTCTCTTTGCATTGCAGAATCCTTCTAACAGTTCAATTAGTTCAATTGCCTCATATTTTATGAGCATTTCATCTGGGCATTTAAGACTTGGTCCCTGCTCAGCCCAGTCCTGTTTTGATGGAGATCAGAAAAAAGGCAAAGATCTCCTCCTGTAGTTATACCGACAATTGAGGTCTTGAGAGAATCCCAAGTTTCTCCTCTTAACACTCAGTGGCATCACCATCACTGAAACCCCCACCATCAACATGCCGGGGAGGGTTACCATTGACCAGAAAGTGAACTGAACCCAGCCACATAAATACTGTGGTGCCAAGAGCAGGTCAGAGGCTGGGAATCCTGCGGTGAGTAATGCACCTCCTGGCTCAAGGCACAGGTCAGGGGTGTGATGGAATACCCTCCACTTTTGCCTGGATGAATGCAGCTCCAACAACACTCAAGAATCTTGACACCATCCAAGACAAAGCAGCCCATTTGATTGCTGTGGTGAACCACTGTAACTACATGTGTATGCCTGGACACACCCATGCTGCACCTGGCCCGAGACTCCTCCCTTTCCACCTGAGACTCCTCCCTTTCCACCAGAGCGAGGTATGAAGGTGATGGTTCCTCCTCCTCGCCTCAGTCTAGGCCAGGTCAGCTACAAGGGTGTGCTCCTGTTCTTTGTGAATAAAAGCCTGTTAATTTCACTCAGTCACTGGAGTCTTCGTATCGTAACTGATAGTGCATCAATTGCTACCCATCCACTCCCTCCATCACCGAGGCACAGCGTGTCTCATCTAGAACATGCACTGTAGGAACTCGCTGGACTGACACCCCATCCGCCACCTTAAACATTCACTCCCTCCACCACCGATGCACAGTGGCAGCTGTGTGATACCAAATACAAGATGGCAACTTAGAATCATAGAATCCCGACAGTGCAGAAAAAAGGCCATTCAGCCCATTGAGCCTACACCAACAACAATCCCACCCAGGCCCTATCCTCGTAACCCACATATTTCACCCTGCTAATCCCCCTGACACTAAGGGGCAATTTGCCATGGCCAATCAACCTAACCCACACATCTTTGGAGTGTGGGAGGAAACCAAAGCACCCAGAGGAAACACATGCAGACACGGGGAGAAGGTGCAAACTCCACACAGACAGTCACTCGAGGCCTGAATTGAACCTGGGTCCCTGGCGCTGTGAGGCAGCAGTGCTAACCACTGTGCCACCATGGGCGGCCCTTATCAAGGCTCTTGCTTCCAGACCCACGACCTCTACCATCTAGAAGGGCTGCAAATCATAGAGCCATAGAGGTTTACAGCATGGAAACAGGCCCTTTGGCCCAACTTGTCCATGCCGCCCAGTTTTTACCACTAAGCTATTCTCAATTGCCCGCGTTTGGCCCATATTCCTCTATACCCATCTTACCCATGTAGATGCAGGGGAACAACACCACTTGCGAGTTCCCCTCCGAGCCACACACCGCACTGACTGGAAACTGTATCGCTGTTACTCCACTGTGGTTAGGTGAAAAGCCTACAACTACAAAGCCTTCCACACAGCACTGTGGGTGTATCAACACCGTAGGGACTGCAACCGGCTCACCAACATTTTATTTAGGGCAATTAGGGATGGGCAACAGATGATTTTGATTTGATTTGATTTATTATTGCCACATGTATTAGTATGCAATGAAAAGTATTGTTTCTTGCGCGCTATACAGACAAAGCATACCGTTCATAGAGAAGGAAAAGAGAGACTGCAGAATGTAGTGTCACAGTCATAGCTCGGGTGTAGAGAAAGACCGCATTTGTGCGAGGTAGGTCCATTCAAAAGTCTGACGGCAGCAGGGAAGAAGCTGTTCTTGAGTCGGTTGGTGCGTGACCTCAGATTTTTGTATCTTTTTCCCGATGGAAGAAGGTGGAAGAGAGAATGTCCGGAGTGCGTGGAGTCCTTAATTATGCTGGCTGCTTTCCTGAGGCAGCGGGAAGTGTAGACAGAGTCAATGGATGGGAGGCTGGTTTGCGTGATGGATTGGGCTTCATTCACGACCCTTTGTAGTTCCTTGCGGTCTTGGGCAGAGCAGGAGCCATACCAAGCTGTGATACAACCAGAAAGAACGCTTTCTATGGTGCATCTGTAAAAGTTGGTGAGAGTCGTAGTGGACATGCCAAATTTCCTTAGTCTTCTGAGAAAGTAGAGGCGTTGGTGGGGCTTTCTTAACTATAATGGCATGGGGGGACCAGGACAGGTCTAACCAGCGACAGCCACATGCTGTGAATGAATGAAAGAAAGATGCTGGGAGCACACTTCCAATTGCCTGAAAAGAAACTTTGCCACATTGTGCATAATTCTGACAAATTCAGTGAAATTCCCTCATGAAAAGAGCCAGGATATTTTATTTACAGAGCAAAGTCTAAATTATTGATATTAATGGAAAGAAAACTGGAATGACCAAAAAAAATTGTTTCAATTGCTGCAATTGAAGGAATGCCGTGGGTTGAATTGGAAATTAGGCGATGCTTCATCAAGTAATCTCCTGAATGAAGCGATGCCTCATTAACAATGTGTCTGCAGATTGGCAGACTACACTGGACGAATCCTTTACTCCATGGGATAAAACAGTCCGGGCTCAGTGCGCATCTTCGCATTCTTCGCTCAGAGCTCCTCCTTTTAACCTCTCTGGGGATTCCAAATCGGGAGGGAGGCCAGGATCTTAGGCAGGATTTTCTGGCACTTCCCGCCATCGTGATCTTCCAGAGCTGTCGGCAGCAGGACACGTGAGCCGTGCACAATGCCACAGAGCTCGACGGGGCCGGATGATCCAGCCGGTAGCCAATGGCAACTGCCTTGAGGGGCCCTTTGAATCTCTGTCACACCTTCCTCGGACCCTGGGTAACCCCGAGTGTTGTACAGCTGTGTACTTTTGAAGTGTGGTCACTGTTATGAAGGAAATGCCAATTTAGCGTGGCCAATCCACCTCACCTGCACATCTGTCATGTGTCAGTGGGAGGAAACCGGAGCACCCAGAGGAAACCCACGCAGACACGGGGAGAATGTGCAAACTCTGCACAGAGAGTCTCCCAAGCCGGGAATCGAACCCAGGTCCCTGGTGCTGTGAGGCAGCAGTGCTAACCACTGTGCCGCCCTGATCATTTCTAGAATCATAGAATCCCAACAGTGCATAAGGAGGTCATTCGGCCCATCGAGTCTGCACCGACCACAATCCCACCCAGGCCCTATTCCCATAACCCCACATATTTACCCTGCTAACTCCCCTGACACTCAGGGTCAATTTAGCATGGCTTCAATCAACCTAACCCGCACATCTTTGGACTGTGGGAGGAAACCGGAGCACCCGGAGGAAACCCATGCGGACTCGGGGGGAGAACGTGCAAACTCCGCACAGACAGTGACCCAAACTGGGAATCGAACCCGGGTCCCTGGTGCCGTAAGGCAGCAGTGCTAACCACTGTGTGCCGCCCCATAAAATACGCTTTCCGCTAAGCAAGCCATAAGCCAGGACTCCAGAGACTCAAGTAACTGCATTTGGCTGGTACGGAAATTGAACCCCAGATCCTCGGCGTTATCATCCCTAACCATCTGAGCTAACCGGCCCATGGCCAGTTGTAGGATGGGGCCGTAACATGAGAAGAGCCTCCTTGCTCTTCTTCAACAAGGCCCCATCAGATTGCAGACATCGTCCCAGCTAATGACGCAGGCAGAGTGGGACCTTGGTTGCTGGCACTGATAATATGGCATTCCTACAGTCTTGCGCTGGGGAGGGTCAGCTTAGGTTACGGTCTGCAAGAAACTACAAAAGGTCGTGAATACTGTAGCCCAATCCATCACGCAAACCAGCCTCTCATCCATTGACTCTGTCTACACTTCCCGCGGCCTCGGCAAAGCAGCCAGCATAATTAAGGAGCCCCACGCACCCTAGACATTCTCTCTTCCACCTTCTTCCTTCGGGAAAAAGATACAAAAGTCTGAAGTCACGGACCAACCGACTCAAGAACAGCTACTTCCCTGCTGCTGTCAGACTTTTGAATGGACTTACCTTGCATTAAGTTGATCTTTCTCTACACCCTTGCTATGACTGTAACACTACATTCTGCACTCTCTCGTTTCCTTCTCTATGAACGGTATGCTCTGTATAGCGCGCAAGAAACAATACTTTTCATTGTATGCTAATACATGTGACAATAATAAATCAGATCAAATCAAAGTCTTTGGGCCCAATTTTACCATCAAGTTGCCCCCTTTACCAAGGGCCGAAAATGGCCACCGTCAGGACTGCGCCCGAAACGGACCCGACATCAATTTAAATGCATCTGCATGCTTTCTGGTGGGGGTTGGGGGAGGGAGGCGAGTCAGATGGCTCTCTGGTGGGGGTGGGGGGAGGGAGGTGGGTCAGATGGCTCTCTGGTGGGGGTGGGGGGAGGGAGGCGGGTCAGATGGCTCTCTGGTGGGGGCGGGGAGAGAGGCGGGTCAGATGGCTCTCTGGTGGGGGTGGGGGAAGGGAGGTGAATCAGATGTTGTCTGTTGGGGGGAGGGAGGTGGGACAGATGTCTCTCTGATGGGGGGGTGGGGGGGGAAGAAGGGGGGTCAGGTGGCTCTCTGGTTGGGGGGGGCAGGTGGGTCAGATGGCTCTCTGGTGAGGGGGAGGGAGGTGGGACAGATGTCTCTCTGGGGGGGTGGGGGGGAGGAAGGGGGGTCAGATGGCTCTCTGGTCGGGGGGGGGGAGGCAGGTCAGATGGCTCTCTGGTGGGGGGGGAGGGAGGCGGGTTAGCTGGGACCCTGGTGGGAAGGGCAGGGGGCAGGGGCGGGGCGGGGGGGGGGGGTCCGCTGCCATTCTGCGTGTGATTGATGGGGGAGGAATGGGGGGGCGAGGAGCCCGCAATTGGACTGGGTGGGGGGGGGGGGGGGGGGGGGGGTGGAGGGGATAAGGGGGTCAGTAATTTTGTGGGGGTGGGACAATGTCTGCGGGGGCCCAGGGGCGGGGAGACATTATCTGGCCCCAGAGCGATGTGGCAGGGGAGCGTTTTTCTCCATCTTTTTTTTAAAACTGCGCATGCGCAGTTGGAGGCGCCGATCGGAGCTGTAGTGTTTCGGACGTGATAAGTCCCGCCCAGCGCGATTCAGAATCGTTGCTATCTTTTCAGGCAGAGTGCGTATGGGGCGCCTGAGAACGGGTCTAACAGTCGGATCTGAAACACTCCCAGTTTCAAGTCCACCCGGCACTCAGAATCAAAATGGTCAAGTCAGGCCCTTCCTGTCCTGGTGTGGAAGTCTGATCTTGCCAACGTTCCCCATGCCAATGAGACTGCCGCCCCGGCTAAGCTGACCCTCGCATCAATTTAAACAACAAAATCCAAGCGCTTGTGTCAATTGAGATTATTTGCAGCAAAGGTTCACATTCCCGATTAAATTGGTGCCGGGCAGAGCGCGCTGGGTTACAACAGTAATTCAATCTGGCGATTCGGCTAATGAATATAAAACACTAACAGCTGAGGTGGCTCCTGTTTATTGAGGTTTTATGAATCCCTCAATTGAATTAACGTCCGTCAGTCCATTGAGAGACACCAAGGACCAACAACCCCCAGCCCCCCCCCTGCCCCGCCCCAAGCCGAATCGCATTTCTTTCACTTAATTGAAGCGCATTCAAATAATTATTTCAGAACAATGGTGCAGAGATAATGAGTAACATTCGTATTGCTCGGCGCGGGTTTGTAAGGCTCCTGGGGTGGCCCGGACTGTACAGGCGCCATGCACGTGGACTTGATGCTTTCAGAGTGTCATTCATTATGCATCACTTTGGAAGTGTACCGATTGCGGACACAACACAACAGCCATTTGTATTGTAACGGAACAGAATATTTCCTCAATGGTGAGTGTAACTAGTTTAATCAGGCAATTGAGGTGGGCCTGTTAGAATATTAATTCCCTGATTCAGGGCCAAATTGGTCTTTTGTTGATGTTTTGTTTGCACTTCAGTCCTGCGCCCCTGACACCCGGTGCGGAGTGGGAGGGGGGGGGGGGGTTGGGGGGGCCGCAGGGAAGGAGGAGAACCTCCTCGTGAACCTGCTCCTGGGCCGGGCAAAGCTTGCCATAAACAGGTCCAGGCAGCGGGCAACCAAGGGGGCCACCTGACCTGACTGTCTGCTCCTCTACCACGGCCACATTTGCGGCTGGATGTCCCTGGAGAGGGAGCATGAGTTGTCCGAGGACACTGTCAACACCTTCCATGCCCACTGGGCACCGCAGGGACAGGGGTGAATTACTGACCCTTTTAATCACATTTTAATTTGATGTTTTAAGTTTGCTTTCCACTTTGTCTTTTGTTTGGGGCGGTTCCCTTCCTTTTGGGGGCTGCCCCTTTTAATTTGTCTCCTCGTTAATTTGAATTCGTTTATTTGGCTGGCCCAAAAAGATTGGGCCAACCAGGCAGCCTCTTGCTTTGCATTTAACCAGGAGTGTCAGTTCCTCTGGGACACTGAGTGTAGACTGCGTACCGAAAGCATTCTGTATGCTGTTGTCAGACTTTGTAAATAAAGGGATTTTGGTGAAGGGACTTCTGCCTCTGAGGACTTATTACAGCAAGAAATTAGAAAGTGTAGATGTCCAAAGGGACTTGGGTGTCCTCATCCATTATTCACTGAAGACCAGCATGCAGGCGCAGCAGGCTATTCGGAAGGCTAGCGGTGCATTTATCTTTATCGCAAGAGGATTTGAGTAGAGGAGTAATTGAGGTGTTGTTTCAATTGTATAGAAGCTTGGTTAGACCGCACCTGGAGCACTGTGACTGTTTTGGTCCCCTTACCTCAGAACGGATATTATTGCCACAGAGGGAGTGCAATGAAGGTTGTCCAGACTTGTTCCCGGAACGGCAGGACTGTCCTGTGAAGAGAGATTGTGTAATAGGTCTTCAGAGGCAGAAGTCCCTTCACCCAAGGAACTACAAAAGGTCGTGAATGTAGCCCAATCCATCACGCAAACCAGCCTCCCATCCATTGACTCTGTCTACACTTCCCGCTGCCTCGGCAAATCAGCCAGCATAATTAAGGACCCCCATGCACCCCGGACATTCCCTCTTCCACCTTCTTCCTTCGGGAAAAAGGTACAAAAGTCTGAGGTCACGGACCAACCGACTCAAGAACAGCTTCTTCCCTGCTGCTGTCGGACTTTTGAATGGACCTACTTTGCATTAAGTTGATCTTTCTCTACACCCTAGCTATGACTGTAACACTACATTCTGCACTCTCTCGTTTCCTTCTCTATGAATGATATACTTTGTATTGTGTGCAACAAACAATACTTTTCAGTTAATACATGGGACAATAATAAATCAAATCAAAATCCCCTTTTCTACAATTCCAACAGCAGTACACAGAGTGCTCTCAGTCAGCAGTCTACCTCCAGGAGTGCCAGAGGAACTGACACTCCCGGTTAAATACAAGGAAAAGACTCCCTGATTGGCCCATCAAATGATTCCTTAATCAGGGAGTTCATATTCCAACAGGCCAACCTCAATGGCCTGATTGAAGTCATTACAGATTGGAGAAATTGTATTCTCTAGGATCCATGAGGGGTGATCTCATTAAAATCTACAAAACATTGAAAGGCATGGATACAGGTGAGATGTTTCCCTTGGGGAGTCTAGAAGCAGGGGACAAAAATTCAAAATAAGGGGGAAGTCACTTAGAACCGAGAGGAGGAGACATTTCTTCACATGGAGGGTTGTGAATCTTTGGAATTTTCTAGCTCAGAGGGCTGTGGATGCTCAGTCATTGAGTATGCATAAGGTAGAGATTGATGAGGGGTTATGGGGGTAGTGTGTGTAAAAGACATTGAAGTGTCCGATCAGCCGTGATCGTATTGAATGTTGGAGCGGGCTGGAATGGCCTATTCCTGTTCCTGTGGTCCTACGTTCCTCAGCAACCCACACACAGCAATGAGGTGACTGGCTAGTTAATCTGTATTCAATCACATTTATTGAAGGGAGAATGTTGGAGTGATGCAAGGGAGCTCTCCCGACTCTTCTTCAATGATCATCCATTGGACCTTGGACGTTTGTGAAACTCAGAGGAAAGTTTTTCCAAATTTTCTTTGTATGGGCGGCCTATCTTCAACAGAAAACCCAACCTCAGCCTTCGAGGAACATGTTGTGATATCACACCACATCTTAGATGTATTTTTTTATAAAGTTATACAACATGATTTCAAATTTTATCGCTTGGACCAAACATCTGGTGACAGATGGAATGTGGAGACTAATTCCTTCCTAACAGCACTGTGGGTGTACCTACACCACACCGACTGCAGTGGTTCAAGAAGACGGCTCAGCACCCACCTTCTCAAGAGCAATTAGAGATGGACAATAAATGCTGGCCTAGCCAGTGACTCCCATGTCCCAAGAACGAATTAAGGTAAAATAAAACTGAATTCTTCCTGGGACTGCTGGATCTATTGGGAGCCCCTGTTTACACGCCAGTCTGTGATCTATAGTTCAGCTCTGGAAACCACCACGTGAGACACTTGAGCCTAAGGCAAGCACTTCGAGCAAACACCGATCCTGTTTGCTAAGCATCTCAAGTTTGACCATGCCACAAGTCACCAAGACCATAACATCCACTCTGACTAACAGATGAGGACCCTTCTCAATGATCTGGCCTGTCCCGCACAATAGCTACGGACGGCATCCAACATGATCCCCTCGGAATGAACGAGGTCGAGAGTTCAAATGAATAATTCCTCTCTGACCACAGTGGCCCCAACCTCTCTCCTCTTGGTCATCGGAATTAATCTGGAAAATCACTCCAGTTCTGGCAATTCCCTGCCGATCATCTCAGCCGGGGTAACATTTGGAACTCTCTTTGGAGCCAGTGGCCACCTACATTCAATTAGGCAGTGAGGAGTGGGCAAAAATCAATCACTGATTTACGAGTTTTTAAATCTGAGATTGATACCTTTCGGTTAACAAAAATTTATTAGGAGATATGGTCCAGAACCTTCCAGCCATTAAGGCCGGCAGGATCTCCCAGTCCCGCTGAGGGTGCACCCCCACTGAGGGGAGCATTCAATGGGAAACCCCATTGACAAGGGCAGGACCAGAAGATCCCGCTCCCGGCCAATAGCAGGCCACCTCCAGTTGCCCCGAATCACGCGTGGTAAATCCCGCCCATGGGGTTAGGTTACAGATCGGCCATGATCTGATTCCATCGTGGAACAAGCTCGAAGGGACGCTCTACACAGAGGGTGGTGAGTGTCTGGAACGAGCTGCCAGAGGTAGTAGTTGAGGCGGGTACAATTTTGACTTTTTAAAAGCATTTAGACAGTTACATGGGTAAGGTGGGTGGAGAGGGATATGGGCCAAACACGGGGCAATTGGGACTAGCTTAGTGGCTAAAAAAAAAGGGGCAGCAAAAGACGTTGGGCCGAAAGGCCTGTTTTCATGCTGTAAATCTGTAATGTCTCTATGACTCTGAATGGGCTGGCTACTTCTGTTCCTATGTCCCCTGTATTTCAGTACTGACAAGTATGCTGGTGTATATTAAGGAAGTGCAGGTCCTGGTTCAGCTTTGATCCCGTCCCCCCACTCGGTTGAGCAAAACAATTCAGTTCAGTTTTGTGAACATATGTCCTATCAAACTGAGACTCTCTATGAGGGGCGGAATTTCTTCTGTTCCTGCGAGTGTTGCGCCCAGGTCCCCATGCACTCACCCGCACAAAAAAACTGGGAAATTCCTCATCTTCTGGCCAAAGATACAGCTGCAATTACCACATTCAGTGGTTCCAGGGAGCATGGAACAGGTAGCACGACCGAAGAAGCTGAGACATTTTCCAGTGCCCTGACCAACATTCCTCCCTCAAGCAACGCCCACTACTCCCGTACAGGCTGATCAATCACCCCTCCCGGCCCCATTTCCCCATGTGTAAAGTTGGTTGCTGTGTTTTCAGGTATACAGTTACTGCTCTAAGCGCACCTTCGCACCCACACCATTTTGTTTTAACCCTTGTGGGGATAGTAGGGGGAGTGGTAGAAGGAATTCCAAGCTGACTATCAGCAGGTTGAGCAGCGTTGAACGCTCCTTCTGTGGCCAACACAGACCTTGGGGTTGGACTTGGGCACAGAGTTTCAGGGCCAGGGGTAGAGGCGCTCTAATTGTGTCACAAGGCCTCATAAAAGTTAGTGAAAGAATTAATTCCATGTCAAGTGCTTTGACTACTTTCTCAGAAACATGATAAGTCATGCCACACATGCAAATCAATTTGCTTACTCTTTGTTTGGATGTTGCATAATTTATCGTCTATATTCAAGTCTCAATAGTAACCTAGTGCCATGCAAAATAATAAATTGAAAAAGAAATTCTAAAACTTACTGAAGGACATCTCTTGAGGGAATCCTTGTGCTTACAGATACCTTAATCCAGTGGGCCACACACTGAAGCAAGCCTTCTGAATTTTTAATGACCATTTCGAAGTATATTTAGGATAATATTTGATTTCATCCAAGGTTGGGATTTTGAAACAATGTCCCTGTAGTTCACTGAACAATGGCATACAAGAACTTCAGAAGGACTTACAGTTACTTAGTCAATACTGACTGAGTGTCTTCCAGAGGTCAACTCTTTCCACGACCACCCATGAGTTATCCATGACTGGCGCAACAGGGATAGTTCTTGTGTTGCTCCAGAAAATGGCCATTTTGTATGGTGCCAAGGGGTATTTGGGGGGGTGGGGGCAGTGAGGGTTTAAGTACATCTCAATCTTTCAGAAAACTAGCATCAGGTTTGATGGGCTAATTGTTCTCCTTCCGTGCCATCCCTTTCGGGTAGCACAGTGACACAGTGGTTTCTGCTGCCCCACAGCGCCAGGGACCCGGGTTCAATTTCCGGCTTGGGTCACTGTCTGTGTGGAGTTTGCACGTTCTCCCCGCGTCTGCGTGGTTTTCCTCCGGGAGCTCCGGTTTCCTCCCACAATCCAAAGATGTGAGGGTGAGGTGGATTGGCCATGCTAAATTGCCCCTTAGTGTCAGGAGGACTAGCTAGGGTAAATGCATGGGGTGACGGGGATAGGGCCTGGGTGGGATTATGGTCAGTGCAGACTCAATGGGCCGAACGGCCTCCTTCTGCACTGTAGGATTCTATGGCTCTATGATGATTCCTCTGCTGCAACAACCTGGGCTTGCTAATCCCCCATGGGAAATACAGCAAGATTTTCCTCACTTTTCGCCTACGTTCGCCACTTTCCCTCTTTTGTTACTTTGTCAATACTCAAGTCTTCCTCGTTGTGCGAGGAGGATGTTGTCATCCAGTAGATGGAATGGGGCTGATGGCCTTTCGATTTGCATTTGGGAAAACGCTTCCACTTTGGCAATGGAAAGGTTATGAGATCCTGAACAACACCTGTTTCAATTTATGTAGCACCATTAACATAGTATAACGCCCCCAAGGTGCTGCATAAGCATGTTTTCAGGCAATAGGTTATGATGAACCACATCAAAAAACATACTGAAGAAGCCAGCCAAAAGCAGGTTCAAAGGGACAGGTTTTAGGAGCAATTCAAATGAGGAAAGAGAGAGAGAGCGAGAAATAGTTGGGGAGGGGACAATAGTGATGCCCAGTGTTTCACTGAAGAAATTTCATAATTGATTTTGATTTGATTTGATTTATTATTGTCACGTGTATTAACATACAGTGAAAAGTATTGTTTCTTGCGCGCTATACAGACAAAGCATACCGTTCATAGAGAAGGAAAGGAGAGAGTGAAGAATGTAGTGTTACAGTCTTAGCTAGGGTATAGAGAAAGATCAACTTAATGCGAGGTAAGTCCATTCAAAAGTCTGACAGCAGCAGGGAAGAAGCTGTTCTTGAGTCGGTTGGTACGTATCCTCAGACTTTTGTATCTTTTTCCCGACGGAAGAAGGTGGAAGAGAGAATGTCCGGGGTGCGTGGGGTCCTTAATTATGCTGGCTGCTTTGCCGAGGCAGCGGGAAGTGTAGACAGAGTCAATGGATGGGAGGCTGGTTTGCGCGATGGATTGGGCTTCATTCACGACCTTTTGTGGTTCCTTACGGACTTGGGCAGAGCAGGAGCCATACCAAGCTGTGATACGACCAGAAAGAATGCTTTCTATGGTGCATCTTGCATTTGTGTAATCGGTGAGAGTGCAGAGTCTCAGGGTGGTGATGGCTACAGAGATCTGGAGGGACCAAGACGACAAATAACTTTTAGTGCTACTTAAAGAGACCCTTTACTCCCAACAGAGAAGCCACCAATCAGAAAGAGAGCCAAGGTTGGAGATTGTTAACAAAGATGTGTGGGTTAGGTTGATTGGCCATGGTAAATTGCCCTCAGGGTAAATGCGTGAAGTTAAGGGGATAGAGCCTGTGTAGGATTGTGGTCGGTACAGACTTGATGGGCCAAATGGCCTCCTTCTGCAGTATAGGGATTCTATGATTCTATTCTATGATTGTGGACCCATCTCTTTGATGTACATCTCCAGTGAGCACAGATGCAAACTCAGTTTGCCCTGCCGAAGCCACTTTTGATTAGACATTAGATTAGATTAAATTGGATTAGATTAGATTAGATCAGATTAGATCTGAGGTAATTTAGTCTATATTGCAGGATACTTGAGTGCAAATTCAAAGAAATAATTCTAAATTTGCAAAGGTCTTTGATAAAACCACATGAAGGAGACTGGGTACAGGTTGCGGTATCCAAGCTTAGAACAACAACTGATATTTATTTATGTACTGCTGATAATGTGACAGAAAAATCCCCAAATGCTCCAAAGGAGAGTGAGTAAACCAAATCAAACACTGAGCAGATATTAGGTCAGATGATCTTGGTCCAAAGGTAGATTTTAAGGAGAGGCATATAGGAAATAAGTGAGCTGGAAAGGTGTTGTTCGGAGGTGTGGCATCGGTGTGGTCAGGGTGGGCAGGAAGGAAGTGGAGGTGGCACGGTGGTTAGCACTGCTGCCTCACAGCGCCAGAGACACGGGTCCAATTCCAGCCTCGGGTGACTATCTGTGTGGAGTTTGCATCTTCTCCCCGTGTCTGCGTGGGTTTCCTCCGGGTGCTCCAGTTTCCTCCCACAGTCCAGTGATGTACAGGTCAGGGGGATTGGCCATGCTAAATTGCCCCTTAGTGTCAGAGGGATTAGGAGGGTAAATACGTGAGGTTACAGGATAGGGCCTGGCTGGGATTAATGTCAGTGCAGCTCCTTCTGTATTGTAGAAATTCTATGAGTCTCTGTGTGGGAAGGGGGAGGGTAGTTTCAAGAGCTTGGAACTAAAAGGCAAGGCCACCTATGGTCGAGTGATTAAAATGGGGGAGCTCAATGAAGCGAAGGTTGAAAAGGCTTTGGAAGGGTGGACGATTTGGGGATTTCAGTTTTCCAACTGCATGTTCTTTCCTCCAGTCATATCAATGTGACTGAAAGCATTTCATACTTAATACCAAAATTCTTTAGTGAACAAATAAAAATTAGGAACAAGATTGAAATGAAAGACTCACAAAGCTGAACTTGGTTTCACCAGTGAGAAGTAAATTAAATTGGGCAGGGTGGGAAGGGGGGTGTAGGCAGTGGAGATTCTCCTGGCCTTCATTGCTGAGGGGCATAGTTACGAGAAAGCTATCTTGAGCAGTGAGTGCAGAGATAGAGGACATAGATATGCGCTCAACAAGGCTCAAGGGACATTAGTGGATATGTTGAACAGACTGCCAGGAAAAGCCATTGATGTTATTTTGATGAATTTCTTCCAAGACCTGGATAAATAAATGGTTGATAATGAACTCAATGTTTTATGGGGGGAGTGGGTGGAGTGGGTGGAGGCGGGGGGGGGGGGGGGGGGGGAGTTGAAATTACATCATCAAATCCCAGGGAGCAGAATGATTCCGATGCAGTAAGTGTTGTACGAGGTGGGAATCACCTGGAAAGGACAGTGAGGTATGGTTGAATAATGTAGATGTGAGGTGGATGAATCCTTTGCGCTTCCACTTTATTATTTTGGGGATATGAGTACAGAATTTTGTCTCAGGAGATTAATTGGCTGGCGGTTGGGTCAATGATGGCATAAATCTTTTGTTGAAAATTGGATTTGAGGAACTGGCTGGCGTTTCCTTGCTCACGCTTTTCCAACCTCACTCTTCTGATGGATCATCCTCATTAGTTGACACACGATGGAATCGTAGAATCCTGGCAGTGCAGAATGAGGCCATTTGGCCCATCGAGCTTGCACCGACAAAGATTCCACCCAGGCCCGATCCTCCGTAACCCCACATATTTACCCTGCTCATCTGCTTGACATAAAGGGACAATTGAGCATGGCCAATCAACCTAACCCGCACATCTTTGGAGCGTGGGAGGAAACCAGAGCACCCGGAGGAAACCCACGGGGAGAACGTGCAGACTCCACACAGACAGTGACCCGAAGCTGGAATCGAACACAGGTCCCTGGAACTGTGAGGCAGCGATGCTAACCACTGCGCCACCGTGCCGTCTCTAATCTAGGGTTACACTGTATCGACTTTTCTGACCACTTAATTAGTTGTAATTAGCCACTTTTTCTTGTTTTCATCGGTCTTCTGGTTACTTCCTGCTGTCTAACTTACAAAGGCGAACTGAGAATGTTCAAATGAAAGAATTGTTCAATTATTCTGACAGCGCAAGATACATCAAAGCGTAATGATTTAACAGGAGTTTCCTGACCTTCCCATGTGGTCACATACATAGGGCTTCCAACAGAATAACATGTCGGGAGATGACATCTGAGTAGTTTTTGTGCTTTGGTGCAGCATGCTTGGGAGGGACAGGTGAGTTTGAGCTTCTCATTCTCAAAGCTGAGTATAAACATTCGCAGGTCATGCTGCAGCTGTACAGAACCTTAGTTAGGCCTCATTTAAAATATCGTGTACAATTCAGGTCGCCACACTACCAGAAAGATGTGGAGGCTTTGGAGAGGGAACAGAAGAGGTGTACCAGGATGTGGCCTGGTCTGGAGGGTATCAGCTACGAGGAGAGGTTGGATAAACTCAGTTTGTTCTCACTGGAACGACGGAGGTTGAGGGGTGACCTGATAGAGGTTTACAAGATTATGAGGGGCACGGACAAAGTGGATAGTCAGATGATTTTCCTCGGGTAGAAAAGTCAAGTACTCGGGGACATAGGTTTAAAGTGCATGGGGGAAAGTTTAGAGGAGATGTGCGAGAGAGGGGTGAAAGTCTGAAACGTACTTCCCAGGGAGGTGGTGGGAGCAGGTATGATAGCGGCATTTAAGGGGCAACTAGACAAATACATGAATAGGATGGGAAGTGAAAGATACGGACTCCTTAAGTTCATACGGTTTTTAGTTTAGACAGGCATCATGATCAACGCAGGCTTGGAGGACCAAAGGGCCTGCTCCTGTGCTGTACTTTTCTTTGATCTTTGTTCTCCACCACTGTTGCTGACGGAGATTGCTTGTTGTGATTATATCAGTAACCTCTTTATCCTTGAATTATGGATTCATGGACCATGAGCTATGTCTCAACAGGGTTTGCACGACAGGGAGTGGGACCAAGAACTCCAACTAAATTCTTCCTATTTGAGCTTCAGCAGATCTTGAGGCCAAAGGTCGCGCCCACGAGCGATTATCTTCTTGGTCTTGACAGTCCAACTATTTAACAAAAACAACTTGCACTTACATAACATCTTGAACATAACAAAAGCTCCCAAAACCCTTGCACAACAAGCAAAATTTGAAACGGGTCATCCTAGGAGACAAAAAGAGAAAATGCTGGAAAATCTCAGCAGATCTGACAGCATCTGTGGAGAGAGGGAATGAAGTTAATGTTTCAAGTCGAAGATGACGAAGGGTCATCCTGACTCGAAACATTGGCTCTATTCTTTTTAGAGGGACATGGACGTCTCTGGCTGGGCCAGCATTTATTGCCCATCCCTAGTTGCCTGAAGGCAGTTGAGAGTCAGCCACATTGCTGTGGCTCTGGAGTCACATGTAGGCCAGACCAGCTAAGGACGGTAGATTTTCTTCCTTGAAGGACATTCGTGAATCAGATGGGTTTTTCCGAACATCGACAATGGTTTCATGGTCATCGGTAGATTCTTAATTCCAGATATTTTTGATTGAATTCAAATTCCACTGCCTGCTGTAGTGGGATTCGAATCAGGGTCCCCAGAACATTAGCTGATTAATGGTTTAGCGATCATACCACAAGACCATCGCGTCCCCAGCAGAAGCTGAGATTTTCCAGCATCTTCTGCTTTTTGTTTCAGACTCCAGTGTCTGCAGTATTTTGCTTTTACCACCCAAGGAGATGTCCAGGCAGGTGACCAAAGGTTGGTCAGAGAGGCAGGTTTTCAAGGAGTGTCTTAATGAAGGAAAGAGCGGCCGAGAGGTTTCAGAAGGAGATTCCAGAGCTCAAGATCAGGCAGCTGAAGACAGGGCTGCAAATGCTGGAGCAATTAAAGTCAGGATTGCTCAAGGGGAAGAATATAGAATGCAGACAGCTCAGAGTGTTACGGAGTTTGAGGAAGATTTCAGAGATAGGGAGAGGCGAGGGCATGCGGAGGCTTGAGAGCAAGCGCGAAATTTTTAAAATTGAGGCATTGCTTGACTGTGAACCAATGTAGGTCGGAGAGCCCAAGAGTAATTAATTGGTAACCAGGTCTTGTCGCTGGTAAGCATGGTTTGGAGATGCTGGCGTTGGACTAAGGTGGGCACAGTAAAAAAATCTCATAGCACCAGGTTAAAGTAAACAGGCTGATTTGGAATCATGAGCTTTTGAAGAGCTGCTCCTTCATCAGGTGAGTCTCAGCAGTGCTCCAAAAGCTCATGATTCCAAATAAACCTGTTGGACTTTAACCTAGTGTTGTGAGACTTCTTACCGTCAGTGGTAAGGACATAGTGTCAGGGTTTTGAATGACCTCAGGTTTATGGAGGGAGGTGGGCCAGGAGTATGTTGGGGCAGTTTTAACCACCTAGATTTTCAGCAAAGATTGCCCAGTTGCAGAGTGGGTAGCACTGCTGCCTCACAGTATCAGAGACCCAGGTTCGATTCCCAGCTTGGGTCACTGTCTGGGCAGAGTCTGCACATTCTCCCCGTGTCTGCGTGGGTTTCCTCCGGGTGCTCCGGTTTCTTCCCACAGCCCAAAAGACAATAACATGGAACATGGAATTCCTGCAGTGGAGAAGGAGGCCATTTGACCCAGCCTGCACTGACCACAATCCCACGCAGGCCCTGTCCCCGTAACCTCAGCCATTTACCCCATTAATTCCCCAAACACTAAGGGGCAATTTAGCATGGCCAATCAGCCTAACCAGCACATCACTGGAATGTGGGTGGAAACCAGAGCACCCGGAGGAAACCTACACACACATGGGGAAAATAACATGCTGGTTAGGTGCATTGGCCATGCTAAATTCTCCCTCATTTGTACCTGAACAGGTGGCGGAGTATGGCGACTAGGGGATTTTTCACAGTGACTTCATTGCAGTGTTAATGTAAGCCTACTTGTGACGCTAAGAAATAAACTTGATAAAACCTTAATTAAGAGTAAGACATCCAGTTAGAAGCCTGTGCCAGGATTAAGATCTTACCCCATCCCCCCAAAGTGGTCCATCTTCCCAATGATTTGTCATGTGGATTCACACTGCCTCTTATCCTTAGAAAAAACATTTGAACAAAGATTTCTCTTATGGACGGCACAGTGGTTAGCACTGCTGCCTCACAGGGCCAGGGATCTGGGTTCGATTCCTGGCTTGGGTCACTGTCTGTGTGGAGTTTGCACGTTCTTCCCCGTGTCTGCATGGGTTTCCTCCGGGTGCTCCGGTTTCTTCCCGCAGTCCAAAGATATGCGGGCTAGGTGGATTGGCCATGCTAAATTGTCCCTTAGCATCAGGGGGATTAGCTAGAGTCAATGTATGGGGTTATGGGGATAGGGCCTGGGTGGGATTGTGGTCAGTGCAGACTCGATGGGCCGAATGGCCTCCTTCCGCACTGTAGGATTCTACGAGGATTCCCACTGCCTCTTATCCTCAGAAGAAACACTTGAACAAAGATCTCTCTGACTTGGACTCAGAAATGTTGTCTTTGGGGGATTTACCCACTCTGCCTCTTCTCCTTCCGAAAGTAAAACTGAAGGAACGGCAAGAAGGACGAGAAGCAGGTCATGAAGTTCAAAGACGTTTGTCAGACAAGGATTGTTGGCTGACAAATCGCCTTCATTTCAGCAGGGGGCACGGATACGGAGCACGTAATTTTGATAAATGATATTTGTGCAGCCAGGAACAGAACAGGAACAGAATATTATGAGGAAACAATTGAAATAATCTGAAGGGGTTTTTTTTTTTGCAATGATTACAACAGCACACACATTGAATAAATGGAAGACAACTTATATATTTTGCTAACCCAGCGTCAGACAGTCGAATATTTAAAAGCGCAGAACGATTCGTTTTTCCTCCAAGCGTATTACAGAGGGACGTTCAAGGCAGAGACAATAACTGTGATTAATACCAATTTTAACTGGATAATTAAATCGGGGAATTTCTTTTTCTTGATTTACAACAAATGCTAAAATAAACATGGTAACACCAGTTTAATGACACTGCACTGATTTTGTGCTGGTTGGTGCAAGATTCTCAATTACCATACTAGATTTTATCAATTGAGCTTCTTGCGCTCAGTGTTGGAGTGGACCTCAGACTCAATGATTCAATGACAAAGGTCTTTGAACCTGATGACCCGCTTGACACTCAAGACTGGCCTTGACTTGGTCAAGTTGACCCTCCATTTAAATGGAGTGCCAACAAACACCAGGCCATGAGAAGTGTAACCATTCTTAGAATCCATAGAATCATAGAATCCCTGCAGTGCAGAAGGAGGCCATTCAGCCCAACCAGCCTGCACCGACAACAATCCAGACAGCCCCCATCCACGTAACCCCACATATTTAGCCTGCTAATCCCCCTAACCTCCACACCCTGGGACACCAAGGGGCAATTTAGCATGCCCAATTAACCTAACCCGCTGTTCTTTGGAGTGTGGGAGGAAACCGGAGCACCCGGAGGAAACCCATGCAGACACGGGGAGAATGTGCAAACTCCACACAGACAGTCACCCGAGGGTGGATTCGAACCCGGCTCCCTGGCGCTGTGAGGCAGCAGTGCTAACCACTGTGCAACCCCCTTTAAATCTTCTCTTAGTCTTCTTCCCTCCAAGGAAAACGGTCCCAACCTCTCCAATCTAACCTCACAACTGATGGTTTTAGTTACGATAGCTCCAGAATTGCTTGGTGGGCCAGATATTTTTTTTTTCTGAAAGTGGGCGGTTCTTGTGCATCCCTCACAACCTCACAATATTTGAGAGGGTGCTGGAGTGCTTTGGAGATCTACCTGTTAGTTCTTGGAATCCAGCTGATAGGGTAGAAGGCTATTTCTCATTTCACCACTCTGAGGTGTAATCAGTCAATCTCAACTGGATTTTGACTGAGCATGTGTTCAGAGCTCTATAATGGCATCAAACTGGCACTCTTGAGTATGTAAACTGTGTTCATTGTTCAAAGGTTTACTGGACTGATTCAAAGGTTTACCAGGCTGATTCCTGGGATGGCAGGTCTGTCACATGAAGAGATTATATATGGTTAGGATTATATTCATTGGACTTTAGAAGAGTGAGAGGGGATCTCAGAGAAACTTATAAAATTCTAAGAGGGTTAGACAGGGTAGATTCAGAAATAATATTCCCAAAGGTGGGGGAGTCCAGAACTAGGGGTCATAGTTTGAGGATAAGGGGTAAATTCTTTAGGACCGAGGTGAGGAGAAACCTCTTCGCCCAGAGGGTGGCGAATGTGTGGAATTCACTCCCACAGAAAGTAGTTGAGGCCAAAACACTGGGTGATTTCAAGAAGAAATTTGATGTGGCTCTTGGGGCTGAAGGGACCAAGGGATATGGGGGAAAGGCAAGATCAGGATATTGATTCTGATGATCAGCCATGATCAAAATGAATGGCAGAACAGGCTCGAAGGGCCAAATGGCCTACTCCTGCTTCTAGTTTATTTGTTTCATTGCAGAGTCCCAGGTACACCGCAGGGGCAGGTACGGGGAGCTTTACACTCCTCATTTAATTGTGCAACACCCAACGTACACAGTGCTCACCGTGGATGCTGAAAATGGAAATTCTCCCATGCGCGTCCTCAAAGAGTATGAAAATGTTAACAACAAGATGTACGATTCCAAGTTACACAATGCCAAGCCTATTAGAAATTTGGCAGAGCGCTGCATAATGTGATAGGTGTCAGCTTGCAAATCTGCCCTGTTTCATCTTATAATAACCTCTGCAATATCTATCTTTCTGAGACATTTATAATAATGTGCCGGTACCTGAGCCTTTAGAAGTAGCTTTCAATAAGTGCATGCTGATAGAGTCCTCACGTCTAAGATGGATTCCCTGCACTGAGGCTAGGTGGACAAAAACCACACAAATAATGCGCGCAGCTGAGATTAAAGAAATAGTCCCCCGTCAAGACTAAATAGTTTGATTGTTTAAGCTGACGCACATGTCACAAAGAACTAAGCTGGGAGGATTGGACTAACAAATGGCAGCAGATATCAAGCCCACCTGGGCGATAGAAGTAATTAATATTGATCACTGCACTATCAACTACCTGCTGTCTGGCTCCAGCTGACAAGGCATTATCTATAATGGCCATTCTACCGGTGGAGCAAGATTCTCATCCACTGTGAGTGAAGGGCATGATAACTGAAGCAGGAAACCTGACTTCATGCCTCTGAATTCTGCTTTGATTGACAATTTTGATTAATTGTGAAAGAATCTTTCCTTAAAAGATCTACTTCTGGCCCTCACTTCAATCAAAGGCAGAGAGAGAGACAGACAGACAGATAAAACTGAAATTGTGGCCCACGCTCTTTTATTCCTCTGGATATTTTATGGGCTGGACGCGAATTGAGAATTCTGCAGATTGCCTTTCCCGGATAAAAAAAAAAGATGGCAAAAGATTACTGACACATCATTTCGCTCTGACCGAGATATTGCCTGCGATTGTCATCCAAATAAGCTGCACTTTTTACTTTTGTTTCGCATTGCATCTCAGGTTCATATTGATTTTAATTGAAGAAATTAATTGATCCATCTTTCTTTTTAAAACGGGTTTGCAATACGCCTCTGCTTTTGATGAATTACTTATTGATGACCCTGGTGTTGAACACTGGCGGAATGGAATTTATTTCTGCTGTTGCGGCTGTACCATTTATAATGAGCGTTAATCTGATTGGGAATCTGCGTTATCCGGCGCTTGTGCTCGCTGCCACTTGGAGCAGTCGAGGGGAGTATCCCAAACGCATACCCAGAGTTTAGAAGGATGAGGAGGGGGGGTGGATCTTATTGAAACTTACAGGATACTGCGAGGCCTGGATAGAGTGGACGTGGAGAGGATGTTTCCACTAGTAGGAAAAACTAGAACCAGAGGGCACAACCTCAGGCTAAAGGGATGATCCTTTAAAACAGAGATGAGGAGGAATTTCTTCAGCCAGAGAGTGGTGAATGTGTGGAACTCTTTGCCGCAGAAGGCTGTGGAGGCCAGATCATTGAGTGTCTTTAAGACAGAGATGGATAGGTTCTTAATTAATAAGGGGATCAGGGGTTATGGGGAAAAGGCAGGAGAATGGGGATGAGAAAAATATCAGCCATGATTGAATAGCGGAGCAGACTCAATGGGCCAAGTGGCCTAATTCTGCTCCTATGTCTTACGGTCTTATGGAAACAGTTTCTCCCTATCTACTCTGTCCAGCCTCCCCATGATTTTGAACACCTCTATTAAATCTCCTCTTAGCCTTCTTCCCTCCCAGGAGAACAGTCCCAACCTCTCCAATCTACCCTCGCAGCTAAAAGCTTCTCATCCCTGGAACTGTTCTTGTAAATCTCTTCTGCGCCCTCTCTCATATGCGTTCGCATCCTTCCCCACAGTGCAGTGTCCGGACCTGTACACAATACCGGGTGAGATAACCTACATGATGACACACCCAGAGTCATTGGTTTTACAATGTTCTTTTCCATTTGGGAATTGTGGCCCTCGCTGGTTGAGTCAGCATTTATTGCCCTTCCCTAACTGCCCTTGAACTGAGTGGTTTGCTCGGCCATTTTCAGAGGGCATTTTAGAGTCGATTGCTGTGAGTCTGGAGCCACATGACCAGTCAGGGTGAAAGATTTCCTTCTCTAAAAAGAACATTCGTGAAACAGATGTGTTTTACGACTGTCAATAATGGTCTCATGCTCACCGTTCGGCCTTTGATTCCAGATTTTTACTGAATTCAAATTTCACCATCTGCCATGGTGGGATTCGAACCTGGGTCCCCAGAACATTACCCTGAGTCTCTGGATTATTAATCTGGTGACAACAGCGCTATTCCACCAAGTCCCGAGGCAGTGTATAAATACACAACACTGATGTGCTTCTTCTGGTACTTTACTTGTTAATCAAATCAGTCTTAAACATCTGATTCTCTAGAAGATGGTTACATGAGATGGAGAATGACCATCAGATATCTTGATGGACTTTACAGCCAAAGAAATAATTCTGACGTGTAGTCGAGGTAATGACTTTAATCAGGTAATTGAGGTGGGCCTGTTAGAATATGAGCTCCCTGATTAAGGGCCTCAATCCCTTGGTCCTTCTTTGCTGAATTCTAAAGAGCTCCCTGATTAAGGGCCAAATTGATGGGCCAATCAGGGAGCCCCTTGCTTTGTACTTAACCAGACGTTTCAGTTCCTTTGGGACTCCTAGTGTAGGCTGCTCACTGAAAGTATGCTGCTGTCAGACTTGTAAATAAATGGATTTTGGTGAAGGGACTTCTGCCTCCGAGGGCTTATTGCATCAATGTTGTAATGTAGGAAATACAGCGGCTACTTTGTGAACAGCAAGCTCCCACAAACCTCAATGTCTTCATGTCCAGATAATCTGTCCCTGTGAGGTTGAGTGAGAGATGAATATTTGCTAGGACATGAAGGGTAACTCCCCTGCTCTTCTTCAAAAGGATCTTTTACAGTCAACCGAACAGACAGACTTTGTCTGTCCTTTGTCTGTTTGGTTAAACGCTTCACCAAGAAAGATGGCATCTCAGGCAGTGCAGCAACCCCCCCAGTACTGCACTGGAATGTCAACCTTGATTTTGATGCTCAGGTTCTGATTGGGACTTGAACCCAGAACCTTGTGGCGCAGAGGCAAGAGTGCTACCAACTGAGGCATGTCTGGATAGACGGAACCTTTTGGCCATGCTGAGTTCTCCCTTAGTATACCTGAAAAGACACTGTAGTGTGGCGGCTAGGGGATTTTCACAGTAACTTCATTGCAGTGTTAATGTAAGCCTACTTGTGACAATAAGCACAGAATCACAGAATACTACAGTGCAGAAGAGGCCATTCGGCCCATCGAGTCTGCACCGACGCATGAAAGGCCCTGACCAGCCTAACTAATCCCACTTGCCAGCATTTGGTCCATAGCCGTGAATGTTATGAAGTGCCAATTACTCATCCAGGTATTTTTTAAAACATGTGAGGCATCCCGCCTCCACCATCCTCCCAGGCAGTGCATTCCAGACCATCACTACGCTCTGGGTAAAAAAGATTTTCCTCAAATTCCCCCCTAACCCTCCCACCCCTCACTCTTTACTTGTGTCCCCTTGTAACTGACCCTTCAACTAAGGTGAACAGCTGTTCCCGATCCACCCTCATAATCTTGAACACCTCAATCAGGTCGCCCCTCAGTCTTCTCTGCTTCAGAGAAAACAACCTAAGCCTATCCAACTTCTCTTTATAACTTAAATGTTCCATCCCAGACAACATCCTGGTGAATCTCCTCTGCAAGCCCTCCAGTGCGATCACATCCTTCCTATAATGTGGCGACCAGAACTGCACACAGTACTCCAGCTGTGGCCTCACCAAAGTTCTATCCAACTCCATCATGACCTCACTGCTTTTGTAATCTACACCCCAATTGATAAAGGCGGTGTGCCTTTTGCCTTTTTCACCTGCCTTTCCACCTTCAGAGATCTAATATTTAAAAATATTTACCTTTCTAGCACAGAACGTTTTTTAAAAGTTCATTTTTTAATTTGGTGGCACAATATGCATAAGATCATGTTTCGTTTGATCAAAAACTTGTTGAAACAATTGGATTAAGGTGTTGGGTGTGTTTGAAACCAGGCTGCCCCGCAAAGCTACCTATAAAGTACACCAACATTGATGTAATGTCCTTGAACTGTTTTGACCATGGAAAAACTGTTGAAAGGTTTGAGGCTACGTTACGCCATTTCATGCCAGCAACTTTGCAATGCTCTTATTTAATGTATTGGCAGGAAGGAAATGAATAAGGTTCTGCAACCAACCTTCCGTGACCAGTCAATCATTCCAGTGCAGTACTGAGCGAATGCTGCACTGTCCGAGGTAGTACTTTTCAAATGAGACCCAGTCTGCCCACGAAGGTGGACATAAAAGATTTCAGGATCACATTTACAAAAAGAGCAGAAGCCGGTGTCTTGGATGTTATTCATTCTTCAGTCAATATCAACTGGACATCATCATTACATTGCTGTTTGTGGGAGCATACTGTGCACAAATTGGTTGGTGTATTCCCGACATTGAAACAGTGGCCGGACTTGGGGTGGCGCGGTGACACAGTGGGTTAGCACTGTTGCCTCACAGCGCCAGGGACCCGGGTTCAATTCCCGGCTTGGGTCACTGTCTGTGTGGAGCTTGCACGTTCTCCCCGTGTCTGCGTGGGTTTCCTCCAGGTGCTCCGGTTTCCTCCCACACTCCCTCACACAAGATGTGCGGGTTAGATGGGTTGGTCATGCTAAATTGTCCCTTCGTGTCAGGGGGACTAGCTAGGGCAACTACATGGAGTTGTGGAGATAGGGCCTGGGTGGGATTGTGGTCAGTGCAGACTCAATGGGCCGAATAGCCTCCTTCTGCACTGTAGAATTCTATGACTTCAAAAGTCCTTAATTTCTGTAAAATGCTCTGGGTGTCCTCAAGTCATGGAAGGCATTGTACGATAAAGGTGTTCCCTTCTTCCTTTCTGTTTTACAACCTCTTTTGTTTAATCTTTGAGTGAAAGATCGAGACTCATCACGCATGCTGAACAGGGTAGAGGAAAAGATGGGGCACTGCAGGTCATGGTGAATAAAATGAAAACTTCCATTGGCCATTACATTTCATTCAATGCAGCTGAAAATAAACAGTGCCTATTGGGCACTGGCACATACAAGTGTATCAGTGCCATTCCCAACCCTGATCAATAATTTGATTTGATTTGATTTATTATTGTCACATGTATTAGCATACAGTGAAAAGTATTGTTTCTTGCGCGCTATAAGACAAAGCATACCGTTCATAGAGAAGGAAAGGAGAGAGTGCAGAATGTAGTGTTACAGTCACAGCTAAGGTGTAGAGAAAGATCAACTAATGCAAGGTAAGTCCATTCAAACGTCTGACGGCAGCAGGGAAAAAGCTGTTCTTGAGTCGGTTGGTACGTGTCCTCTGACTTACCAATCGACTCAAGAACCTGTTGTGAAATGTATCAACATGCAGTGAAAAGTATTGGTTCTTGCGCGCGATACAGATAAAGCATACCGTTCATAGAGTACATAGGGGAGTGGTCTCAGATCACTCATGATCTCAGACTTTTGTATCTTCTTCCCGACAGAAGAAGGTGGAAGAGATATGTCCGGGGTGCGTGGAGTCCTTGATTATGCTGGCTGCTTTGCCGAGGCAGCGGGAAGTGTAGACAGAGTCAATGGATGGGAGGCTGGTTTGAGTGATGGACTGGGCTTCATTGACGACCCCTTGTAGTTTCTTGCGGTCGTGGGCAGAGCAGGAGCCATACCAAGCTGTGATATAACCAGAAAGAATGCTTTCTATGGTGCATCTGTAAAAGTTGCCATGTGTCCATCACATAGCTGGCACCATTGTCCAGTATGAATCTATGAAAGCCATACCAAGCTGTGCAGGAAAGGCATCTGGATATAAAACCACTCACCAAATCCAAGTATGATGGTTGCTATGGAGGAGCGCTCAACCAACATTGTGGAAATCCCAAGTGACGTTGGAAAAACTGAAGGAGCAAATGGAAGTGGGGAATGAGGAAAGAAGGGGGGAGTGAGAAAGGGAGGGAGGGAATTTTCTTTTTCTTTATTCGTCCATGGGATGTGGACATCTCTGGCTGGGCCAGCATTTGTTGTCCTTCCCTAATTGCCCTTGACCTGAATGGCTTACCAGGCCATTTCAGAGGGCAGTTGAGAGTCAACCACATTGCTTTGACTCTGGAGTCACATGTAGGCCAAACCAGGTAAGGACGGCAGATTTCCTTCCCTGAAGGACAATAGTGAACCAGATGGACTTTTACAACAATTGACAATGGTTTCATGGTCGTCATTAGACATTTAAATCTAGATTTTTATTGAATTTAAATTTCACCATCTGCCATGGTGGGATTTGAACTCAGGCCCCTGGAACTTTACCCTCAGTCTCTGGATTACAAGTCCAGTGATAATACCACGACTCCACAATGAGGAAGGAAGTGGGGGATGATGTAGGAAGGGAGAGTTGGGCATAAGGTGATACTGAAATACAAGCTTCCTTCTTTCCTTTGCTTCTTCTGCCCCAGATTGTGGAACTCCTGACCTCCCCCAATGCCTTCTGTTAGCTCCAGCACGTGAAAATAAAAATGACTCAACAAGTTGGGAAAAGCGAAATAGAATTACTCCTCATCCAGTGTGTTAATGTGTCATGTTATGGTACAACATTAATATGAGCAGTTCTAACATCCCAGCTGTTGGTTTTGTATTTATTAACAACAATTAAGAAAATAACACGCTCACAAATAATCATAAAATGTTAAATCTGCTCGCTAGACTAGCCTATTTCCCTGAACTGAGGGGGGATAATTCCATCGCCCGCGCTGATCTCAGCTAGAGTGGTCTGCCATTGTCCAGATGGGCTTAGGCTCAGATAATAGCAAATTCAGACAATGTTCCGACTCTGGACCATTCCCAGTGACCTCTTCTGGGAAATGAATGCGTGCAGGTGGGATCAGGCGTGATTTTCAGCCTTCCCCTTTTTGAACAACCAACTAAAACTCTTAGGTCCAGCCTTATGCATGAAAAATTGTCGTGTGGTTGATTGAGGAAACTGCAGGCAAATGAGGCCCTTATGCGGAGCACGAAAGCCAAATACCAAGGATGCTGGAACTCTAAAACATAAACAGAAAACGCTCAGCAAATACTAAGCGGATCTGGCAGAACCTGCGGAGAGAGCAAGAGAATTAGCATTCCAGGTCAGTGACCTTTCGTCAGCCCACCCAGCCAAAATATTAACTCTGTTTCACACACCGCTGACAGTGCCTGACCTGCGGAGTGTTTCCGACATCTCCCCCAGTAAGGAATCATGCCTCTAGAAAAGGAAAAAAGAGAGATTGAAGTGGGGTGACCATGAGTTTGGAGGTATGTCCAGGATTGGTTTTAGGGGGGGAGGGGGGTGTGGTCTTTGTGATGTGAGGGTAAATTTTGGATTGAAGCCATTTCCAAATTTTTTAATTCATTCAGGGGATGTGGGCATGGCTGGCTGGGCCGGCATTTAGCGCCCATCCCTGGGCGCCCTTCAGAAGGTGGTGGCGAGCTGCCTTCTTGAACCACTGCATGTCCATGTGGTGCAGGAACAGCCACAGTGTCGTTCAGGAGGGAGTTCCAGGATTTTGACCCAGCAGCAGTGAAGGAAACGGGTGGCGATATAATTTCAAGTCAGTGGCCATTTTTTTGGTCGTGCACCAAGAAATGTGACAACTGCTTCCCCGGAGGCCAACGGGTTATCGGGGCGGCACGTTGGCACAGTGGTTAGCACTGCTGCCTCACAGTGCCAGGCACCTGGATTTGATTCCCGACTTGGGGAATCACATTTGCACATTCTCCTCGTGTCTGCGTGGGTTTCCTCCGGGTGCTCCAGCTTCCTTCCACAGTACAAAGGTGTGCGGGTTAGGTTGATTGGCCATGTTCAATTGACCCCTAGTGTAAGGAGAATTAGCAGGGTAAATATGTGGGGTTACGAGGAAAGGGCTTGAGTGGGATTGTGGTCGGTGCAGACCCGATGGGCCGAATGGCCTCCTTCTGCACTGTAGGGACTCTATGATCCGATGAAATGCCGATACATGTTCTGAAGCCAACGCTGACTCTGACAGTGTTCAATATCACTTTTATGGATTCGATACTGGATTTTTTACAACACCTTGCATTGCCAAAGTGCCCTTTGCGTGCACAGAGACATTTCAAAAATGTTTGACGAGTGAATGTAAAGCAAGCAGCAGAAAAGATTGAGAAAGTTAAGGGAGGGAGATGAGAGTGAGATCAGATGGAAGGAGATATTGTGTGAATGGAGAACAACAAGGCAAAGGGACTTCTGGATGACCAACGTGTAGAAGCAGGAAGCAGAAAAGGGTACCTCCAAGAAGGCAGAATGTGGAATCCCCCAAAGATATTTTAATAATTTTCCTTCCCAGTGATGTTTTCGGATGCTGCCCCTGCAGTAAGTCTTTGAAGGCAAAAGTCCCTTCACCAAAATCCCTGTATTTACAATTCCAATAGCAGTACACAGAGTGCTATCAGTCAACAGTCTACCTTCGGGAGTGCCAGAGCTGACACTCCCGGTGAGATACAAGGAAAAGACTCCCTGAATGGCCCATCAATTGGATCCTTAATCAAGGAGTTCATATTCCAATAGGCCATCCTCAATGGCCTGATTGGAGTCATTACAGCCCCAAAAGTCAACGTGGTGATAGGTTTAATTCAGTATAGGCCAAGTGATATTTTCGAATGGTTCTTCAGCACCCCTAAGGATTGGTTCACCCGGTATGATATTGAGCCTCTCAAAACAGAGCTCCCACCTGACTCTGCAGTGGGTGAGCCTGTCTTAGTCCAGCAGTGGCTGGGTCACGATAATGGGCTTCATTGTTGTGGGCAAGATCCGGCTCCCACGTGGATTGGGAGGGACCTTCTTTCGCCAGCGGACCCAGAACACAGCAAGATCTCTCAGCTCGGGACAGGAGGGTGGTAAACTGAAACTGGCGATAAAAAAAAAATAGCGCACAGACACACACAAACACAGACACACAGGCGCACGCAGCTACTCTGTGTACAAAGCAAGAGGTCAGATTTCAGACAAGTCTCCATCGAGTTGGAAATCACTCTGCACCATGTCGAGGTGATGTTAAGTTGCTGAATTTAGCTCACAGTCCCTCAGGCATCGACTTCAATCCAAACCCTCTCAACAACAGAACTAAATGTGACGAGGCACACAGAGATTCAAGCTCCTGCAGGAACATCTCTGCAGGCCTTGAATGCCCGGCCTTTGAAGCTGAAAGCACGTATCTCCCCGGATTCTTGTTGCCGTCAGCTATAATGATCCAGCTTATTTATCATCCCCCAGCACATTAATAATTGTTCTCATTTAAAATACAAGTGCCACCAGGGATAGAGCATTTGTCACACTGAGAGCTCGTGAACACATCTTTGTTTGCGAGTCTTTTAATTCACGAGGAAAGAAAAGAGCAAATGCTGGAAACCTTAAATGAAAAACAGATAACAACAGGAATTGGATCCGTTGTGAGAGAGATAAATAAGACGGCCTCATATCATGGCTGTAGACTCCTCGATCGAATTCTCGGTCCAGCTTGAATCGGTGAGCAGCAACGCTGCTTCGAGTTGCCTACCCTTTTCTGATTTTATTTGTTGAGTGGCCGTTCATTGGCATGGCAAAGGGAGACAACAAATGCAATTCACCAAAGATCCTTAGACAGCACCTTCCAAACGCACGACCAATTCCATCTAGAAAGGCAAAGGCAGCAGATACATGGAAACATCACCACCTGCAAGTTCATAAGGTATGGGAGCAGAATTAGGCCATTCGGCCCTTTGAGTCTGCTCCGCCATTCGATCATGGCTGATCTGCGCCTCATCCCCATTTTCCTGCCTTCTCCCCATAACCCTTCAACCCATTACCAATTAAAAATCTGTCTAACTCTTCCTTAAATTTACCCACTGTCCCAGCATCCACCGCACTTTGGGGTAGCGAATTCCACAGATTCACAACCCTTTGGGAGAAGTAGTTTCTCCTCAACTCTGTTTTAAATTTGCTACCTCTTATCCTAAGACTATGACCTCTCCTCCTAGAATGCCCCAACAGTGGAAGCATCTGCTCCATGTCTATTTTACCAATAACTTTTATCATCTTGAATACCTCAATTTGATCTCCCTTCCAAGCCACTCACCATCCTGACTTGGAAATATATCGGCCGTTCCTTCGCAGCCGCTGGGTCAAAATCTTGGAATTCCCTCCCTAACGGCATTGTGGGTCAACCCACAGCACGTGGACCCCGGCGTTTCAAGTAGTGGCAGCTCACCACCACTTTCTCAAAGGGCAACTAGGGATGGGCAACAAATGCTGGCCTAGCCAGCGACACCCATGTCTCACTAATGAATAATAAAAATAAAATGATGCTCCCAATTTTGAATGGAAAAATTCCAAGATTCAGACTGGGCACCAAGGAGCCCATCTTCGTTTATGCCTCCTAACACAGCTTCATACACAATGCAAATGTCTCCCGAGAATTAGGGCAAGGAGGTCAGCGAGTCCAATTCATGGGATTTTCCATCAATTCACTCATTAGACTCATCAGGGAAGATTCTGAACACCACTTGTGGTCTAATTTCACAATGGCATAATCCCATTTCAGTCTTTGATCTCTTCTCATCGTGGCTTGACTGCTGGTATTCTAGTCTCAGAGTCAGAATCAGAAGGATGTGACTTCAAGTCCTGCTCTGGAGACTTAAGCATAAACATTGAGATTGACACTCCCATGCAATGCTGAATAAGAGGGTTGTCTTTTGATGATAGGCTGAATATGTTGGGCTGACAGACACTGCACTTCAGAAGAATAACTTCATTGCAATGTTAATCTTGGGTTCACGTCACAGTCACCCCCACGTCTTGCCTGGGCTTGCAAAATCTCACTAACTGTCCTGGCTTGAGACAGTTCACACCTCTTTAACCTGGGCTTAACCTTCTCTCTACGCTCGCATTGCCTGCACCCGTAAAGACTTGATTACCTGTTAAGACTCACATTCCAACCATTATCTTGTAATTGACTCTGTGTCTATATATATATGCCCCGGTTGTGAAACAAATCCTGCACTCACCTGATGAAGGAGCAGCGCTCCGAAAGCTTGTGCGACCAAATAAACCTGTTGGACTTTAACCTGGTGTTGTGAGACTTCTTACTGTGCCTATCCCAGTCCAACACCGGCAACTCCACATCAATGTTAATAAAGCTTACTTGTGACTAATAAATAAACTTTAGGGGGCGGTACGGTGGCACAGTGGTTAGCACTGCTGCCTCACAGCGTCAGGGAGCCCGGGTTCAATTCCCGGCTTGGGTCACTGTCTGTGTGGAGTTTGCATGTTCTCCCCGTGTCTGTGTGGGTTTCCTCTGGATGCTCCGGTTTCCTCCCACAGTCCAAAGATGTGTGGGTTCGGTGGATTGGCCATGCTAAATTGCCCCTTAGCGTCAGGGGGGCTAGCTAGGGTAAATGCATGGGGTTATGGGGATAGGGCCTGGGTGGGATTGTAGTCGGTTCGGAGTCGATGTGCCAAATGGCCTCCTTCTTCACCGTAGGATTATATGATTTTTTAAGAGGTGATTTCATGGAAACATACAGGATTCTGACAGTGCCTAACTTAGAGTTTTTTTTTAATTCATTTTTATTAGGGATGTGGGCATCCCTGGCTAGACCAGCATTTATTGCCCATCCCTAACTGCCCTTGAGAAGGTGGTGGTGAGCTGCCTTCTTGAAGCTGCTGCAGTCCATGTGGTGGAGGTACACCCACAGTGCTATTAGGAAGGGAGTTCCAGGATTTTGACCCAGCGACAGTGAAGGAATGGCGATATTTTTCCAAATCAGGATGGTGTGTGATTTGGAGTGGAACTTCAAGGTGGTGGTGTTTGGATCTCCCGTCCTTCTCGATAGTATTGGTTGTGAGTTGGAAGGCACTGTCAAAGGAGCCCTGGTGAGTTCCTGTAGTGCAGCAGTGGTAGAGGGAGTGAATATTTGTGGACGGCGGGGGGCCAATCAAGAGGCTGCTTTTTCCTGGATAGTGCCCAATCTTTTGAATGTTGTTGGAGTTCAGACAAATGGAAAGTGTTCCATTACGCTCCTGATTTGTGCCTTGCAGAGACAGCACAGTGGCACAGTGGTTAGCACTGCTGCCTCACAGTGCCAGGGACCCGGGTTCGATTCCTGGCTTGGGTCACTGTCTGTGCGGAGTCTGCACGTTCTCCCCCGTGTCTGCGTGGGTTTCCTCCAGATTCCTCCCACAGTCCAAAAGACGAGCTGGTTAGGTGCATTGGCCGTGCTAAATTCTCCCTCAAATGTACCCGAATAAGCACCAGAGTGTGGCGACTGGGGGATTTTCACAGTTACTTCATTGCAGTGTTAATGTAAGCCTACTTGTGACACTAATAAATAAACTTTAAAAATACTTGAAGAAGGTAGACAGGATTTGGGGAGATTGGATGTGAGTCATACTCGACACAGGATTCCTCGCCTCTGATCTGCTCCTGTAGCTACAGTATTTATACATCTTTTAATATATTTATATTTAAATTATATATTTATAAAGTATTCCATCATTTATGATGAAAGAAGGTCATTAATAAAGCAGATGAAGATGGTTAGGCCTATAACACTTCCATGAGCAACTCCTGCAGTGGTGTCTTGAGGCTGGGATGACTGCCCTCCAACCACCCCAATCACCTTCCTTTGTGCCAGGTATCATTCCAACCAGCCGAGAGTTTACCCCCAATTTCCATTGACTTCACTTTTGGCAGGCCTCCTTGATGCCACACAGTTAAATCATAGAATCCCTACAGTGCAGAAGGAGGCCACTTGGCCCATCGAGCCTGCACCGACAACAATCCCACCCAGGCCCTATCCCCTTAATCCCACCTATTTACCCCGCTAACGGTCAATATAGCATGGCCAATCAACCTAGCCTGCACATCTTTGAGCTGTGGGAGGAAGCCGGAGCACCCGGAGGAAACCCACGCGGACACGGGGAGAACGTGCAGACCCCAGACAGACACTCACCCAAGGCCGGAATTGACCCGGGTCCCTGGCCCTGTGAGGCAGCAGTGCTAATCACTGTGCCACCGTGCCGCTGAAATGCTCCCTTGATATGGAGGGAAGTCACTCTCACCTCACCTCTGGAGTTCAGCTCTTTTGTCCATGTTTGAACCAAGGCTGTAATGAGGTCAGGAGTTGAATGACCCTGGTAGAACCAAAACTGAGTAATAGTGAGCAGGTCATTGCGAAGCAAGTGCTGCTTGAGCAGGTCAAGGCTTGTTCTGGAGCACAAATCTCAAGGATAGACACAAGGGTAGATAGACACAGAGGGGTTGTTTCCACTGTCTGGGGAACCTAAAACATAGCGGTGGGGGGGCCACAGTCTCAGGATAAGGGGGCCAATCATTTGGGGCTGAGATGAGGAGATATTTCCTCACTCAAAGGGTTATGAATCTTTGGAAATCTCTTTCTCAGATGGCTGTGGATGCTCCATAGTTGAATATATTTAAGGCTGGAATAGGCAGGTTTTTCTGACAGGGAATCGAGGGATATGGGGAGTGGGCAGGAAAATGGAGTTGAGACTGAAGATCAGCCATGATGGGGTGGCATGGTGGCACAGTGATGAGCACTGCTGCCTCACAGCGCCAGGGACCCCAGTTCGGTTCCCGGCTTGGGTCACTGTCAGTGTGGAGTTTGCACATTCTCCCCATGTCTGCGTGGGTTTCCTCCGGGTGCTCTAGTTTCCTCCCACAGTCCAAAAGAATGTGCTGGTTAGGTGGATTGTCCATACTAAATTCTCCCTCAGTGTACCCGAACAGGTGCCGGAGTGTGGCGACCGGGGGATTTTCACAGTAACTTCATTGCCGTGTAAATGTAAGCCTACTTGTGACACTAATAAATAAACTTTAACTTTAGTTTTATTGTATTGAATGATGGAGCAGGCTCGATGGGCCGATTGGCCTACTCCTGCTCCCATTTGTGTTGCGTTCTTAAACCAAGGCCAAATCTGCTCTCAGATGCCTCTCAAAGATAAGACCATAAGACCATAAGACATAGGAGCGGAAGTAAGGCCATTCGGCCCATCGAGTCCACTCCACCATTCAATCATGGTTGATTTCAACTCCATTTACCCGCTCTCTCCCCATAGCCCTTAATTCCTCGAGAAATCAAGAATTTATCAATTTCTGTCTTGAAGACGCTCAACGTCCTCTGGCATTACTTCGGAGAAGAGCAGGCAAGTTCTCCCCAATGTCCTGATCAACAGTTTTCATAGATTCATAGAATCCTACAGTGCAGAAGAGGCCATTCAGCCCATCGAGTACACACCACCACAATTCTATCCAGGTCCCATCCCATAACCTCATGCATTTGCCCTCGTTAGTCCCGCTCACATTAAGGGGCAATTTAGCCTGGCCAATCCACCTAACCTGCACATCTTTGGAGTGTGGGAGGAAACCGGAGCACCCGGAGGAAACCCACGCAGACACAGGGGAGAACGTGCAGACTCTGCACGGACAGTGACCCAAGCCGGGAATCGAACCCGGGGTCCCTGGCGCTGTGAGGCAGCAGTGCTAACCACTGTGCCACCGTGCTGCTCTTATCCCCCAACGAAACATCACTAGAAACAGATTGGTCATGACTGCATCACCGCTTGCTGTCCACAAATTGACGGCTGGTTTTCCAACATTCCAGCAGCGACTGCACTTCACAAGCCCTCCAGCAGCTGTTAAACACTTGGGAAACATCCTGTGGTTGTGAAAGGTGCTACATAAATGCAAGTCTGTCTTTTTTCAACAACCTTCACGACGAACAAGTCAATCAGCACCAGGCTCCAATCTTTAGAGAATACAAAGCATTTAAATAGAAGCAGCCATCTGGCCAAGATGGTTTACTCCTTCAGCCTGTCCATGTGTTCGAACATCGATTCTCCCCCACTTATTAAATTGCCCGAGCAGGAGTTTTGCAAAACAAAGTCTGCACTGGACTTGAAAACTTGGCATTTCTTGCTGTCATCTGTCACTGCAGGACCACAAGTTTAAGTTTATTCATTAGTGTCACAAGTAGGCTGACATTAACACTGCAATGAAGTTACTGTGAAAATCCACCTCGTCTCCACACTCCGGCACCTGTTCGGGTAACACTGAGGGAGAATTTAGCACGGTCAATGTACCTAACCAGCACATCTTTCGGACTGTGGGAGGAAACCGGAGCACCCGGAGGAAACCCCACGCAGACATGGGGAGGACGTGCAGACTCCGCACAGACAGTGACCCAAGCCGGGAATCAAACCCAGGTTCCTGGCGCTGTGAGGCAGCAGTGCTAACCACTGTGCCACCGTGCCGCCCAAGTGCTGAGGGTAGCTGTTTACATAGCCACTAGAGGAACAAAGCATACCCCCACGATTGAGGAAGCAAGCTGTCCGGTTGGAATGCAGATAGTTCACCACAAAGTACAAGCTATTTGCAAAATTGAGATGAAGGTAGAGGATCTGCTCGATGGTGCTGGATTCTTCAGCACACTTTGGCAGCATGGTGATTATCGCTGCTGCCTCACAGCTCCAGGGACCCGGGTTCAATTCTAGCCTTGGGTCACTGACTATGTGGAGTCTGCACGTTCTCCCCGTGTCTGCATGGGTTTCCCTTCGGCTGCTCCGGTTTCCTCCCACAGATGTGCAGGTTAGATGTGTAGGTTAGGGGTATTAGCGGGGTAAATAGGTGGGGTTACAGGAATAGGTTCTGGGTGGGATGCTCTGTCAGAAAGTTGGCGCAGACCTGATGGGCCGAATGGCCTCCTTCTGCACTGTAGGGATTCAGTGAATCACAACACAGGCAAAAAAAACATGGTGCAATTTGCGACCCTGATTCCATACAGGGCGGAAACACTACCTCAGTATTGAGTAGCACGGAGGAAGGTCATTCGTCCCATCAGCTCTGTACTAAAGCAGTTCAGAACTAACATATTCATCCATTTCATGGTTTGAGGAGTTTACTTCCTGCTCCATGGGGAAGTCAATCACATGATGTCTGGATGTGTGTGTGTACGTGTGTGTGTGTGTGTGTGTGTGTGTGTGAGTGTGTACGTGTGTGTGCGTGTGCGTGTACATGTGTGTATACGTGTGTGTGTGCATATGTGTGTGTGTATACGTGTGTGTATGTATACGTGTGTGTACGTGTGTGTGCATATGTGTATGTGTGTATACATGTGTGTATGTATATGTGTGTGTGTACGTATACGTGTGTGTGCATGTGTACATGTGTGTGTGTGCGTGTGTACGTGTGTGTGTCTGTGTGTACGTGTGTACATGTGCGTGTGTGTACATCTGTGTGTGTGTGTCCTTAATGCTCACAGCTTAAATAGTTAAATACCATCTGATTTTGGGAAAGATATATCCTCATGAAAAAGAAACTTACATCTTTGTACCAATTGAGGAGGTTGAATAGCCAGTTCACCGCCTTTTTACCTGGTCGCAGCAATATGAAGGGCAGTCAACTTGCTCCTGCCTTCTCCTCCAGACTCGCCAGAGCCAAGAAATTATTCAGGGGCACCGAATGATACTCAAAATTTATCACTTTCTTTCTTAATGCGGGCTTTGCACAGGTTCAAGTCTCGTTTCCTTACCGTTCTCATTAACAAACCCCAATTGTCAGGAAGTAAAGCTGATTGAAAGCAGCATAACAACAGGGAAAGAGGAAGGTTTGCTGCCTGATTAGGTGCCTTAAGACAGAAACTGCGAGTCTCCTGTTTGTACTGGCTTTGCATTGCAACACTGCCATTTACAGCAGACCAGGATTCACTGGCAGCACCACTGTAATATAAATGAGGTTGCCCTAGTTATTCAAAGCTCACCAACACGAGGCTATTTTGTTCAATCTGGATGGGTTTTTCAAAGTGTTTCTTTCTCTTTCGTGAAAGCAGCATGTCTGTCACCTGGTCCCTCATTAACTCAAGAGAGGGGGAAAAGGGAAAACATCTATCTCCCGCTTTCAAATGCCACCCTATGGAACTGAAGCCGCACCTATATTCCACTGCCCCGGCTGTGTCTACAGCAAGTTCTTCCTCCTTCATTTCCTGCAACCTAAAGTAGATCGACTGGCCATTCATTTGTCCATGAAATCTTGCTATGCGCAAAATGGCTGCTGCATCTGTCCACTTGCATCGAATTATATAAATACAGCACAGAAACACAGAGTATCATTCTAGGTGTTCACATTGGAGTCTTGGTCCCTCCACACTGATGCTATAGTTAAGAAAGCCCACCAATGCCTCTACTTTCCCAGGAGCCTAAGGAAATTCTGCATATCCACCATGACTCTCACCAATTTTTACAGACGCACCATAGAAAGCATCCTTTCTGGTTGTATCACAGCTTGGTACGACTCCTGCTCTGACCAAGACTGCAAGAAACTACAAAGGGTCGTGAACGAAGCCCAATCCATCACGCAAACCAGCCTCCCATCTATTGACTCTGTCTACACTTCCCGCTGCCTCGGGAAAGCAGCCAGCATAAATCAAGGACCCCAGACACCCCAGACATTCTCTCTTCCACCTTCTGCCATTGGGAAAAAGGTACAAGAGTCTGAGGTTACGTACCAGCTGACTCAAGAACAGCTTCTTCCCGACTGTCATCACACTTTTGAGTAGTCCGACCATGTATTAAGCTGATCTTTCTCTTCACCCTACCTGGAACTGCAACACTGTATTCTGCATCCTCCCCTTTCCTTCTCCCCTATGTACTCTACGAATGGTATGTCTTGCGTATAGTGCGCAAGGAACAAGTTCTATCCAATTTTAACAAAAAGTGACTGGTCGCTGAAAAGATGATAACAAAACCCCACCATACCTTTAATATGTTCTTTGCAATTGATCACTGTACTCCGAAGGAAAATGTGACAGATGCAGGAAATCTGAAATGAAAACAGTGGATATAAGTTTATATGTATCTGAGGGGGCTTTTGAAAAGGATAAACGAAGAAACTAGAAGCAGGAGGAGGCCATTCGGCCCTTCAAGCCTGCTGCGTCATTCATTTCGATCATGGGTGATCATCAAATTCAACACCCTGATCCCTGCCTTCCCCGCCATATCTCTTAATCCCTTTAGCCCCAAGAGCTATATCTAATTACTTCCTGAAATCAGACAACGTTTTGGCCTCAACGACTTTCTGTGGTAGTGAATTCCACAGATTCTCTGGGTGAAGAGATTTCTCCTCACCTCAGTTCTAAAAGCTTATCCTTAGACTGTGACCCCTGGCTCTGGACTAATCAGGAAACATAGTTGGCAGCAAGTCCCCAAACAGAGTAGCCCTGATTCCTTTCAGGGAAAGCCATGTAAATTGTTGACACTGAAACTGGAATGATCACTGCAGGTCTGCCTGTCTGATGCTGGTTGTGAGTGGCACACTTTAACTGGAACATGGGGAGTTAAACTCTGCACCTTTGTTGATGAGGATACAGGAGCCCTTGGTGACAAGTTTAACAAGTGGTTAAGCTTTCCCTTCCCTGGCATGAGCCGCATTGGTAATCATAGAGTCATAGAATCCCTATAGTGCAGACTCGATGGGCCGAATGGCCTCCTTCTGCACTGACCACAACCCCACCCAGGCCCTAACCCTACAACCCCACGTATTTACCCTACTTAGACTCCCTGATACAAAGTGACAATTTAGCACGGCCAATCAACCTCAACCGCACATCTTTCAGACTGTGGGAGGAAACCGGAGCACCCGGAGGAAACCCATGCAAACACGGGGGGGAATGTGCAAACTCCACACAGACAGTGACCGCAAGCCGGGAATCGAACCTGGGTCCCTGGCGCTGTGAGGCAGCAGTGCCAACCACTGTGCCAAATAAATCCTGAAGGGCACACAAAGCCACCTAGGCCCGACCCCGCCCCCCCCCCCCCCCCCCCGCCCACCACCCTCACCACCTGCAGACCATCTCAAAGCAGCAAGTTCCACCATCCAGCCTCGTAGAAAGCAACTTTTTTCAGACAAGTGGGCATTGAGTTTCGTGCGTAACCTTCATGCACTCTCTCTTCAAATCTTGAGAAATGCTCACTCATGCTTGCCTCCCTCTCGACTTCTGAAAGCCATCATCCCACGCACAAAGGTCTGAGAACTCACTGCTCCGAAATATGAATGCCTGACGGCTGCAACTGTCAGTCCAAGTGCTTAATTACAATAATGTATTTTGAAATACACTGGAAGGCCAGTTTTGAAATCTACTTTAGCTTAAATTATATGTCAGGGCTCTGCAAGAAGATGACAACACCCACCATTTTAGAAATTGCTTCAGAGCAGCAATCACCACGTCCAACACCCTTTATCTTCCACACAAGGCGGCAAGGCTGCAGAGATTGGTTGGCAATGATGGGTCATCGAGCGTGAGGGAGAAAGGGCCCAGAGAGAGATTTGGGAGGAGTGAGAACACAGGTGAAGGGAAACACTTTACAGGGACTCTGCAAGATGGCTGAGGACAACACGCTGAGAGAGGGAGTTCCAGAGGGAATATGATAAACTGTAAAATAAAAATCTGACACCAGTGTTTTTCCTTTATTCATGCGTTGCTGGCTGGCCAGCATTCATTGCCCATCCCTCGTTGTCCTTCTCCACTCAGTTCAAGGGCAATTAGGGATGGGCAGTAAATGCTGGGTTAGCCAGTGACGCCCATGTCAGAGAGGTTTACAGCATGGAAACAGGCCCTTCATCCCAGCTTGTCCATGCCGCCTAGTTTTTACCACCAAGCTAATCCGAATTGCCTGCGTTGAGCCCATATCCCTCTGTATCCATCATACACACATAACTGTCTAAATGCTTTTGAAAAGACAAAATTGCACACGCCTCTACTACTATCTCTCACAGTTCGGTCCAGACGCTCACCACCCTCTGAGTGAAAAAATTGTCCCTCTGGACCCTTTTGTATCTCTCCCCTCTCACCTTAAACCCCTAGTTTTAGACTCCCCTACCTTTGGGAAGAGGTGTTGACTATCTACCACGAATGAATTTTTTAAAAGTTTAGAGGGCAGTGGAGAATCAACCACATTGCTGTGGCTCTAAAGTCACATGTAGGCCAGACCAGGAAAGGACGGCAGATTTCCTTCCCTAAAGGACAACCAGATGGGTTTTTCCAACAACGGGTTCGTGGTCATCAGTAGATTCTGAATTCCAGATTTTTTTTTAATTGAATTCAAATTCGACCATCTGTCGTGGGCGGGATTCGAACCCAGGTCCCCAGAACATTAGCTGAGTTTCTGGATTCATAGTCTAGCGATAACACCATTGGGCCATTGCCTCCCCTCCCAGAGAGATAGCCAATGCTGGGTGTCGGGTGAGTGAAGGGCAGGTGTGGCCAGAGAGCATTGCTAAGCTGATGCGAGGTTACAGATGGACCTAAAAAGAGGGCAAGAGCCAGGGTGTGAACATTGATTTCCCTAGGGCAGCGGGCGAAACACCACAAGGGGGGACGTGATGGGGTTACGAGTGAAAGCAAACAGGGTGAATCCCAACAGATCACACACCTCAGCAATGTTAATGGGGTCAAGAGAACTGGATGTGTTTTGAGAGAGAGAAGGATTAGGTATCAGATGAGGAGGTCAGTAGGTGGAACTGATCTCTTCAGAGAAGATAGGTTTGCCACTCTTAATGGTCTCCTGGTTGTAAAATTTAAATATTAATTTTCTAAAACAGCTAATTTTCAATAGACACGTTTACTATGTACAGTTCTGGTCACCCTATTATAGAAAAGATATTATTAAACTAGAAAGAGTGCAGAAAAAATTTACTATGATGCTATCGGGACTTGATGGTTTGAGTTATAAGGAGAGGCTGGATAGACTGGGACTTTTTTCCCTGGAGCGTAGGAGGCTGAGGGGTGATCTTATAGAGGTCGATAAAATAATGAGGGGCACAGATCAGCTAGATAGTCAACATCTTTTCCGAAAGGTAGGGGAGTCTAAAACTAGAGGGCATAGGTTTAAGATGAGAGGGGAGACATACAAAAGGGTCCAGAGGGGCAATTTTTTCACACACAGGGTGGTGAGTGTCTGGAACGAGCTGCCAGAGGCAGTAGTGGAGGCGGATACAATTTTGTCTTTTAAAAAGCATTTAGACAGTTACATGGGTAAGATGGGTAGAGAGGGATATGGGCCAAATGCGGGAAATTGGGACTGGCTTAGTGGTTAAAAAAAAGGGCGGTATGGACTAGAAATCATAGAAACCCTACAGTGCAGAAGGAGGCCATTCGGCCCATCGAGTCTGCACCGACCACAATCCCACCCAGGCCCTACCCCCACATATTTACCCGCTAATCCCTCTAACCTACACATCCCAGGACTCTAAGGGGCAATTTTTAGCCTGGCCAATCAACCTAACCCGCACATCTTTGGACTAGTTAGGTTGAAGGGCCTGTATCAATGCTGTAAACCTCAATGACACTATAACTCTATTAAGCCAGCAAAAGAGAATGCAACAAGGTAGAATATATTGGATTCTAGTCACCCACATTGATTACCCTGTGATGAATCCGAATATCACAGACGAATACTGGTCCAGGATTTAATCCTCATCACTTCTGTCAGTCACACGCAGTTGCAGAACACTTCTGTTTTCACAGAAAGCAACAGAGGTATTTATTTTTCCTTCGAATCCACAAGTATAATCCAACCTTCTGGTTTTGAATTCATCCGGAAATTGTCAAATCTGACCACCAGTTAACTTGCGTTGGGTTAACCCGTTTCCTGAAAAGGCAGGGCAGGTGGAAATTGCCCAAGGGGGAGAAATGGCCTAATTCCCATTGTCACAAAGAACATCAGCTGGCTAATTCCAGACTCCATGAGAATGATTGCTGCTGTGAGTGGGTAGTTAGTTGAAGGCTGATTCTGATTGCCAAATTCAGCAGTGCTTTCTGAAAGGTTTTCTCATGGCAGGATTTCAGTCTATTCGGCTGATTTTTTTTCCTGAAGTGCTTTTACAGAACGCACGCAAAGCTGCACTCGGCAATGTCAAAGCTTCATGTTGAGATCAAAAAGGAGGACTAATTGGGGGTCTTGAGAAACATTAAGGTAGACAAGTCCCCAGGGCCTGATGGGATATACCCCAGAATACTGAGACAGGCAACGGAGGAAATTGCTGGGGCCTTGAGTGAAATCTTTGTACCCTCACTGGCTACAGGGGAGATATCACCAGGCAAGACTGTTCTCTTCCTGTTGGGGAGCACTTCAGCGGTCACGGGCATTCGGCCTCTGATATTCGGGTAAGCGTTCTCCAAGGCGGCCTTCGCGACACACGACAGCGCAGAGTCGCGGAGCAGAAACTGATAGCCAGGTTCCGCACACACAAGGACGGCCTCAACCGGGATATTGGGTTTATGTCACACTATTTCACATAAATATTTCTGCTTTTTTCCTCCTGAGTCTTTATCATGCGATCCTAGAATCAGAATTTATGTCACACTATTTGTAACTCCCACAGTTGCGTGGACCTGCAGAGTTTCACTGGCTGTCTTGTCTGGAGACAATACACATCTTTTTAGCCTGTCTTGATGCTCTCTCCACTCCCATTGTTTTGTTTCTTAAAGACTGGATTAGTTGTAAGTATTCGCATTCCAACCATTATTCATGTAAATTGACTCTGTGTCTTATAAGTTCTGTTTGTGAACAGAATTCCCACTCACCTGAAGAAGGGGCTCAGAGCCTCGAAAGCTTGTGTGGCTTTTGCTACCAAATAAACCTGTTGGACTTTAACCTGGTGTTGTTAAACTTCTTACAGGGGAGATCCCAGAGGATTGGAGAATAGTCAAGGTTGTTCCTTTGTTTAAAAAGGGCAGCAAGGATAATCCAGGGAATTACAGGCCGGTGAGCCTTACGTCAGTGGTAGGGAAATTATTGGAGAGGATTCTTCGAGACAAGATTTATTCCCACTTGGAAATAAGTGGACGTATTAGCGAGAGGCAACATGGTTTTGTGAAGGGGAGGTGCTGTCTCACTAACTTGATCAAGTTTTTCGAGGAAATGACGAAGATGATTGATATGGGGAGGGTAGTGGATGTTGTCGACGTGGACTTCAGTAAGGCTTTTGACAAGGTCCCTCATGGCCGACTGGTACAGAAGGTTAAGTCATATGGGATCAGAGGTGAGCTGGTAAGATGGATACAGAACTGGCTCGGTCATAGAAGACAGAGGGTAGCAGTGGAAGGGTGTGTTTATGAATGGAGGGCTGTGACAAGCGGTGTTCCTCAGGGATCAGTGCTGGGAATTTTGCTGTTTGTAATATATATAAATGATTTGGAGGAAAATGTAACTGGTTTGATTAGTAAGTTTGTGAACGATACAAAGGTTGGTGGATTTGCGGATAGCGATGAGGACCGTCAGCGGATACAGCAGGATATAGATCGGTTGGAGACTTGGGCGGAGAGATGGCAAATGGAATTTAATCTGGACAAATGTGAGGTAATGCATTTTGGAAGGTCTAATAAAAATGGGAAATATACAATAAATGTCAGAACCCTTAAGAGTATTGATAGGCAGAGGGATCTGGGTGTACAGGTACACAGGTCACTGAAAGTGGCAACGCAGGTGGAGAAGGTAGTCAAGAAGGCATACGGCATGCTTGCCTTCATCGGCTGGGGCATTGAGTTTAAAAATTGGCAAGTCATGTTTCAGCTTTATAGAACCTTAGTTAGGCCGCACTTGGAATATAGTGTTCAATTCTGGTCGCCACACTATCAGAAGGATGTGGAGGCTTTGGAGAGGGTGCAGAAAAGATTTACCAGGATGTTGCCTGGTATGGAGGGTATTAGCCTTGCGAAGAGGTTGGAAAAGCTTGGTTTGTTCTCACTGGAATGACGGAGGTTGAGGGGCAACCTGATAGAAGTCTACAAGATTATGAGGGGCATGGACAGAGTGGATAGTCAGAAGCTTTTTCTTAGGGCGGAAGAGCCAATTACTAGGGGGCATGGGTTTAAGGTGCGAGGGGGCAAGGTTTAAGGGAGATGTACGAGGCAAGTTTTTTACACAGAGGGTGACGGGTGCATGGAACTCGCTGCCGGGGGAGATAGTGGAAGCAGATACGATAGTGACTTTTAAGGGACATCTTGACAAATACATGAATAGGATGGGAATAGAGGGATATGGTTCAGTCGGGCAGCATGCTCGGTGCAGGCTTGGAGGGCCAAAGGGCCTGTTCCTGTGCTGTAATTTTCTATGTTCTTTGTTCTCTTTGTTCACCCGTTCACATTGCTGCAGCTTTAGCTGAGATGCCCCTTCTTGTGTGCCTTAGTTTCTCATAGAAACTAGAATCAGGAGTAGGCCATTCGGCCTTCGAGCCTGCTCCATTCATTATGATCACGGCTGAACATCAAATTCAATATTCCAGTCACACCCCCCTCCCCCGCAAACTCCTGCTAGATTTGTCAATGTTGCTTCTGCTCCAGCTCTGATAGCTCCATCCGCTCTTCCATCTGCCAGATCCCAAGCTCCAAAGATGGGCGGCACGGTGGTACAGTGGTTGGCACTGCTGCCTCACAGCACCAGGGACCCGGGTTCGATTCCCGGCTTGGGTCACTGTCTGCACGGAGTCTGCACATTTTCCTGGTGTCTGCGTGGGTTTCCTCCAGGTGCTCCAGTTTCCTCCCCTACTCCAAAGATATGTGGGTTCGTTGGATGGGCCATGCTAAATTGCCCTTTAGTGTCAGGGGGACTAGCTAGGGTAAATGCATGAGGTTATGGGGATAGGGCCTGGGTGGGATTGTGGTCGGTGCAGACTTGATGGGCTGAATGGCCTCCTTCTGCACTGTAGGATTCAATGAAACACTCCAAGTTTATCTGACGCATGAGAATGGCTCAAGTCCAGAAAGCACCTTCTCTGACAGGTACTCAAGCTGAGCCTTAGCACAGAGTGCGGTTGGCTACAATTTCCCGAGCCATTTGTCACACCTTCAGCCAAGTGGAAATTAACGAAAAACAAGAGATACGCTGGTGACAACATCAAAAACAGGAGCAGGATTTGCTCATGGGTAAGATGGGTATAGAGGGATATGGGCCAAACGCGGGCAATTGGGACTAGCTTAGTGGTAAAAACTGGGCGGCATGGACAAGTTGGGCCGAAGGGCCTGTTTCCATGCTGTTAACCTCTATGACGCGATGACAAGACCCCCTTCGGTTGACTCCAATGCTCAACAGTATCATGGCTGACATTTTACCTCAATTCCACCTTCCTGCACTATCCCCACATCCCTCGATTCCCTTCATATCCAAAACCTAATCGATCTCAGTGCTGAATCCCAATGCCAGAACATCCATCTGGATGAGGGTACAGTTGGGTGGATTAGCAAATTTGCTGATGACACCAAAGTCGGTGGTGTGGTAGACAGTGAGGAAGGGTGTCGTAGTTTGCAGGAAGACTTAGACAGGTTGCAAAGTTGGGCCGAGAGGTGGCGGATGGAGTTTAATGCGGAGAAGTGTGAGGTAATTCACTTTGGTAGGAATAACAGATGTGTTGAGTATAGGGCTAACGGGAGGACTTTGAATAGTGTGGAGGAGCAGAGGGATCTAGGTGTATGTGTGCATAGATCCCTGAAAGTTGGGAATCAAGTAGATAAGGTTGTTAAGAAGGCATATGGTGTCTTGGCGTTTATTGGTAGGGGGATTGAATTTAGGAGTCGTAGCGTTATGTTGCAACTGTACACAACTCTGGTGCGGCCGCACTTGGAGTACTGTGTGCAGTTCTGGTCCCCACATTACAGGAAGGATGTGGAGGCTTTGGAGAGGGTGCAGAGGAGGTTTACCAGGATGTTGCCTGGTATGGAGGGGAGATCCTATGAGGAGAGGCTGAGGGATTTGGGATTGTTTTCGCTGGAAAGGCGGCGGCTAAGAGGGGATCTTATTGAAACATATAAGATGATTAGAGGTTTAGATAGGGTGGATAGTGATAGCCTTTTTCCTCTGATGGAGAAATCCAGCACGAGGGGGCATGGCTTTAAATTGAGGGGGGGTAGTTATAGAACCGATGTCAGGGGTAGGTTCTTTACCCAGAGGGTGGTGAGGGATTGGAATGCCCTGCCAGCATCAGTAGTAAATGCGCCTAGTTTGGGGGCGTTTAAGAGATCCGTAGATAGGTTCATGGACGAAAAGAAATTGGTTTAGGTTGGAGGGTCACAGTTTTTTTTTTTAACTGGTCGGTGCAACATCGTGGGCCGAAGGGCCTGTTCTGCGCTGTAATGTTCTATGTTCTATGTTCTATCTGGGGCAGAGAAGTCCAAGGATTCACAACCCTTTGAGTGCGGAAAGTCCTCATCTCAGCCCGAAATGCCTCACAGGGGGGCCATTCGGACCATTGTGTCCGTGCCAGCTCTTTGAAAGAGCGACCCTCTTGAGTTCTTTCCCTGCCGTCTTGCAAATGTTTCTTTCTCAAGTAATTTATTTCCAAAGTAAAATTGAAGTTTATTTATTAGTCACAAATTGGTTTACATTGACACTGCAATGAAGTTACTGTGAAAATCCCCTAGTCGCCACACTCCGGTGCCTGTTCGGGTACACTGAGGGAGAATTTAGCATGGCCCATGCACCTAACCAGCACGTCTTTGAAGTGTGGGAGGAAACTGGAGCACCCGGAGGAAACCCCCGCAGACACAGGGAGAACGTGCAGACTCCAGACAGACAGTGACCCAAGCTGGGAATCAAATCTGGGTCCCTGGCGCTGTGAGGCAGCAGTGCTAACCCACTGTGTCACCGTGCCACCGTTCTGAATGTTGCCATTGAATCCTCCTGCATTAACCTTTCAGCTTTCCAGGTCGCAACAACTTGGCTGCGTGAAATATTTTATTCTCATCTTCCTCCTGGCTGTTTTTTTGGCCAATTATTTGAGATCTCTGTCCTCTGACTCCCATCGTTAGAAGTCTAACAACACCATGTTTGTTAGACTTCTTACTGTGTTTACCCCAGTCCAACGCCGGCATCTCCACACTCTGACTCCCCTGCCAGTGGAAAAGGTTTCTCCTTATCTATCCTCTATATGCCCTCAGGTTGTTTCATTGATTGATCCAATTAGACATGGTCAATAACTCCTGTGGCAGTGTTTATGGGTAATATCCGGTCTGGAGCGTGGCTATGACATTTAGCTAATAACCTGGCTTGTCTGTGGCTTTCACGCCACTTCCCTAAATCAGAAAATCCGATGAGTTGTGAGAGGAAAAAAACATTATAAACTGCTGATGTTAACTCGTTGGCAGATTTTGGATTCCTGATCCATAACTGGCTGTCTCGTTCAAAGTAAAAAAAGACTTTGCTTCTGCACCTGGAGGCCTAGAATGGCACAGTACAGGCGGAGGCCATTCAGCCCTTCTTGCCTAGTAGAGCCATCCAGCTAACCCCCCACCCCACCGCCTCCCCCCCACCCCCCGCCCCACCGGGCTTGCAAATTCTTATGACTCAACTGCAGAGAAGCATGAGGTCTGGGGTGTGACAGAGACCATAAAGTAAAGTAAAGTTTATTTGTTAGTCACAAGTAGGCTTACATTGACACAGCAATGAAGTTACTGTTAAAATCCCCCAGTCGCCAAACTCCGGCGCCTGTTCGGGTACACTGAGGGAGAACTTAGCATGGCCGATACACCTAACCGGCACGTCTTTTGGACTTGTGGGAGAAAACCGGAGCATCCGGAGGAAACCCACGCAGACATGGGCAGAACGTGCAGACTCCACACAGACAGTGATCCAAGCCGGGAATCGGACCCTGGTGCTATGAGGCAGCAGTGCTAACCACTGTGCCACCGTGCTGCTTCTTATAGGGTGGGAGTTATTAACTATGGAGGATCACATAGTAAATGTGTCGTTCCCATCTAAAAAAAGATCATTTTTATTTATATTTACCAATTGCGCATGTAGGGGGGAGGGTCAGTTAGCTCAGTTGGCCAGGTGGCTGGGATTTCCGAAAGGTGCCAACAGCCCAGGTTCAATTCCCACTCCAGCCGAGATAGGTTTGAGACCCGCCATATCGCCTGGCCTTGCTTGATGGGGAGTGCTGCCACTCAAGCTGCATGAACTCTTGTCGTGTACCCTCAAACCAAAAGATGCCGACGGTTGATATATGGAACGTGGCTAAATACCCACCGACCAATGGCCTTACACATGGGAGGGCAAGACAATGGATGCTGAGCGTGAGACAAGGCAGGTTGGGTGGGGAACAGTGTCTATCGCAGAGCTAGGCTTACAAGAGCATGCTTCAAGGAAGCAAGGGAAGAAGATAGATGGGGTGAGGGCGGACATGGCTAAAGATGGTGGAGAAATGAGCTGAAATGGACCTCTGAGGAGCAGAGCTGAGGAGCAGGGGGGATATGAACCTCAAGAAGTCTTGTCGGATAATCAAACGCAAATTGTGGAGGAATTTAAGAATGAAGGAAAGAGTCAGGTTGTTGTGGACAGAGAGTGGGCGGAACTTACTGATTTCTTTTTAGCCAAGTGTCACCTTGGGCAGGAAAAGCAGGTTCCAGTCGCCTGCACTGCCAGCTTTCCCAGCCATACTTTGCGACATTTGGCCAATAAAAAGTAAGGGCCGTGTCCTGCGGCATCACGCTGGTGGGGAGGACTCAGATTGAGCTCACCCTTGCAGTCTCTGGAGGCAGTGCCAGGGGGCAGTGCCAAGGTACTGCACTGGTGTGACCCTCTCTCCCCTTGGGGGCTGCACTTAACTGTGCATTTCTGGCACTGGGGGTAACTCTGCACATCCTTGGATCCCCACCAACCACCCCCCCCCCCCCCCCCGCTCCCACCTCGCCCCTCCCTGTACACTGCCCTGGAAGTTATGGACCTATACATCCAAACCTTCACTGAGGCCAGGTCAAAGTTCTGGAACTCCATCTTCTCTAATTGCATTGTTGGTGTACCTACACCATGTGGACTTTTGTTTAATTCATTTGTGGGACATTGGAAAGCTGGCTGGCCAGCATTTATTGCCCTTCCTTCATTGCCCTTGGAGGGCAGTTGAGAGTCAACCACATTGCTGTAGATCTGGAGTCACATGTAGGCCAGACCAGGTATGGATGGGAGATTTCCTTCCCTAAAGGACACTAGTGAACCAGGTGGGCTTTTCCGACAATCAACAACGGTTTCATGGTCATCAGTCGATTCTTAATTCCAGATTTTTTGTTTTTATTGAATTCAAATTCCACCAGCTGCCGTGGGCAGGATTCGAACCTGGGTCCCCAGAACATTAGGAGTTTCTGGATTAATATTCCGGCGATCATACCACTGGGTCATCGCCTCTTCCTTGAAGACCCATCGCTGCCACCTTCTCAAGGGACGGGCAGTAAATGCTAGCCGAGCCAGCAACGCCCAAGTCCCGTGAGAGGGATTTCAACAGCACCAGAAGGGGAAAGAAACGGGTTAAAGCGAGCATGGGAACAGAAGGTGAGAGTGAGCCATGCGATATACAACCTACAATGCTATCGCAGTTAACCTTTCTGCTTTGCAGCAGATGGACTCGTGTTTAAAGGGCATCACCATCCACTGACAAGGGCTGAATAAAAGGAACGTCTCTGCACAATTTAAGCAGCTGCTTTCAGTCTGTTTCCTGCATCTTCAATTTTAGATTAACAGCAATCTTCCCTCAATCATTACCCAACTCGTCTGAAAAAATAATGGTGGTGTGATTGCAAAGTGTGTTTCTGTTCAGAGGCTGTGGCAATAATTAATTGAGTATCACGGCAGCTTTATTTCCTTTTGACTCTTTAGACGTGCATTTGATACCCGAGTGTGCAATTTCCCAATGGTGAGAACAGGACTTTTACGGATGCACCACAGAAAGCATTCTTTCTGGTTGTATCACAGCTTGGTGTGGCTCCTGCTCTGCCCAAGACCGCATGAAAGTACGAAAGGTCGTGAATGTAGCCCAATCCATCTCGCAAACCAGCCTCCCATCCATTGACACTTCCCGCTGCCTCGACAAAGCAGCCAGCATAATCAAGGACCCCACGCACCCCGGACATTCTCTCTTCCACCTTCTCCCATCGAGAAAAAGGTACAAAAGTTTGAGGTCACGTACCAACCGACTCAAGAACAGCTTCTTCCCTGCTGCCATCAGACTTTTGAATGGACCTACCTCGCATTGAGTTGATCTTTCTCTGTACCCTAGCTATGACTGTAACACTACATTCTGCACTCTCTCCTTTCCTTCTCTATGAACAGTATGCTTTGTCTGTATCGCATGCAAGAAACAATACCTTTCACTGTATCCCAATACATATGACAATAAAAATCAAATCAAATCAAATCAGGAGTGTGCTCCCTGATCTCTTGGCCAACACTGCTCCCTCAGTCGACACCATCAAACCCAATGTTAAATGCCCAGATCACACTTCATTCATTGCCATCTAGCTGGCCGCAAACTTCCTTAACCGTGAATGGTTACGTTTCTTAATTGCCTGTCAGGCACTTGAGAAAACCCTGAGGTTGTGAAAGGTGCTGTATGAACGGGAGACTTCATCCCTTCCTCACAGGTAAACCCGTCAACGATAGTGAAATTGAGTCAAACAAATCAGGAAGCAGCTCCTTCCCTTGTCTCTGTTGAATTAACTGATCCCAACTAGGGTCGGGGTTGGTTGGAGGTGCTATTTAGATTTGATTTATTATTGTCACATGTACTGGTACACAGTGAAAAGTATTGTTTCTTGCATGTTATACAGACAAAGCATAACGTACATAGAGAAGGAAAGGAGAGGGTGCAGAATGTAATGTCACATTCATAGATGGGGTGTAGAGAAAGATCAACTTAATATGCTCTATGCTATGTTCTTGTTCAAACCAATTGGTTTGCTTACTCGAACCCTGTTAGCATAAGGGAAGTCAGATGTGCATTTACACATACATTGGATTGGGATTTGGTTTATTAACATACAATATCCAAACGTAGGAATTTGGAGTAGGAATAGGCCATTTGGCCCCTCAAACCTGTCCAGCATGGATAAGACCAGTGATGATCTGGTCTTCTTTCCTGTCTCTTGCCCCCGCTCTTCCCCTTTGACTCCCTGGTGGATCACAATGGGCTTTTTGTTTTCTCAGCTTGTGGACTTGTGCTGTGGTGAGAATTAACCTAATGGTTGAAGTTGTCGAGTCCCAGGATGCTTTGTGGTTTAGCGTGTTAGCATACAATTAATGGGGTGTTTATTTTATTCATTTGTGGGACATGGGCATCGCTGGCTGGCCAGCATTTATTGCCCATCCCTCGTTGCCCTTGGACGTCAGTTGAGAGTCAACCACATTGAGGTGGCTCTGGAGTCACATGTAGGCCAGACCAGGTAAGGATGGCAAATTTCCTTCCCTAAAGGAAATTTGTGAACCGGATGGGATTTTGCGACAATCGACAATCGTTTCATGGTCATCAGTAGATCCTTAATTCCAGATATCTTTTTCCATTGAATTCAAATTCCACCATGTGCCGTGGCGGGATTTGAACCCAGAACATGAGCTGAGATTCTGGAGTCTAGCGATAACACCACTAAGCCATCGCCTCCCCGCTGTTTGGACACATAGGCCGGAAGTTTACCGCCTCGCCTGCCCTGGAATCGGAGTGGGCGAGGCTCGCAGAACGGAATTCTCCATTGACTTTGGGTGGGATTTTACGAGCCTTGCCCAAGCGAGGTCATAAAATCCCACCCATAGTATACCTTGTACATGATTGGTGCTGAGTGACTTCCTTTCCTTGTCTCATCGCGCAACCACTAAATCAAACTTGAGATAAGGAGTTGGGACAATGGGCTTAGTGACGTGTTTCATGGTAAGCAGATTGGTCATTTGGAACTTTGTAGCAAGTATCTAATTTCTGGGGGTTTTGGACACAATGACCCTTGTCATGCCATAATGAATCAGCGAGGTTAGTGTGCATTACTGGAGTTCTCTAAACATCGTGAGCTTTCCTTCACAAATGGAAGAGTGCTGACCATGAAGGTTGTATCCCCACCCAGGGAAAGCAGGCTACTATCTTTTTTTCTCCACATGTTGAATGCTTGGAAGTCTTGTGGCATAGTGGGTAGCATTCCTACCTCTGAGACAGAGTCTCCGGGTTCAGGTCCCACCCCAGGACCTGATGGCCAAGGAAGGTGGGTCATAACGCGGTCAAACAGGTTGAGTGTGTCAACCTACAAATACTTCCAAACATGCCAAAAGCTGGCTGTAAGAGTGGGAGAGAGTTAGGGTTAGCCACACTTGATGCAGAGTCGTGCATCAAGCCCCTGGTGACAGACTAGTGACTTGTTCCAGGAATTACTAGAATTACAGAATCATACAGTGCAGAACATGGTCTTCGGCCCATCAAGTCTACATGTGAGAAACACCTGAACTCCCACCTAATTCCATTTGCCAGAACATGGTCCATAACCTTGAATGTTATGACGTGCTAGGTTCTCATCCAGATACTTTTTAAAGGACGTGAGGCAACCTATCTCTACTACCCTCCCAGGCAGCACAATCCAAACCGTCACCACCCTCTGGGTAAAAAATATTTTCTTCACATGCCCCCTAAACCTCTTGCCCCTCACCTTGAACTTGTGTCCCTTCATGATTGACCCTTCAACTAAGAGGAACAAGTGCCTCTTATCCACTTTGTCCATGTCCATCATAATCTTGTACACCTCAATCATTTTGCCCCTCAGTCTTCTCTGTTCCAACAAAAACAACCCAAGCCTACCCAACCTCTCTTCATAACTTAAATGTTCCATCCCAGGCAGCATCCTGGTGAGTCTCCTCTGCACCCCACCATCCAGTGCTCCATGAGCTATGAAAACAAATGAAAGTCTGCCCTCGTGCATTGCTAGCTGTGGGAAGAGGATTGGAAAATGTTGACTGCTGAGAGCCAACATGTGAGTCAGACTTGGCTCAACACAACAAAAACTTCAGAACAGAATTGGTCATCAGAATCTCACGTTCCCACACTCACCTGCTCCTTTTCCTGTGTTTGAAAGCTGCATCATGTGGTCTTCTCCTCTCCGTGAGGTTTATTGCTTTGCATTTTTCATCATTTAGCCCCTTATTGCCTGCAATATTCCAGCTCACACTCTCTCAGCCGTATTAATTCCCAAGATCGCAAAGGGCTATTGTTGGCATCCTTCTATCTACAAGGGATGGTGGACGTGCAACAGACAATCAATTTAGGTGGTGGCGGAAGGGAGAGAAGGGGGCGAAAGGGGAGGAGCAGTCTTCCTTTGGTCCAGGCTAGCTGATGGCTGTGAGGGCCTAGCCCCAAGAGGCAGGTTCTGCCACAGTCTCCCCACATGAAGCTGCCAGGAGACTTTGTCTGGTGTCTTTGCCTGTTGCCAAGCTGCTACAGCCAAGGTAGACTGTGCAGCACACAACCACACCATTCAGCCCAATGAGCCCATATGCACCCACACCTCCTCCCACCCTGCCTCATTTAGCTCCATCAGCACAACCTCCTCCTCCCTCTCGTGCTTCCACTGAAATGCATCCACGCTATTCAATTCAAACACATCCTCTGGTAACAGATTACACAGTCTCATCACGCTCTGATCTCCCTATTTTAATTCTTGATGGTTATATTATATTAATGGTTTGGCTGTTCTCCACCAGCAAAAATACTCTCTCTCTCTCTCTGTTTACTTCACCCCAAACTCTTGCCTCACTGTAAAGACTCCTCTCCCCTCAGCCTTCCGTTTTCTAGAGATAAGAGACCCAACCTGTTCATCCTTTGGCATTTTACACAAACTCAGTCCTGCCGACCATTTTCATGGAATCCACACAATCCCTACCATACAGAAGGAGGCCACTCGGCCCAGCGAGCCTGCATCAACGACAACCCCACCCAGGTCCTATCTCCATAACCCCACATGAAGGAGCAACTTAGCATGGCCAATCAACCTATCTTTGGACTGTGGGAGGAAACCGGAGCACCCGGAGGAAACCCACGCAGACACGGGAAGAACGTGCAAGCTCCACACAGACAGTGACCCGAGGCCGGAATCGAACCCGGGTCCCTGGCGCTGTGAGGCAGCAGTGCTAACCACCGTGCCGCCGTGCCTTTTGTTTCAAGTCTGAATACTGCAGAAACATACAGTCAGTCAGTCAGTGTGTGTGAGAGAGAAAGGCAGATCAATATTCAGATGGTAATCTGTCACAATTCCTTTTTTTGATGTTGGCAGAACTGCTGTCTAACTTTCTCCACTTAGCGTTCAACATTTTTCTTTTGTCCTTTTTGTCTCCGCTGTTTTTTTTTACCTCCCCACTGAAGGTCATTCAGCCCAGACACACTCTGCTGACCTGACATGAGTGGGAAGGGAAAGAGGCAAGCAATGTCTGTTCACAGCAGTGGAAACATGTGCTTCAGAAACAGCCTCTTGGTGAGCTGCACCCATCGCTGCTGCTAAGTGCACAGGCAGGTGGCAATAAAATAAAGGTCCACAATCAGAAACATTCTTTGTTCCTCTCTCCGCCCACGTAATTGGGGGCCAAAGGGCAGACAAAAAAGTACAATGCAAGCATCAACAAGCTCGCAATTTCAGTTGAGCTGGTTGTTCCATCGTGAGCGGTTTATAGCCATTCTTTAAGCAACACAAGATGACTGGGTGGTGGTGGGGGTGGGGAGGGGGTTGGTTGGTTGGTGGTAAGAAAAAAGGTGGCATTGTATCAAAGCTTTTCGCCTTGCACTCAGCAGGACAGTTGCAAGAGTACCAAATTTCAAAGGCAACAACCATCATTTAGACTGCATGACAAAAGAATGCTGATTGTTTGGCCAGATGGACCCTGACTGGTAGAGGCATTGCCGTGGAGAATGCCCCAAGGAACAGTCATTCCCCCAAACTCTCAAATTCAAAAAAGAACAAGGCAACCCTGATTGGTCCAGGTGTCGCCATGGGCACAGTTGTCCCCCATGCATTTTGATTTGATTTGATTTATTAATTTCATATGTATTGGGATACAGTGAAAAGTATTGTTTCTTGCGCGCGATACAGCCAAAACATACTGTTCATAGAGTACAGGGGGGAGCAGGAAAAGGAGAGGGTGCAGAATGTTGCAGTTATCTATCGGGTAAACGGAAAGATCGGCTTAGTGCGAGGTAGGTCCATTCAAAACTCTGATGGCAGCAGGGAAGAAGCTGTTCTTCAGTCGGTTGATACGTGACCTCAGACTTTTGTATCTTTTTACCGATGGAAGAAGGTGGAAGAGAGTATGTCTGGGATGTGTGGGGTCCTTGATTATGCTGGCTGCTTTTCCCCGGGGCAGCGGGAAGTGTAGAAGTTGTCAATGGATGGGAGGCTGGTTTGCGTGATGGACTGGGCTAGGTTCACAACCCTTTCTTGGGTAGTTTCTTGCGGTTTTGGTCAGAGCAGGAGCCATACCAAGCTGTGATACAACCAGAAGGTTTGCTTTCTCTGATGCATCTGTAAAAATTGGTGAGACTCGTTGTGGACATGCCAAATTTCCTTAGCCTTCTGAGAAACTAGAGGCGCTGGAGGGCCTTCTTAACTATGGCGTTGGCACAGGGGGACCAGGACAGATTGTTGGTGATCTGTACATTGAGAAACTTGAAGTGTCAACTGAGAATAAATTGATGGTGTCACTTAGGAGGCTATTTCCTGGAATTAAAAAAATCTTCACCTTGATGAGGGGCGATGGCCTTGTAGCATTATCGCTGGACTATTGATCCAGAAACTCAGCTAATGTTCTGGGGACCCGGGTTCGAATCCCGCCATGGCAGATAATGGAATTTGAATTCAATAAAACATATCTGGAATTAAGAATCTACTGATGACCATGAAATTATGGAGCGGCATGGTGGCACAGTGATTAGCACTGCTGCCCAACAGCACCAAGGACCCGGGTTCAATTCCCGGCTTGGGTCACTGTCTGTGCGGAGTTTGCACCTTCTCCCCGTGTCTGCGTGGGTTTCCTCCGGGTGCTCCGGTTTCCTCCCACAGTTCAAAGATGAGCGGGTTAGGTGGATTAGCCATGGTGAATTGTCCTTTAGTGTCAGGGGGACTAGCTAGGGTAAATGCATGGGATTATGCAGATAAGGTCTGGGTGGGATTGTGGTCGGTGCAGACTTGATGGGCTGAATGGCCTCCTTCTGCACTGTCAGGTTCTATGATTCTATGAAGGTAAAATTCACAAAAAATGAACCCGTTCAGAATGTCAGAACGGAAAGTGACCAATCCTGTCCAGAAACAAATGGAGCATTTTCCCAAAACCTCTTGGCATTTAGGTTGACCTACAAGCATCATGCTCAAGCACATCGCCTCTGGAAAGAAGTAACTTGAAATGGTCTGGCCGTTTTTATCCACAGTGGATGTAATGTCAAAACAAGCAGAACATTTCAGAACATTTCCTTCTTGGCTACAACCCTCGGCTGTAATAGATACAGGGCACCAGAGGAGAGAGCCAAATGCTTTATCTCTTCTGATTTTGATTCCCAAAAGAAAGCATTTCAAATTGAGGGGGGGGGGGGGGGGTCCTTCGATGTGATAATCAAACAAAACAAGACTTGCAAGATGAACAAGAGGCTCTGAAAGCACGAGCCTGTGGCTCCAAGGCTAGACAGGTTTGACGACTGCGCTTCTTACAAATGGCTCACTCGGCGCGAGATCCAAGCCCGGCTTTGATGTCGGGCCTTCCCTTGACGCCGAGTTTTCTCATCCCCCAGGAACCTGTGAAAAGAGGAGGCAGACGAAACGGGGAAGCGAGCTCTCTCTTAAGTCCCGCAAGCCGCCAGTGAATTTGGTGATTAAAGTGCAATTGATTCTCTTCCTTTCCGCCTTTGAGATGCACAGTGGCCCCTGACTAAAAGCGAGGGAACCTCTGCGATGGAGCGTAAGATCATTGCCTTGGCCGTGGCAAAATAATGCAGCAAGCCAAGCGAAAGCGCATGCAAGGTCAGGAAATATTATCTTCTCAATGATATCAGTTAACGTCGGGGGGCGGAGTGGGGGGGGGGGGGGTCAAAGGTGAGGTGGTGCCCTTCTTGCCGTGCCTTTGATAGGAACACATGGTCAGTATTTACAAGAACCAGGCAGTTAGTGCACCATTGATCACTGTCAGCCCTTTGCACCTCGGGAAATTGCTCCCGTTTCTTGGAGGAGGCCAATGAGGAAAACGCAGGTGGAACGCAGGCAAACCACAGTGCAGCAGTCACTGCACGCTAACCCATGCCTGCTTTCATGGATTACCAGGGATGGGGGGGGGGGGGGGGGCGGGGAGGAGGTTCTCTGGAAGATAAATTGGCTGATGAGCAATTCAACATTAACAGCACCAGTGTTTTAGTCGCCTTGGAAACAAGCCACAGTTACACATCCTCAATCAAAATAATTCAGTCAGTGGGTGTACAAATGAATGCAAAGTGTAACCTTTCAAACTTATAAGTGCAGCGCCCAGCGACTGAAATGTTATCTGCTCTTCCTATTAGCATGACTTATTCTCTGCTCTTTTAGGGAGCCTCCCAACATGCACGGAATTCAACTCGATGATTCTTTGTGTCCCTATTTTCTCCTGACAGTTTCTGATAGCACAGTTCCTTGGAGACCGCCAGCACTCACTTTACATGTGTTCCTGGATGGTGAGTGCTGACAGGCTATCTGAATTGCCTTGAATGTTAATGCTCTGAAATGGGCCACTCAGCCTCAGAGATGGATGAAAGCAAGACTTACATTCAGGCAACACCTCCCACAACCTCGGGGGCACCTCGATGCACTTTACAGCCAGTTGGCCTGTTGGAAGTGCAGTCGTTGCCATCATGTATTAAACGTCACAGCTAATGTTACACGTCATTCTGCCACAAGCAGTAATGCAATAATGGACAGCTAATCATCATTGATATTATCCAATGGATAAATATTAACCACGACATGAGGAAGAACTTCCTTGCTCTCATTCAATCAGAACCACAGAAAGGTTACAGCTTGGAAGGAGGCCATTCAGCCCAACTTGACCAGGCCAACCCAAGGATTCCCAGGTGCCCTTTCTAATCCCACCTTCCTGCAACCTGCACAGAGAGAAAGCAGCCTTTCTGGTTGTATCACAGCTTGGTATGGCTCCTGCTCTGCCCAAGACCGCAAGAAACTACAAAGGATCGTGAATGTAGCCCAATCCATCACGCAAATCAGCCTCCCACGTTCCGCTGCCTCGGCAAAGCAGCCAGCATAATTAAGGACCCCACGCACCCCGGATATTCTCTTTTCCACCTCCTTCCATCGAGAAAACGATACAAAAGTCTGAGGTCACGCACCAGCCAACTCAAAAACAGCTTCTTCCCTGCTGCTGTCAGACTTTTGATTGGACCTACCTTGCATTGAGTTGATCTTTCTCGACATCCTAGCTATGACTGTAACACTACATTCTGCACCCTATCCTTTCCTTCTCTATGAACGGTATGCTTTGTATAACGCGCAAGAAACAATCCTTTTCATTGTATGTTAATACATGTGACAATAATAAATCAAACAAATCAAATCAAACCCAGCCCACAGCCCTGCAGCTTACAGCACTTAAGGTGCAGATCCAGCTATTTTGTTAAAGAGTTTTGGGTCTCTGCCTCCAAGATCAACTTGGGCAGTGAATTCCAGTCATCCATCACTCTTTGCATACAGAAATTCTTTCTCATGTCTCCAATCCCTCACTGATATCCAAATGCACCACTTATTCTGTGGCTAAGTGCCACAATTTTAAGCTTTTCATGTCCTTATTCGCAAATATCCTTCTGCCACTTACATTGAATCTATGTCGCCTGGTTCTCGAATTCTCCATGATGTGGAGATGCCGGCGTTGGACTGGACTCTAGAATTCTCCACCAAAGGAAACAATTTTATCCTGTCCACTCTATCCCTTCCCCTCATAAGTATGTGCATCTCTATCAATGATATGGAGATGTCGGCGTTGGACTAGGGTGGGCACAGTAAGAAGTCTCACAACACCAGGTTAAAGTCCAACAGGTTTATTTGGAATCATGAGCTTTCGGAGCACTGCTCCTTCATCAGGTGAGTCTTTTTTTTGGAGCGCTCCTCCTTCCTGATGAAGGGGCAGCACTCTGAAAGCTTGTGATTCCAAATAAACCTGTTGAACTCTAACCTGGTGTGGTGGAATGGTTGAGGACTCTGGGTCTGTACTCGTTGGAGTTTAGAAGGATGGGGGGGGATCTTATTGAAACTTACAGGCTACTGCGAGGCCTGGACAGAGTGGATGTGGAGAGGACGTTCCCACTAGTAGGAAAAACTAGAACTAGAGGGCACAACCTCAGGCTAAAGGGACGATCCTTTAAAACAGAGATGAGGAGGAATTTCTTCAACCGGAGAGTGGTGAATCTGTGGAACTCTTTGCCGCAGAAGGCGGTGGAGGCCAGGTCATTGAGTGTCTTCAAGACAGAGAGAGATAGGTTCTTGATTAATAAGGGGATCAGGGGTTATGGGGAAAAGACAGGAGAATGGGGATGAGAAAAATATCAGCCATGATTGAATGGCAGAGCAGACTTGATGGGCCGAGAGGCCTAATTCTGCTCCTATGGCTTCTGGTGTTGTGGTCTTGTGGTGAGATTTCTAATTGTGCCCACCTCTATCAAGTCACCTCTCAGCTTCTTTGTTCCAAACCCCAACCTACCCAACCTCTCCTCACAGCTACACCTTTCTAGTCCTGGCAACATTCTTAGTCCAATGGGATTGTTTATGTCCATTTGAAGAAAGAGCTTCTTCTCAGGGTACATGTGATGTGGTTAAATTGGGTAAGGAGCAGCACATTTCCTCAGCCAATCAGATCAAATAATCCTCACTCAGGTAGGCAGAGTCAAAACCATGAAGTATAAATCTGAATGTTTAATTCAGTGTGAAACCATGTCCGGAAAGCAAAATAAAGAGAAGATTAGAAAGATGGGATCAAGAGAGAGAGAGAGGGGGAAATGTAGAATAGGCAGAAAGTTAAAAAAAAATTACAACTACAGTTATATTTTTCGAAAATCTTCAACAACAATTAAAATCTGAAAGAATAAGTCCCTAAACTTGTAAAGATAAATTTCCAGTGCTAGAGAGGCTATTTGGCAGTAATTAAAAATTTTCTGTATCCAAATCCACATCCAAAGCCGAACTTATTTTGTGTGTAAGTGCCACAACGTTTTGATTTGATTTGATTTATTATTGTTACATGTATTAGTATACAGTGAAAAGTATTGTTTCTTGTGCGCTGTACAAAGCATACCGTACACAGAGAAGGAAAGGAGAGAGTCCAGAATAGTGTTACAGTCATAGCTAGAGAAAGATCAATGTAGCGTGAGGTAGGTCCATTCAAAAGTCTGATCGTAGCAGGGAAGAAGCTGTTCTTGAGTTGTTTGATATGTGACCTCGGACTTTTGTAACTTTTTCCCGAAGGAAGAAGGTGGAAGAGAGAATGTCCAGGGTGAGTGGGGTCCTTAATTATGTTGGCTGCTTTGCTGAGGCAGCGGGAAGTGTAGACAGAGTCAATGGATGGGAGGCTGGTTTGAGTGATGGACTGAGCTTCATTCACGACCCTTTGTATTTGAGCCTTCCATGTACTTTATTCACAAGTACCCTTAGTGAGGAGTACCGATGTTTGTGGAGGGGTAGGTAAGCCCCAACAGAAGATAGGTGCTGTCTTTATCCGGTCCATGTGTCTCCAATTCCAAGCCAGGGATCTGGGTTCGATTCTCGGCTTGGGTCACTGTCTTTGTGGAGTTTGCACATTCTCCCCGTGTTTGCGTGGGTCTCCTCCGGGTGCTCTGGTTTCCTCCCGCAGTCCAAAGATGTGCGGGGTTAGGTGGATTGGCCATGCTAAATTGACCCCTTAGTGTCAGCAGGATTAGCAGGGTAAATGCATGGGGTTAGGGGGATAGGTCTGGGTGGGATTGTGGTCGGAGCGGACTCGATGGGCCGAATGGTGTCCTTCTGCACTGTCGGGATTCTACGATTCTATGGTGCTAATACAGTTGACTCCAATGTATCCTCTGAAGTAATCAAGCAAGCCAATCAAGGACGGATGATGAAATGCCAACCTTGTCACTCATCTGACATTCCAAGAATTGGCTGGGTTTTTAAAAAAGAGACAACTAGAGATGTTTGAAAGAATTATTTTGGTTTCACGGTGGGGTTCCTCTCAACAGGGAAATCAGAAGTTCGTGGATTGATTGCAAGCTATTCAGAGTGTCTCAATTTCTGTCTGCCATAATGCTAACCCCTCAATTAAATACTGGCTAGCAACTCATTCTGCCCGATCCATAACTGTATGCAGAAATAACCTTAGCGTCTTGATTAGATACTAGCTTGGGACTCGCTTCTCCTATGTATTATTCTACACGCAATGCCTGCCTTTAAAGGGAGGCTAGATGTGCATATGAGGGAGAATGGAGTGGAGAGTTACACTGATACATTTTAATGAGGAATTACTGCAGAGGGCTCAGGTTGGGCGAAAGTGGACAAGGTTGGAGACAATATAAAATAAGGGGTAAAATTCTAAAAGGGGTGCAGGAGCAGAGGAACCTGGGTGCATGCACCAAGATAATGACAGGGAGCGGAATGGGCGGAGAGCGTTGTTCATAAAGGATATGGTATTCTCGGCTTTATTAATAGGGGCACAGAGTACAAGAGCAAGGAGGTTATGCTGAACTTATACAAGACACTCGGTAGGCTTCAGCTGAGTATTGTGTACAGTTAAGGGCGCCACATTACAGGAAGGATGTGAATGCACTGGAGAGAGTGCAAGAGAGGGAATTGGGTTCAATTCCTGGCTTGAGTCATTGTCTGTGCTTTCCTTCTCCCCTATGTACTCTAGGAAAGGTATGTTTTTGATTTGATTTGATTTATTATTGTCACATGTATTAATGCACAGTGAAAAGTATTGTTTCTTGCGCGCATACCATTCATAAAGAAGAAAAGGAAAGGGTGCAGCATATAGTGTTACAGTCATAGCTAGGGTGTAGAGAAAGGTCAACTTAATATGAGGTAGGTCCATTCAAAAGTCTGATGGCAGCAGGGAAGAAGCTGTTCTTGAGTCGGTTGGTGTGTGACCTCAGAAATCATAGAAACACGACAATGCAGAAGGAAGCCATTCGGCCCAGACTCTGCACCGACAACAATCCCACCCAGGCCCTCTTCCCATAACCCCACACATTTACCCAGCTAAATCTCTCTCACTTACATCCCGGGACACTAAGGGCAATTTAGTATGGTCAATCAACCTAACCCACACATCTTTGGAGTGTGGGAGGAAACCGGAGCACCCGGAGGAAACCCACGCAGACACGAGGAGAATGTGCAAACGCCACACAGACAGTGACCCAAGCCAGGAATCAAACCCAAGTCCCTGGAGCTGTGAGGCAGCAGTGCTAACCACTGTGCTACCATGCCGCCTCAGACTTTTGTATCTTTTACCTGATGGAATTGTATCTTGTAATTTCTTGCGGTCTTGGGCAGAGCAGGAGCCATACCAAGCTGTGATACAACCAGAAAGAATGCTTTCTATGTTGCATCTGTAAAAGTTGGTGAGAGTCATAGCAGACATGCCAAATTTCCTTCGCCTGTATCCTATGTGATCCTACATAGTTAAAAACTACCACCCTATATGGAGCAGCATGGTGGCACAGTGGTTAGCACGCTGCCTCACAGCGCTGGGTTCAATTCCCGGCTTGGGTCATTGTCTGTGCGGAGTTTGCACATTCTCCCCGTGTCTGCGTGGGTTTCCTCCGGGTGCTCCGGTTTCCTCCCACAGTCCAAAGATGTGCGGGTTAGGTGGATTGGCCATGCTAAATTGCCCCTTAGCGTCAGGGGAACTCCCACACAGGCCCTATCCCCATAACCCCATGCATTTACCCTAGCTAGTAAATGCATGGGGTTATGGGAATAGGGCCCGGATGGGATTGTGGTCGGTACAGACTCGATGGGCTGAATGGCCTCCTTCTGCACTGTGGGATTCTATGATTCTATACTGTTTATAAATATACTGCTGCAATTCTTCATCTCGAAGCTGGAGTCATTCTTCATGGGCCGAAATGGAATTCTCTTGATTACATTTCCATCTCCCCAACATTTCTGCTCTTGTAACAAGGGGCACATCGGTTAATTGTAAAGTTGCTGGGATTGGAAGGGAAGGCAATCAACCAGCAAAGTTCCCCTGACATTCAACAGAATTTCTTTAAGGCTGGAATGTTTAAGTAGTTAACATGCAAGCAATAATCAGGTCACTGTGTTCATGTCGTGGTCTGAAGTCAATTATTTGCCTGGCTTGATAAACACATTTGATGTCAGGAGAGATTTCATGGTTGATATTTTCTTTGAGTCTCTGTATTTTTGTATTATTCTATACATGTGTTGCAATTCCATTCTGTGGTGGAGTAGTTCCAGCTCCCTGAAACATCATAGCCCTAATCAGTGCTGCTAGATCTGTATCGCTTAGTTGCCTTGTGTTTGAGGTGCAAGATTATTAATGGTTACTTAACCATTCTCCTCACAGGCAAGTCCCAGTGGAGACAAAAGTTTACAATAGACAACTTATACCAACTCAGTCTAACTTTAAGTTATAAGTTTATTTATCCGTGTCACAAGTAGGCTTACATTAATACTGCAGTAGGTTACTGTGAAAATCCCCGAGTCGCCGCACTCCGGGTACACTGAGGCAGAATTTAGCATGGCCAATGCACCTAACCAGCACGTCTTTTGGACTGTCGGAGAGAACCAGAGTACCTGGAGGGAACCCACGCAGACATAGGGCGAATATGCAGACTCCGCACAGTCACTCAAGCTGGGAATCGAACCGGCTCCCTGGGGCTGTGAGGCAACAGTGCTAACCATTGTGTTACCGTGCTGCCCTCGGTACCCTGCCTTTCCCCAGTTAATATCAGCTGCTGTTAATCTAGAGCGAGCACTCAATTGCCATGGCATTTGCAATATTAACATGACAATGCCTTAATGCGAGATAGTGACTTCACTAAAAGCCACCAGGGGAGAACAAGGGAGATGTTGTTACTGTTTAACTTCCTCGTAAAAAGCAGACTAAACAACTCCCCCAGTTCAGTTGGAAAAACTGTTTGGATGCCACCCGTGGTGTTTGATCCCCAGAGCTCATTAATAGATAACAGCTGGCCCAGCACCAAACTGCAAAGCATTTGTTCGACAAAGCTCTTTGGCAAAACTCACACAAAGATCAAGGAGTTAATGCCTTGAACTCCCTGTTCGCTGTTTGAGTTTTCATTACTGTTGACTAAAGGTGACCACAACAATGGGGGAAATGGAACACTGGAGTGGAGGCAGTGCTGAGAAAGTCTGGCATAGGTTGGGTGATGGAGCCACCATTTGCACTTACTCGTTTAACGTGTAGCAAGTTGCTCAAGCGCTTCTCTCAGACAATACCCCTCAGCCTCCTACACTCAAAAAAAAAAGATCTTCTCGAGGTCTATTGATCTTATAGAGGTCTATAAAGACAGTCAATATCGTTTCCCAAAGGTAGGGGATTCTAAAACTAGAGGGCATAGGTTTAAGGTGAGAGGGTAGAAATACCAAAGTGTCCAGAGGGGCAATTCTTTCACTCAGAGGGTGGTGAGTGTCTGGAACAAGCTGGCAGAGGTAGGGTAAAGGTGGATACAATTTTGTCTTTCTTAAAAAGCATTTTAGACAGTTACATGGATAAGATGGGTATAGAGGGAAATGGGCCAAACGCGGGCAATTGGGATTAGCTTGGTGGTTAAAAACTGGGCGGCATGGACAAGTTGGGCCGAAGGGCCTGTTTCCATGTTGTAAACCTCTATGACTCTATATCAAGATTAACAAATAGGGACAGCACAATGGCACAGTGGTTAGCACTGCTGCCTCACTGTGCCAGGGACCAGGGCTCGATTCCCGGCTTGGGTTACTGTCTGTGCAGAGTTTGCACGTTCTCCCCATATCTGTGTGGGTTTCCTCCGGGTGCTCTGGTTTCCTTCCACAATCAGAAAGACGTGCTGGTTAGGTGAATTGGCCATGCTAAATTCTCCCTCAGTGTACCTGAACAGGCGCCAGAGTGTGGCGACTGGGGGATTTTCAGAATAACTTCATTGCAGTGTTAATGTAAGCCTACTTCTGCTAATAAATAAACTTTAAATTAGATAAGCAAAGATAGAGGTCTTGGGATGGAAGAATCATAGAACTCTTACAGTACAGAAGGAGTAATCGATTCTGCACCAACTCTCTGACAGAGCGTCTTACCCAGATCCTCCCCTCCACCTTATTTCCACACATTTAGCCCACTAACTCCCCTAACCTACACATCTTTGGAGAATAAAGGGCAATTTAGTGTGGTCAATCCACCTAATCCGCACATCTTTGGACCGTGAGTGGAAACCAGAGCACCCGGAGGAAACCCACACAGACCCGGTGAGAAGGTGCAAACTCCACACAGACAGTGACCCGAGGCTGGAATTGAACCTGGGTCCCTGGCGCTGTGAGACAGCAATGCTAACCACTGTGTCACCTTGCCGCATGACCAAAGGAAAGCCCAACGAGGTAAGAGAAGAGAGAAGAGAACGGAACAAGTTAAGCAGCTCTGAGGAAGGGTCATCCAGACTCAAAACATTGGCTCCATTCTCTCACCACAGATGCTGTCAGACCTGCTGAGATTTTCCAGCATTTTCTGTTTTTCATAGAAGCTCTACAGTGCAGAAGGAGGCCATTTGGCCCATCGAGTCTGCACCCACCACAACCCCACCCAGGCCCTATCCCCATAACCCCATGCATTTACCCTAGCTAGTCCCCTTGAAATGAGGGAGAATTTAACATGGCCAATGCATCTAACCTGCACATCTTTGGACTGTGGGAGGAAACCGGAGCACTCAGAGGAAACCCACGGAGAGAACGTGCAGACTCCACACAGACAGTGACCCGAGCCGGGAATTGAACCCGGGTCCATGGCGCTGTGAGGCAGCAGTGCTAACCACTGTGCCACCCAGCATCTGCAATATTTTGACTTTAACTTATTTTTCACATCTGGAGGTTGAGTTTGAATTCATTCAGTCCATCCCAGTGATATAGGAATGCCCTCTCTCTCTCTCTCTCTGCGGACATTTGGAGTACTGTGAGCAATTTTGGGCCCCACACCTCAGGAAGGACATACTGGCACTGGAGCGGGTCCAGCGGAGATTCACACGGATGATCCCAGGAATGGTAGGCCTGACATACGATGAACGTCTGAGGATCGTGGGATTATATTCATTGGAGTTTAGGAGGTTGAGGGGAGATCTGATAGAAACTTACAAGATAATGAACGGCTTAGATAGGATGGACGTAGGGAAGTTGTTTCCATTAACAGGGGAGACTAGGACGCGGGGGCACAGCCTTAGAATAAAAGGGAGTCACTTTAGAACAGAGATGAGGAGAAATTTCTTCAGCCAGAGAGTGGTGGGTCTGTGGAATTCATTGCCACAGAGGGCTGTGGAGGCCGAGACGTTGAGCGTCTTCAAGACAGAAATTGATAAATTCTTGATTTCTCGAGGAATTAAGGGCTATGGGGAGAGAGCGGGTAAATGGAGTTGAAATCAACCATGATTGAATGGTGGAGTGGACTCGATGGGCCGAATGGCCTTACTTCCGCTCCTATGTCTTATGGTCTTATGGTCTTATGACACATGGAGCCTTAATATCTCTAGTCTAGGACAGTACATCCAATCAAGGAGCACTTCCATAATACGGTGCTCGAGTGCCAAGCTGACGTTGTCATCCTCAGCCCTGGAGTAGAATTCAAACACGCTGCCTCGATGACCAGAGTGCTACCAAAAGTTACTTTCCGCAAGTGAACAAGATCGTGCAGAAGGAATTTTCTGTAGGTTGGAAATATTCCGCACACATCCTTGACCTATCTCAGTCTCAGTCTGCAAATAGATAATGGACATTCGAGAGGCAGTGCCATCTTTGACAGGCCTCTGAGTCCTCAGGGTTGCTGAGTACTCCCACTGAGTACATCGCTGAGTTATTGGGACAGGTTTTATTTTGTCCCAAAGAACAAAGAACAAAGAACAATACAGCACAGGAACAGGCCCTTCGGCCCTCCAAGCCTGCGCCGCTCATGTGCCCACGAGACCATTCTTTTGTATCCCTCTATTCCCAGTCTGTTCATGTGGTTAACTAGAGTTTTCTCCGTCTGTTGTGGCTACTTTTGTCATCATTGATGGACACCGGGGGGGTGGATTTCATTGTTTGTTCGTCTCTTTCTTGGGAGTACTTATTTTTCCAAATTTCTCTCCTTTTTTTTCAAACAACAACTTGCATTTATGTAGCACCATCGGCAGAGCAAAATGTATTTCACAGGAGAGGAACATCAAGCAAACTGAGCCTCAGAAGTAGATATGGGAGCAGCTGATCAAAGCCATGGTCGAAAAGAGAGAAGCTTGAAGAATGTCATCAAGGGGGAGAGGGAGGTAGAGAGGTACTGGGTTTTAGGGAGGGAATTCAAGAGCCGAAGGGGCTCCACAGGCCACAAGATATCAGAATTGGGCGACACACACATTTCAGAGAGTTGCGGAGCATTGATTCGAAACTACAACCCTGAGGGCTGAGAGGCCTATCAAAGATGGCAGTGCCTCTCCAATGTCTATTATCCAGTTGCAGAGAGTTGTGGAGCTGGAGGAATTTACAGAGACAGGGAGGTGTGAGACTGTAGAGAGATTTAAAATCAAGTTTTAAAGTTTTTTAAAAAGTTTATTCGTTAGTGTCACAAGTAGGCTTACATTAACACTGCAATGAAGTTACTGTGAAAATCCCCCAGCTGCCACACTCTGATGCCTGTTCGGGTACACGGAGGGAGAATTTAGCATGGCCAATGCACCGAACCAGCACATCTTTCGGACTGTGGGAGCAAACCAGAGCACCCACAGGAAAACCCATGCAGACACGGGAAGAACGGCCAGATGCCCACACAGACAGTGACCCAAGCCGGGAATCAAACCCGGGTCCCGTGAGGCAGCAGTGCTAACCACTGTGCCACAATCACGGATGAAAGTTTTAATATTGAGGCTGTGTGGGAGCCGATGGAGATTAGAAAGCTCAGAGGTGACGGGAGAACGGGACTTGGTGCGAGTTTGGGCGCAAGCGATAGAATTCTGCCCGACCTCATGTTTACAGAGGGTGGGAGATGGGAGGGTGTTCAGGAGTGCGCTGGAATGGCCAATTCCATCGTACTGCCGTTTAGATTCTCTGACCAGGACACATTCCCTTCTCCTCCAAGCGGATACTGAGCCCCTCTGAGTACCCAAATGAGGTTCACTGGATCATGGAAGTGGCTGGTGCTTTATCTCCAGATCACGTCTTACTCATGTCACTCATAGCAGCCCAACTTCATGAGCAACATGGTTAACGTTTTACTGGTCAATCTCTTGCCCTGAGTCAGAGAATTTATAGCTTTATAAAATTAGTCTTGTTTATAACATCAATCCTGGTGATTTATATTGACTGAATAAGTTAATTTCTATTTTTATTGAATCGTATTGTCGTATATTTCTGCTGGTACTTTGGCAATTGAAATTCACAACAAAGTCTAGTGTCTTGTGAAGAACCATATGTCTACATATATAAATCGATGACCTTTATTTGTACAAATTTTTTATCTCCAAATTTAACTTCTGTCCTGTCCAGTTTTTAAGTACTTAGAGGACATAGCAAGGCAAGATGAACCAGCTGGAGGGAGCCACATACCATTTCGCAATAGTGGGGAGGGGGAATTGGAGACCCAATGTACTTTTCCAGACTATCTTGTACTTTTGTGTCCAAGGAATGGTCATAGAGTTTGATAGAACTAAGTTGCTGAGGTGTCCTGATATTTTCTTATTATTCATTGGATTTCTTTATTGGCTGGCCAGCCTTGGATCTTCAGGTAAGCGTTCTCCAAGGCGGCCTTCACGACACACGACAGCGCAGAGTCGCTGAGCAGAAACTGATAGCCAAGTTCCACACACATGAGGACGGCCTAAACCGGGATGTTGGATTTATGTCACATTATCAGTAACCCCCACAGCTTTCCCCCTGGTCTTGCAGAATCTCACTAGCTGTTCTGTCTGGAGACAATACACATCTCTTTAACCTGTGTTGAATGCTCCCTCCACCCACATTGTCTGTACCTTTAAGACCTGGCTGGCTGTAGAGATTCGCATTCTAATTAGTATTCTGTAACTTGATTTCTGTGTCTGTGCACTGTTTGAGAGCACATTTCCACTCCATCTGACGAAGGAGCAGTGCTCCGAAAGCTTATGGTATTTGCTACCAAATAAACCTGTTGGACTTTAACCTGGTGTTGTGAGCTTTCATTGCCCATCCATTGCAGATTAGGTTTGTACTCGTTGGAGTTTAGAAGGCTGAGGGATGATCTTATAGAGGCATATAAGATAATGAAGGGGCTGGATAGGGTAGAAGTGGAGAGATTCTTTCCACTTAGAAAGGAAACCAGAACTAGAGGGCACAGCCTCAAAATAAAGGGGGGTCAGTTTAGGACAGAGTTGAGGAGGAACTTCTTCTCTCAGAGGGTGGTGAATCTCTGGAATTCTCTGCCCACTGAAGTGGTGGAGGCTACCTCGTTGAATATGTTTAAATCACGGATAGATGGATTCCTGATCGGTAAGGGAATTAGGGGTTATGGGGAGCAGGCGGGTAAGTGGAACTGATTCACTGCAGATCAGCCATGATCTTATTGAATGGTGGGGCAGGCTCGAGGGGCTAGATGGCCTACTCCTGCTCCTATTTCTTATGTTCTTATCCCAAGTTGCCCTAAGGCAGTTGGGAGTCAACCACATTGCTGTCATATGTAGGCCAGACCAAATAAGGACGCCAGATTTCCTTTCCTCAAGGGCATCAGTGAACCAGATGGGTTTTTCCAACAATAGGCAATGGTTTCAGGGTCATCAGCAGATTCTTAATTCCAGATTTTTTTTCTTGAATTCAAATTTCGCTATCTGCCGTGGCGGGATTGGAACCCGGGTCCCCAGAGCAATAGCTGAGTTTCTGGATCAATTAGTTTAATTCGGCATCATGTTCGGCACAAGGTCGTGGGCCGAAGGGCCTGTTCCTGTTCTGTGTAATAATGTTGCTCACCACTTTGAGAAACCCAGATACCATTGAGAAGACACCAAACTCAAAGCTTGTGCAACGACTGGTCACGCCCGAAGCGTGCTGGGTCCGAGATTTTGCTCCCAGGCCCTGTTATATCCGGACAGTGCTAGGTTCATAAAGGGAGCCCCCAGCAGTTAGATAAACCCCATATTCCTACCTGCTTTCCCTGAGCAATATCACATTTTCCTTTCTGATTTCTGACAATGTCCTAAAATGGGGGCGACACGGTGGCACAGTGGTAATACCATTAGGCCATCACCTCCCCGGTTGAAAAGGACCCTTTAGAATCATAGAATCCTACAGTGCACAAGGAGGCTATTCAGCACATCGAGTCTGCACCGACCACAATCCCAGCCAGGCCCGATCCCCATAACCCCATGCGTTTACCCTAGCTAGTCCCTCTAACACTAAGGGGCAATTTTAGCATGGCCAATCAACCTAACCCGCACATCTTTGGACTGTGTGAGGAAACGGGAGCACCCGGAGGAAACCCAGGCAGACACGGGGAGAACGTGCAAACTCCACACAGACGGTGACCCAAGCCGGGAATCAAACCCAGGTCCCTGGCGCTGGGAGGCAGCAGTGCTAAACCACTGTGCCACCCTGCCGCCCCCATTTTAGGACATTGCTAGAAATCAGAAAGGAAAACGTGATATTGCTCAGGGAAAGCAGGTAGGAATATGGGGTTTATCTAGCTGGTGGGGGCTCCTTTTATGAACCTAGCACTGTCCGGATATAACAGGGCCTGGGAGCAAAGTCTCGGACCCAGCACACTTCGGGCGTGACCAGTCGTTGCACAAGCTTTGAGTTTGGTATCTTCTCAATGGTATCTGGGTGTCTCAAAGTGGTGAGCAACATTTTAATTACTAACAACAGATCATGCGTGATAATTAGAGGATTTAAAATTTATCCTATTTGTTTTGATTCGAAAAAAATACTCAAATTAAGATGAAAAAAGATGTGTGCACCTTTCTGACTCCCACTCTCTCCGAAAAGTGTTACTAATTAGAATGTTTTCATTTATTATCAGCATGGAAACCCACATGAAAACCTATGTAATAATCATATGATATGAGGCTGATCTAACCATCAACACAACACAGGTGATCAGACAATCACCACTGAAAACTGGTTGACTGTAAGGACAGCCTTCCGCGCAGCTTAATACACTTCTTCAAGTGGACAGAACAAATTTAACACCACTCTCCACATAAGCATAGGCGCAACGCTGCTTAAAGACAATCATAGGTTATGCCCAAGAATAAATTGGGTGGAATTTTACAGGCTCGCCCAGCGGTGGTACATTCTGCTCACCGCATTTTACGGACCCGTCCTCGCCATGACGGGGCTGTCAAAGTTCGCCCAACGTTTTTGACATTCAGCGCCAAAAACCTCCAACCTCGTCCACCGCTGGGATTCTCCGCCGCCGTTGCACTGAATGGAGTTTTGGCTGGAAGGCCAAATTCTTCATTCTCGGTGGTGCTGGCGGGAGGCGGGAAGGAAGGATGAGATCAGGGAATCCCAGCCCAAATCTTTCTTCCAAAATAACTTCGCCAAAACTGCCAGAAAGGTGAAGAACAAACATCCCGGCACAGTAATTGTTAAGTTTCGACTCAGCCTCCCATCCATTGACTCGGTCTACACTTCCCGCTGCCTCGGAAAAGCGGCCAGCATAATTAAGGGCCCCACGCACCCCGGACATTCTCTCTTCCACCTTCTTCCTTCAGGAAAAAGGTACAGAAGTCTGAGGACACATACCAACCAGCTTCTTCCCTGCTGCTGTCAGACTTTTGAATGGACTTAGCTTGCATTAAGTTGATCTTTCTCTACACCCTAGCTATGACTGTAACACTACATTCTGCTCTCCTTTCCTTCTCTATGAACAGTATGTTTTGTCTGTATAGCGCGCAAGAAACAATACTTTTCACTGTATGTTAATACACGTGACAATAATAAATCAAATCAAATCAAATTTATTTATTGGTGTCACAAGTAGGCTTACATTAACACTGCAATGAAGTTACTGTGAAAATCCCTAGTCGCCGCACTCCGGCACCTGTTTGGGTACACTGAGGGAGAATTTAGCATGGTCAATGTACCTAACCAGCACGAGTTTCGGACTGTGGGAGGAAACTGGAGCACCCGGAGGAAACCCACCCTGACACGGGATGGGGGGAAAAGTGCAGACTCCGCACAGACAGTGATGGAGGTGGGCACCTGTAGATGTCTAAGCAGGCTCTGAGCTTTGGTCAACTGTACCCATCATTATTCTGTGTAAAAACAGGACATTTGCTGTAATCGGGAGGTGATGGCCTGGTGATATTATCACTAAACTAATAATCCAGAAACTCAGCCAATGTTCTGGGAACCTGGGTTCAAATCCTGCCACGGCAGATGGTGGAATTTGAGTTTGATTGTTTTTTAAAATGTGGAATTAAGAATCTACTGATGACCATGGAACCATTGTCGATTGTCGGAAAAACCCACCTAATGTTATTGAGGGAAGGAAAACTGCCATCCTTACCTGGTCTGGTCTACATGTGCCTCCAGATGCACGGCAATGTGGTTGACTCTCAACTGCCCTCAGGCAATTAGGGATGGGCAATAAATGCTGGCCCAGCCAGCGACGCCCGTGTCCCATGAATGAATAAAAAATAAAATGACCCCGAGTTGCAGCTTTGCGCAGTGAATTTATCCAAAGCTGTGCTCGATTTGTCAGTTCGAATTCATCTTTGTGGAATAATTCGAACTGTTCCAGGGAGATTTTACTTAATTGAATTATTTCAGCATTCATTACATTCCCGAGCGAGCATTGCTTTTATTCTTCAACCAATTTTTAAAGTACACTTGTGAAGAACATGACCAGTTTTGGAGTGCTGTCATATTCAGCTTAACGTGCTGACTCGTACCTAATTGAAATTGTGAGTCTCCGCCGATATATCACATCCAGTTGTCCCTGAGGATCAGGTGTGATTTATTGTATTTTTTTCAAACGGTAACCAAGAAGTCCCATGGAGCACGTTGTAAATCCTGCAGTCGTGCCGCAAGGATCAAAATAGGATTTACTTAAAAATTTAAAAAATTTGTTTCGGCTCCTCGAACCTTTTCAGTCTTGTTATGCAATGTATTGCAGACGCAGGAAGTGAAGGTGACTTATCTCCATGTGTTGACCAACGCTGTACTACTTTAGGCTTTGAAGCTGAGACTCCCCAAACTCGGCCAATGCAGAAAGACCAGTCGACAGCGTCAAACGGCATCAAAGATAATGATATTGTCCCCTTTGTTGCAGCCATTTTGGTTTGGAGACAGGGCACGACAGGGAAAATTGATAGATTGTCTTCCAAGTGAAAGAAAGCAGAGATGGACTTGCGTTTATAGTAGCACTGTTCACTATCGCAGGACATCTCCAATTACTTTACCTTTGAAGTTTTAGTCATCGTTGCAATAAAAACTCAGATTGATGTGTCACTTTTCATGACCATCAGGCATCTCAAAAGGCTTTCGAGTCCATTAGAATCATAGAATCCCTGCAGTGCAGAATTCTACCCATCGAGCCTCTACTGACAACAAATACTCGTGTAGTGCCATTCCCGTTTTTTTTATTCATTCATGGGACATGGGTGTCGCTGGCTGCGCCAGTATTTATTGCCCATTGTCAAAGCTAAAAGGCAAAGAAAGCGGGAGATCTTTATGCTGCAGGGGGAGGGAATGAAAGATGAGTCATAGCCACAGAAATCAGGGGGAAAGACTGCTAATGTCTGTCCGCAGAGAGAATAAAGGGTGTGAATGGCCTTCGGTCTGTGCGCAATCAGGATCCTGACCTTCCTGTCGCTCGCCATTTTAACACACGATCCTGCTCCCATGCCCACATGTCTGTCCTTGGCCCTGCTGCAATGTTCCAGTGAAGCTCAACGCAAACTGGAGCAGCACCTCATCTTCTGGCTGACGACTTTACAACCTTCCGGTCTCAACACCAAATTCAACAACTTCAGATGATTAGCTCCACCCCACCTCGGCCCCCTTTGTTTTCATTCTATTTTGTTTCATTTTTTACTGTTCTCTACCTTTTAGTTCTTTAATGGTCTTTCTTCATTTTTCTTCCCCTCCTCCCACTCTTTCCTTCCTCCTGCTTCATCCTCCTTCCCTTACCTTTTCTCCCCCCCCCCCCCCCCCCCCCCCCCCCCCCGCCACTTCCCCTTTTCTACATTCTACCACTGTCTCATTCCCTCCCCCTTTCCCCAACATCTCCATCTGTCACAGCTTACAGCTTCTCTGCCGTTTGGCCATTCACACACTTTATTCTCTCTGTGGACAGACATTAGCAGTCTTTTCCCCTGGTTTCCGTGGCTATCACTCATCTTTCATTCCCTCACCCTGCAGTATAAATATCTCCCACTTTCTACGCCTTTTAGCTTTGACAAAGGGTCGTCTGGACTCGAAACGTCAGCTCTTTTCTCTCCTTACAGAGGCTGCCAGACCTGCTGAGATTTTCCAGCGTTTTGTCTTTTGGTTTCAGATTCCAGCATCCGCAGTATTTTATTTATTGCCCATCCCTCGTTGCCCGAGGGCAGTTGAGAGTCAACCACATTGCTGTGGCTCTGGAGTCACATGTCGGCCTGACCGGGTAAGGATGGCAGAAATCCTCCCCTAAAGGGACATTAGTGAACCAGATGAGTTTTTCCCGACAATCGACGATGGTTTCATGGTCATCACCCGATTCTTAATTTCAGATATTTTTTATCGAATTCAAATTCCACCATCTGCAGTGGCTGGATTCGAACCCGGGTCCCCAGAACATTAGCTGAGTTTTTGGATTAATAGTCTAGCCATAATATTACTAGGCCATTGCTTCCCACAATGTAGAGAATGTGTCAGTCGATTTGCAGACAGCAAGCTCCCACTAAAGCAATGTAATTCGATGACTAGACCTTTTTTGTTGAGCGTTGGTTGAAAGGGCGGCATGGTGACACTACGGTGAGCACTGCTGCCTCACAGCGCCGGGGACCTTAGTTCAACTTCGGCCTCAGGTCACTGTCTGTGTGGAGTTTGCACGTTCTCCCCGTGTCTGTGTGGGTTTCTCCGGGCGCTCAGGTTTTCTCCCACACTCCAAAGGTGTGCAGGTTTGGTGGATTGGCCATGCTAAATTGCCCCCGAGTGTCCCAGGACTTTGGGGAATTAGTGGGGTAAATATGTGGGGAACAGGGCCTGGGAGAGGCGGTGAGACTCAATGGGCCGAATGTCCTCTTTCTGCACTGTGGGGATTCTGTGAGGGATGATATTAGTCAGGGGCAGCAGCAGGATGGCCCTGCTTTTCATTGCGGAATGCCAAAGGTGCCAGTGTGTGCAATAGTCCTGCCATGGTACGACACGTCTCCAAGATCCAATCTTGTCAGCACAACCAGGCATACTCAACAACTGCCTGTGTCGAGTCACTCAGTCCAAACAGTCTGTTTATCCCACATCTAAGCATAGGTCAGTGTCTCACTCTGACAGAGTTGTGATTATGGTGAGCAAAGATTAGTCACGTTATCTCTTTTTTCCAAATGTTATTTGATCTCAATTTTTGTTACCTCATCTTTAGCTACTGTAGTGACGCACTTTGAAGCATCCTAGACTCGCTTTCTGCATTGCAATAATCCTAGTTCTTTGACTGACCTTGTCTTCTGAAGTATGTGCGGTTTGAGGGAAACCACACGCAGAGGATATCAGAGGTACAGAAAAAGACCACCACAAAGAGGACACGATCAAATCAGAGATCAGAGAAAACCGTCGTGATGAGATTTTGAAAAGCCGACAGCTTCCGTGGCAGAGAAAGTAACGGGGAGGGTTTTAATTCAGTGTTGAGAAAGATGAAAGGGTTCGAGGGAATAAATAATGAAAGGTTATTCCCACTGATGGAAACAGAAAGTGTTGGAAATGCTCAGCGGGTCTGGCAGAATCTGTGGAGAGACAAAAAGAGTTAATGTTTCAGATTGAATCTGGCTCTTCCACAAGACTGAAAGATTCCCACTGAAAGGTTCATCATTGCCAAAGGGGCGGTTGCTCAGTGTTAGCACTACAAGAATAAAGAGGGAGGTTAGGAGACATATTTCATGCAAAGGGTCGTTAGAAGAGGAAAGACATGCCACAAGTAGCAATTGAAGTCAAATCAATCACGCGATTTAAGAGGGAACGCTTTAAACCCTTGGAACAGGAGAGCATAAGAAATACGAGAAGCAGACCATATGGCCCCAGAGACCGCTCTGCCAGTTAGTAAGACCATGATGGATCTTCTCCGTCTGATCTACTTGCCCAACCAATCCTGATTCCCCGATTTCTACAACACACAAAAGTGTATCTCAGAAATAATGTCAGCCATGTCTGAGCATCCACAGCTCTCCGGGGTAGAGAATTCCAAAGGTTCGCGATCCTCTGAGGGCAGAAATGTTTCCTCATTTCGGTCCCAAGCGGCTTCTCCTGAGACCCATGACCCACGCGTTGTAGACTCTCAAGCCAGGAAATGCGGCCTCTCAGAGAGCTTGACAGGATCAATGCTCAGGGTATCGTTCCTCAGTAAGAGCACCAGGTAAACTCACGGGAATATCGGCCCAGTCTACTCCACCACTCCTCATTCATCCGACGATCCTCTCAGCCCAGAGACAACTCTGTGAATCTCCGCTGCATCCCCTCCAAGCCAGGTGCATCTTTCCTTTGGTATGGAGGCTAAAAGTAGAGTAGTCCAGCTGTGGCCTCACCAAAGCTCTATGCAATTGCAGCAAGACTTCTTCTCCCAAACACTCCAACCCATTAAAATAGAGGCCAACATACTATGAGCCATCCAAATTCCCTGCTCTAGTTCCAACAGTAAGAAGTTTAACAACACCAGTTTAAAGTCCAACAGGTTTATTTGGTAGCAAATGCCACTAGCTTTCGGAGCGCTGCCCCTTCGTCAGGTGGAGTGGAGAAATGCTCACAAACAGGGCATACAGAGACACAAACTCAATTTACAGAATAATGATTGGAATGCAGTCTTTACAGATAATCAAGTCTTAAAGGTACAAACAATGTGAGTGGAGAGAGCATTAAGCACAGGTTAAAGAGATGTGTATTGTCTCCAGACTGGACAGCCAGTGAGATTCTGCAAGTCCAGACAAGCTGTGGGGGTGACAAATAGTGTGACATGAACCCAAGATCCCAGTTGAGGCCATCCTCACGTGTGCGGAACTTGGCTATCAGTTTCTGCTCAGTGACTCTGCGCTGTCATGTGTCGTGAAGGCCGCCTTGGAGAACGCTTATGCGAAGATCAGAGGCCGAATGCCCGTGAAGTGCTCCCCAACAGGAAGAGAACAGTCTTGCCTGGTGATTGTCGAGCGGTGTTCATTCATCTGTTGTCGTAGCGTCTGCATGGTTTCCCCAATGTACCATGCCTCGGGACATCCTTTCCTTCAGCGTATCAGGTAGACAACGTTGGCCGAGTTGCAAGAGTATGTACCATGTACCTGGTGGATGGTGTTCTCACGTGAGATGATGGCATCTGTGTCGATGACCCGGCACATCTTGCAGAGGTTGCTGTGGCAGGGTTGTGTGGTGTCGTGGTCACTGTTCTCCTGAAGGCTGGGTAGTTTGCTGCGGACAATGGTCTGTTTGAGGTTGTGCGGTTGTTTGAAGGCAAGAAGTGGGGGTGTGGGGATGGCCTTGGTGAGATGTTCGTCTTCATCAATGAAATGTTGAAGGCTCCAGAGGAGATGCCGTAGCTTCTCCGCTCTGGGGAAGTACTGGACGATGAAGGGTACTGTTGTCTGGACTTGCAGAATCTCATTGGCTGTCCTGTCTGAGACAATACGCATCTCTTTAACCTGTGCTTAATGCCCCCTCCATTCACATTGTTTGTACCTTTAAGACTTGATTATCTGTAAAGACTGCATTCCAATCATTATTCTGTAAATTGAGTTTGTGTCTCTGTGCCCTGTTTGTGAACATTTCTCCACTCCACCTGACGAAGGGGCAGCGCTCCGAAAGCTAGTGGCATTTGCTACCAAATAAACCTGTTGGACTTTAACCTGGTGTTGTTAAACTTCTTACTGTGTTTACCCCAGTCCAACGCCGGCATCTCCACATCATGACTAGTTCCAACAGCACAGACCACAATAGATCTGACCGCTGAAGAGGGAAATGTAACAAGCAGCCGAGTAAATACCACCCACTTTACACACCGCCCAAGGCGAGTCTCTGCCAAACAATAATAACACGCACCTATATAGCACCCAAGGCACTTCACGGGAGCATTATAGAGTCATAGGGCCCGATTTTACCAACAACTTGCACCCGTTTTCGGCGCGAAATCGCGGTAACGTCGGGTGTGAGGCCTTTATCGCGATCTGCACCTGCGTCTGCGCAGATCGCCACTTTACCGAGACCCGCGAATGGCGGGGATCCGTTCCGCGCCCGAATCGGGCGCAACGACGATTTAAATGAATTTACGTGCATTTAAATTGAATTAATGAACTGCCCGCCCAACTCTATCGGCATTTCCCCCTTTACCACCGCGTTTGCCGATCCGGAACCGCGCTTTTAGGGACCTGCTAAATAAATGTCTGAGTCGGGTGCTCCAGCCTCTGAAGAGCGCGTTCAGTGTTTCCAACGGCTCTCTGACACAGATCAGTGGTAGGGGGGAGGAGGGAGGTGGGTCAGATCATTCTCTGGTTGGCAGGGGGAGGAGGAGGGGAGTGAGGTCAGATCATTGTCTAGTTGCGGGGGGGAGGAGCAGGAGGAGGCGGGTCAGATGTATCTCTGGCGGGGGGATGGGGGGAGGGCTGATCGTTGTCTGGTGGTGGGGGGGCAGGTCAGATGTTCCTCTGGAGGGGAGGGGGAGTGAGGCCAGACCATTCTCTGGGGGGGCGCGGGGGGGGAGTGAGGCAGGTTCGTTGTCGGGGGGGTGGAGAGTGAGGCCAGATCGTCGTCTGGCCGGGAGTGTGGGGGGGGGGCGGTGGGGGGAGTGAGCCTGATTGTTGTCTTGGGGGGGGGAGGGGGTGAGGCCGGATCGTTGTCTTGGGGCGGGGGGGCGGGTGGGGGAGGGAGTGAGGCCGGATCGTTGTCTTGGGGGGGTTGGGGGAGGGAGTGAGGCCGGATCATTATCTTGGGGGATGTGGGGGGGAGGAGGGAGGCGGGTAAGATGTATCTCGGGGAGGGGGGCAGATGAATCTCTGGTGGAGGGGGCAGATGGATCTCTGGTGGGGGGCAGATGGATCTCTGGTGGGGGGGGCAGGGGGGTCCGCTGCCACTCTGTGGGCGATCGGTGGGGGGGGAGGGGTGCAGGGGTGGCGATCAGTCTGGGTAGTGGGGGGGTGAATAAGGGACACACACACACATCACTGTCCTCCAAGACCGATCGCCACCCCTGCCCCCCTTCCCCCCCACCGATCGCCCGCAGAGTGGCAGCAGAGCCCCCTGCACCCCCCAACCCCCACCAGAGATCCATCTGCCCCCCCCCCACAGAGATCCATCTGCGCACCACCCCCCGCCCCCGCCTGCCCCGAGATACACCCTCGCTCCCACTTTTCGCTCCCAGGCCGCTTTCTGCAGTCTGGGAGCGATGTGACACGGGCGCGCTTTTTCAAATTTTTTTCTAACTGCGCATGTGCAGTTCAGAGCTCCGATCGTTCTGGTAGCGCTAAGCCCTGCCCACAGCATGAATCGGACTGGAGATGGCTGAGAGCGTATGGGGGCGCCTGAACGCAGATTTCTATGTTGGATCTGCATTACGCCCAGATTCGGCACTTAGAATGAAAATGGTAAAATCGGGCCCATAGAGTCATAGAGGTTTACAGCATGGAAACAGGCCCTTCAGCCCAACTTGTCCATACCGCCCCTTTTTTTAAAAAAACCCCGAAGCTAATCCCAATTGCCTTCATTTGGCCCATATCCCTCTATACCCATCTTACCCATGTAACTGTCTCAATGCTTTTTAAAAGACAAAATTGTACCCGCCTCTACTACTACCTCTGGCAGCTTGTTCTAGACACTCACCACCCTCTGTGTGAAAAAATTGCCCCTCTGGACACTTTTGTATGTCTCCCCTCTCACCTTAAACTTATGCCCTCTAGTTTTAGACTCCCCTACATTTGGGAAAAGATATTGACTATCTAGCTGATCTGTGCCCCTCATTATTTTATAGACCTCTATAAGGTCACCCCTCAGCCTCCTACGCTCCAGAGAAAAAAGTCCCAGTCTATCCAGCCTCTCCTGATAACTCAATCCGTCAAGTCCCGGTAGCATCCTAGTAAATCTTTTCTGCACTCTTTTTAGTTTAATAATATCCTTTCTATAATAGGGTGACCAGAATTGCACACAGTATTCCAAGTGTGGCCTTACCAATGTCTTGTACAACTTCAACAAGACATTCCAACTCCTGCATTCAATGTTCTGACTGATGAAACCAAGCATGCCAAATGCCTTCTTCACCACACTGTCCACCTGTGACTCCACTTTCAAGGAGCTACGAACATGTACCCCGAGAACTCTTTGTTCTGTAACTCTCCCCAACGCCCTACCATTAACTGAGTAAGTCCTGCCCTGATTCAATCTACCAAAATGTATCACCTCGCATTTGTCTAAATTAAACTCCATCTGCCATTCGTCAGCCCACTGGCCCAATTGATCAAGATCCTGTTGCAATCAGAGATAACATTCTTTACTGTCCACTGTGCCACTAATCTTGGTGTCACCTGCAAACTTACTAACCATGCCTCCTATATTCTCATCTGGTGGTGGGTGCGTGGAATCGGCTGCTGGTAGTGGTGGTGGAGGCGGATTCGATAGGGTCTTTTAAGAGACTTTTGGATAAGTTCATGGAAGATAGTAAGATAGAGGGTTATAGGTAAGCCTAGTAGGTAGGGACATGTTCGGTGCAACTTGTGGGCCGAAGAGCTCTAGCTTTTCTATGTTCTATGTTCTATGTTCTAAATCATTAATGTAAATGACAAATAACACTGATCCCTGAGGCACACCGCTGGTCACAGGCCTCCAGTTTGTATTATCAAGCAAGATTTGACACCGGACCAGATAAGGAGATATCCAGGAAGGTAACCAACAACTGAGTTGGGGAGCTAGGAGAATCTTAAAGTGAGGTAGACCAGGAGGGAGGTTTAGGGCGGGAGTTCCAGAGCTTGGGATCTTGCCAGCTGAAGACACAGCCCACCGAGAGTGGAGCAATTATAAATAGGGGATGCTGGAGGGGCCAGAGCTGGAGGGGCACAGCAGTCCCAGGGGTCTGTCGGAATGGAGGAGGTTAATGAGATAGAGATGGGTGAGGCCACAGAAGAAATTGCCCTCTCCTTTCAATGAAAACGAGAAAGATAAGGACGTTTAAATTGTTAACAACACGTGGGTTCCGTCCCTTTGACTACGACAAGGTCTGATCCTTTCTTCCTGTTATCATTAAGCTGATACGCAAAGTAAAAATGCAATTAAAACTCAAACGTCAATTAGATTTTAATTGAAAAATCAGTTGGCATGTCTAATTAAAGATGACAGACACTGGATGATACGCATGAATGCTTAGTTTAGCAATAAAAGATTAATAGCTCATAAAACATCATTAATTGCCAGATTACGCTGAAGGAGTATATTGTTATTGAAGTGTAATTCAGTGATTCTGAGAGAGATATTTAAAAATTTAATTTTTTTCAAATCTAAGCCTGGAACACATTGTGGTGAAGGATGGTGGGTAGTATAATGGTACGCTCGGAGGCTGAGGTTTATCCGCCTTGTCTCTCTCTCTATCTATTTCTGTTGTCGTCTTTGGTTGAGATTTTCTTCTGGGTACGTTCCTGTCATTTCTTCTCCAGGACCAGAGTACAAATCTGTAAAATTATCCCCCACCCGTAGCGAAAGGATGCAAGTCTGCGTCACCCCTCACTGCCATGTTTTTATGTGCAATGCTCTTGCGCACATCAGAAAGTTCCCCCCCTCTTCCCGCTGCTGTTCCCCCCCCCCCCACCCCCCTCCCCCCCGCCCCCCACCCCACCCCTTCCATTTTTGCATTCACAACCTCAAAAGCCCAATTTGAAAGGTGTTGATAGGAGATTGGGACAAGGATACGTCATTGGTCTCAGCGCCTTGGCATATCCAATTATTGCGGCAGACTTATATGGGCGAGATTTTATGCAGCCTCACTCGTCCCGTAATCGTCAAATCCCGCCCGAGGTCAGTGGATCTTCCCATTGTCCGCACCCCCCCTCGCTCGCCCCAATTCCCTTGGTGGGCGGGCCGATAAAATTCCAGCCAATCTCTCTACTGCACGGTTGGCTAAAGACTCGGAGATTTGCGGGATTTTTCAGTGCCGCCTACTGGCTGAATCTACAGGTCCAGCCGAAGTCCATGGACATGAGGCGGGCGGGCCTGCCCCATCCATGTTGGGACCCACCGGATCAGGGCTGGAAAACCCCTGACACAGGCTTTCCAAGACTGAAGATAAGAAAGAATTGACATTATGCACCATCTCTCTTGGCCTCAGAACACCCCAAAGTGCTGGACCAGCCAGTGAAGCAATTTGGGGGGGGATTCTTTCCATCCCACCCGCCACGGGAATTGCAGCATGGGGGCGGGGGCGGGGGGGGTGCAGAAGAGGGGGCCGCATTGTTTCCTCAAAAGGAACTCTTCAAATGCAGACAATAGAAATATAACAAAACTTATTCCAACTTATCAATCAAAGAAAGGGTTTAATAAAGAAACTTCATTACTCCAAACTTGAGGTCTCGTCCTGGGCCATGCCAAGCTCCCCCACAATTCCCAACAGGTTCTTATTTATAGTGAGTCAGCTGGTCAGCTGACCATCACCTCCTTCTGTAATTGGTTCCATGGTTTACTGGGTCAACTGACCCTTATAGCGTGTTACCATTGGTCACATTGCATCCGATACAAAGTTGTCAACGGTTACATTCTAACATGGACCATGCAAAGGTCCATTGATCTCGGGTGGGATTTACCGGTTTTGGGGCAAGCACGGCCAGAAAATCTCGCCCTTCAAGTATAGTCACTGTGCTGATGTGGGGAACAAGTTGCAGATGGCAAGCTCCCAAAAAGGTAGCGACCAGATTATCTGTCTTACTGTTGCCTGCTGATGGATAAATGTTGGATGAGGTGGGGGAGAATACTCCCTCTGTTTCCAGTTTGCTGTGTGAAGGTTGGCTGCCACAATTCCCACATGACAACAGTGACTACACTTCAAAAGTACTTCGGTAGCTGTAAATTATTTCAGGGCGTCCCGAAGTCAGGAAAGGCTTCATGCTATGTTCATTCCACTAATTGTATGTTGAGGAAGAATGCGTCTGAAGTTAGCCTTTAAAACAGGTTTATGTCCAAGACAGCAAAGCAAAGTCACAGACTCACCCAGTTCCTCCCAGACACTCAAGAGTCAACAGCAAAAACTCAGTTTGCAGGTGCAGCAGATAATCAAGAAGGCAAATGGAATGTTGGCCTTTATCGCGAGAGGGATGGAGTATAAAAGCAGGGAGGTCATGCTGCAACTGTACAGGGTACTGGTGAGGCCGCACCTAGAGTACCGCGTACAATTTTGGTCCCCTTATTTAAGAAAGGATATATTAGCTTTGGAGGGGTTACAGAGAAGGTTCACCAGGTTGATTCCAGAGATGAGGGGGTTAGCTCATGAGGAGAGATTGAGTAGACTGGGCCTGTACTCATTGGAGTTTAGAAGGTTGGGGGGAGATCTTATAGAGACATATAAGATAATGAAGGGGCTAGGCAGGGTAGAAGCAGCGAGGTTATTTCCACTTACAATGGAAACAAGAACTAGGGGGCATAGCCTCAAAATACAGGGGAGTCAATTTAGAACAGAGTTGAGGAGGAACTTCTTCTCCCAGAGGGTAGTGAATCTTTGGAATTCTCTGCCCAATGAAGCAGTAGAGGCTACCTCGTTAAATGTGTTTAAGTCACAGAAAGATAGATTTTTAACCATTAAGGGAATTAAGGGTTATGGGGAGCGGGCGGGTAAGTGGATCTGAACCCACTATCGGATCAGCCATGATCTTATTGAATGGCGGAGCAGGCTTGAGGGGCTAGATGGCCTACTCCTGCTCCTATTTCTTATGTTCTTATGGTTTACATACTCTTTCAATGATTATATACTCTTGCAATCATTCCCTAATCCTTCCCCAACTGTGGACAGTTATGCCTAATTACCAATTTAAAGTGTGTAAGGTCATAAGACTGTAAGTCATAGGAATAGAAGTGGGACATTCGGCCCATCAAATCTGCTCCACAATTCAGTGAGATCTGATATGATAATCCTCAGGTCCACTTTCCCATCTTATCCTCATGATCTGGGATTCTCTTACCGATTAAGAGTCTGTCTATCTCAACCTTGAACGACCCAACCTCTCCAGCCCTCTGCGGTAAAGAGTTCCACAGATTCACTCCCTTCTGAGGGAAGAAATTCTTCCTCATCTCTGACTTAAATGGGTGACCCCTTACTCTGAGTTTGTGTCCTCTGGTCCTCGACTCTCCCACAAGGGGAAAACAATCTCTCAGCATCGACCCTGTCAAGCCCCCTGAAAATCTTAGATGCCTCAATAAGGTCGCCTCTCATTCTTTTAAGCTCCAATGAGTACAGGCCCAACCTACTCAGCCCCTCCTCATAAGAAAATCCCTCCATACCCAGGATCAACCGTTTGAACCTTCTCTGGATTGCCTCCAATGCCAGTCGATAACAGGACTAATACTGTTCACAGTATTCCAGGTGTGGTCTGACGAGTGCCTTGTATAGTTTTACCAAGACTTCCCTATTTTTATCCTTCATTCCCTTTGAAATAAAGGCCAACATTCCATTTGCCTTCCCAATTACCCGCTGAACTTACATGCTAGCTTGTCGTGATTTTTGCATGAGGAACTCCAAATCGTTCTCAATTTCAATCACATTCAGCTCCTTTATTCTTGCTGCCAAAGTGCATAACTTCACATTTCCCAACATTGTATTCCATCTGCCAAGTCTCTGCCCACTCACCTAACCTGTCTATACCCCTACAAACTCAATGGTCGCGATCCTACCCGCCGTTCACGCCACGCTCCCGCTGCGGTGAGGTCAGAGAATTTGGCGCCCAGCCAAATCTCCGTCACTGCAGCGGGATGGGAAAATCCCACTGATGTGAGCGGTGTATCAAACACTTGATTCAAAACTCTGTCTTTGCAGTGCTCAGTGAGTAACATTTTTTTTATTCATTCGAGGAACATGGGCATCGCTGGCTGGGCCAGCATTTGATACCTGTCCCTAATTGCCCGAGGGCAGGTGAGTGTACCACATTGCTGTGGCTCTGGAGTCACATGTAGGCCAGACTAGGTAAGGATGGCAGCTTTCCTTCCCTGAAGGACATTAGTGAACCAGATGGGTTTTTCCAACAAACAACAATGGTTTCATGGTCATCAATAGATTCTTAATTCCAGATATTTTTTATTGAATTCAAATTCCACCATCTGCCGTGGCAGGATTCGAACCCGGGTCCCCAGAACATTCGCTGAGTTTCTGGATTAATAATCTAGCAATAATACCACTGGGGCGTTGCCTCCCCACCAGCAGGGTGCCGTTGTTGTTCCAGGGAGCATATTTTCGGGGGAGCGCAGTGATCTTAGGGGAGCTGTACCAAAGAGCTGGCACTGGCTGAAAGGCCCCCTTGTGTTCCGTATCATTCCCTGATTCTCCTTCTTCAGTAATAGACATTGCCCTGAAGTCATTGGCAAACGAGGCGAAACGTCTGCTCAGAAGGTCAACTGCAACAACTCTAACATGCTCTTCTCTTCTCTTCCCCTCACAGACTCCGTTGCCCATGAACATCACAGCCTTTTACAACTACGATCAACCTCTGGTTGGGTACTGCAAGGCACATCAGACTCTTCACATACACAAGCGGTACGACGCCCCGCTACAGGAAGAACCGGAGCCGGGCAACGTGGAGCCAGGTGCGAGTCGGAACGTCATTAGCACAGTGGCTCGCTCGGCTATACCCAACATACACCTCGAAGCACCTCACTCACCTTAGGAAGGTGTCCCGCAGGTGATGGACCTTGAGGCGACAGGTTCTGGTCTGGAAGAGTAAAGAGACAAAAGGAGGATACAGACAAACGTTTAAGTGGTCCTTGATGAGTTTTTAAACAATAAAAAAGATACAACTCCGAACAGTCTGTGGCCATTGAAACTCAAACATCTAAACTTCAGAGTTTTGACGTTCTCCTGATTTTATGTGCTTTGATATTTGATGTAAATATAAGACTCTGCTTATGATGTTCTTAAGAAAATAAACTAAAAACTGTAATGGATGGGTCAACTACTTTTTAATAGTCGTGCTTTCCCCAGAATTGTACTTCTCCAATAAGGGGAAATGAAAAGATGTAAAGAAAAAGCCTAATTTTCAGGTTCTGCCTTCCCAGAGTAGGAACGATGAGGGGTGTTTGGAGGATCATCAATTTCAGGTAAAAAAAGCTCTGTGAACATCTTGAGAGTTGCCATCAGAGTTGGAACTCCTGGAAGTTATCAATCCTGTCCACAGTACATCTATCCGATGTGTCCGGCGAGTGAGCAAGTGGTCAACTTCAGTGTAATGATGTGGGGGGGGGGGGGGGGGGGGCGGCGGCGGTGAGGTGGGGGAGGGGGAGTCAGAGGTTTTCTCCCATCCCAGTGGGGAGTGTCACTTGAAAGGAGGTTTCTGTCTCGGTATTTCAGCGAGAGTCAAAAATGCATTCCAGCCAAACTAGCCGGACAAATTAGTCTTTTGGTTAAGATCAAGGCCCTGACTTTACCGGCACGCCTGCCCCAATTTCGAGGTTTGCAGAACGGCATTCTCCGTTGGCCTCGGGCGTGATCTTAACGGGCCTCAGGCGGGCGCACCGGTCAAATTCCGACCCAAGAGTCAGATCAAGCCCAAGGTGGGATGCAATGCCTTATCTTGTCAGCTTGGATCTTTCCCGTCTCCCTTGTGGGGGGCCTTGGATTGGATTCAATTGGAATTTGAATTTGGTTTTCGGAGCAAGCAAGAAATGGATTTGTGTTTGCCCGGGTCCTCTCTGAGTGTTGGCTTTGTAACTTTAAGGATGGAGTGAAACATTTTTTTAAAAGATACCAGCCAGACAAAGGTTTGATCTTAACCCATTTCCGATGCCACACCATGCAGTGACAAGGGCAGTTCTTTCTCCACAGTCACCTCAGACACATATGGGATCTCTGATATTTTAAAGAGGTGGTTTTCAGTGCAGGAGATTTGGTCCACCCAAGTCTATTTTCTACTGAAACGTATTGCAGGATCAAATGTTTGCTTTCCTCTTGGCAGGAAGTAATTGAAATTTTACACATTTACTTCCTGAAACTAAAGGATGATTTTTTTTTCCAGAATAATTTCATTCGCCATTTTGACAATATGCCTATTTGGATTTTGCGTGATGGACCCACACAATTTCTGAAAAGTCTCGTACACCCTGGGGGCCGGGGGGGGGGGGGGGGGGCGGGTGCGGTGGGGGGGGGCTGGAATTTTCCGGCTGTTTCCGCCAACGGGATCTTCTGGTCCCACCAACAGCGCACCCCCTACTGTGGCTCTCCCGGAAGATTCTGGAAAATTCCATTGATAACGGCGGGACCAGAAGATCCCACCACCAGCGAACAGCACGTCCCTTCCCACTGCAAGAAACATGCCGCAGGAGGACAGAGAATCCCCCCCGACCCACCCCACCCCCACCCACCCCAGCCCATGACCAGTTGGAGAGTAGCTATCAATAGATAACAAATGCCAAATATACGAACAGGAAATGCTGGGGTACTGAGCAATTCGTGCAGTGTACGTGAAGGGAGAAACAGGACTTGGATTTCAGATTGGTGACTTGTCAGCACAGCTGGGGAAAAATTTGCGATGTCACATTGCATTGAGGAAGAACAGAAAGAGGAAAAGGGTTGGTAAGAAGATGGAAAGATCTGCCCTGGGGTTAGAATCACTACAGTGCAGAAGGAGGTCATTCAGCCCATCGAGTCTGCACCGACAACAACCCCACCCAGGCCCTATCTCCATAACCCCACATATTTACCCTAGCTAATCCCCTGACACTAAGGGTGACACTAGAACTAGGGGGCATGGCCTCAAAATAAGGGGGAGCAGATTTAGGACTGAGTTGAGGAGGAACTTCTTCACACAAAGGGTTGTGAATCTGTGGAATTCCCTGCCCAGTGAAGCAGTTGAGGCTACCCCATTGAATGTTTTTAAGGCAAGGCTACATAAATTTTTGAACAGTAAAGGAATTAAGGGTTACGGTGAGCGGGCGGGTAATTGGAGCTGAGTCCACGAAAAGATCAGCCATGATTTTATTGAATGGCGGAGCAGGCTTGAGGGGCCAGATGGCCTACTCCTGCTCCTAGTTCTTATGTTCTTATTTTAACATGGCTAATCCACCTAACCTGCACACCTTGGAGTGTGGAAGGAAACCGGAGCACCCGGTGGGAAACCTACGTAGACAATGGGGAGGACGTGCAGACTCTGCACAGTCACCCAGGGATGAGATTGAACCCGGGTCCCTGGCGCTGTGAGGCAGCAGTGCTAACCACTGTGCCAACGTGCCACTTGGTTGAAGGAAGGAGGGATTAAATGGCAAAATGAATGAGGGTGCAAGGCAGAAGTGGACAGTAATGAACAAATAATGATGGGTCTGGAGAGGGTGAAGATGGCAACAGCAGAATCATGACCAGCATGTGCGAACCAAAAATCCTCGCCACTGCTCCCATATTGGTGGACGTGTTGTATAATTCTTGTACCATTGACACATCCTCCATCCTTCACTTGTCCCATCATTTCTTTTGTCACTTAATCTCTCCATACCTTCTATCTGATCACAGAGCTTCCTTTTTCTTCTTTCCACCCCTTCCCCTACACTCCATGCTTCCTTGAAAACCTGTGATATCCTCCTGTTTTTTCCTGCTGTGACAAAGGTTCACTGACCTGAAACTTTGAGGAGGATTTTCTCTCCTTCGAAACCCAGTCTCTTCCACAGAGTTGAAATCGGGTCCTTTAACACTGTTGTTCTCTCTTTCTCTCCTCTCCGCAGATGCTGCCTGACCTCCCTTTCTTATTCATTTATGGGATGTGGGCATCGCTGGCTGGGCCAGCATTTATTGCCCATCCCTAACTGCCCTCCATTTCAGAGGGCATTCAAGAGTCAACCGCATTGCTGGGGCTCTGGAGTCACATGTAGGCCAGACAGGGTAAGGACGGCAGATTTCCTCCCCTAAAGGACACCAGTGAACCAGATGGGTTTTTACGAGGATTGACAATGGTTTAATTGTCATCAGACTTTAAATTCAAATTTCACCATCTGCCATGGTGGGATTTGAACCCGGATCCTCAGATCTTGTGGCAAGGAGAGAAAGGAGCTGAGGTTTCGAGTCCAGATTACCCTTTGTCAAAGCTTTGTCAGCTTTGACAAAGGGTCATCTGGACTCGAAACGTTGGCTCTATTCTCTCCCCACAGACGCTGTCAGACCTGCTGAGATTTTCCAGCATTTTCTCTTTTGGTTTCAGATTCCAGCATCCGCAGTAATTTGCTTTTATCCTCCGATCTTGCCCTGGGTCCCTGGATTACTAGTTCAGTGACAAGACCACCATGCCACTGCCTCCCTGCTGTGTTTTCATTTCGCATTTCCAGCGTCTGCGGTATTTTGGTTTGTGACGGAGCATAAGCTGAAACTGGTAAAGAACAAATTTGGAACTGGGTAAGAGGAGAACCCTTTTCACGTAAAGCACATTGATAACTTGAAAAGCATTTCAAAGTAGAGTGGTGTAACTGAAGAAACAGATCAACAGGCTACATAACATTAAGATGCTGTGAGCAGCTCGGCAGAGAACATTATGCCAGTGTTGAGTTTCACCGCCCCGTTTGCCCAGGAGAGAGAAAGAGATGTGAGGTGGCACAGTGGTTAGCGTTGCTGCCACACAGCGCCAGGGACCCATGTTCAATTCCAGCCTCGGGTCACTGTCTGTGCAGAGTCTGCATGTTCTCCCAGTGTCTGCGTGGGTTTCCTCCGGGTGCTCCGGTTTGCTCCCAAAGTCCAAAGATGTGCAGGTTAGGTGGATTGGCCATGCTAAATTATCCCTTAGTGTCCCAAGCTGTGTAGGTTGGACGGATTAGCTATGTAAAGGTGCAGAGATAGGGCAGGCGGTGGTCCTGGGTTAGATGCTCTCGCGGCGAGTCAGTGCAGACGTGATGGGATGAATGGCCTCCTGCACAGCAGGGATTCGCAGGGATTCTCTGGTTCTGTGCAATCCAATTCAGTAGATCTACTGAGTGTCTGCCCACATCCCGTTTCACTGTCCTTAGGATATAAGTTTGACCCTTTTAAAACTTAGGTCAACTATCTACACAGAAACAAGCTATTTATTTCAACTCATTCATTATGCTCTGCAAAGCTTTTTCCTATACTACTTTAAGAACATAAGAACTAGGAGCAGGAGTCGGCCGTCTGGCCCCTCAAGCCTGCTCCGCCATTCAATAAGATCATGGCTGATCTTTTCATGGACTCAGCTCCACTTGCCTGCCCGCTCACCATTACCCTTAATTCCTTTACTGTTTAAAAATGTATCTATCCTTGCCTCAAAAACATTCAATGAGGTAGCCTCAACTGCTTCACTGGGCAGGGAATTCCACGGATTCACAACCCTTTGTGCGAAGAAGTTCCTCCTCACCTCAGTCCTAAATCTGCCCCCCCCTATTTTGAGGCCATGTAAACCCTATGTAAACCCTAACAGCACAACCTTCTCTTCATACAGTCTTTTGATGGTGAAGAACTTGAGCGTTGCTGAAAAAAGCACTTGTTGTTCAAAGATTTTTGTCTCGCACTCATTTGAAGCAGCCAATGCATGCTTCTCATTCCCCAGCCTTCTGTACTGAAACCATAATCCCTCACATTATCCCCAAGTCCGAAACATTCCTTTCCAGGATCCTCATGAAAGACAAAGAGCGCAGTTGGGTTTGAAAACAGTGCACGGTAAGATGAAGAATTCAGTGCTGGCACCAGAAGTATCACAATCTCTCATTTTCACTTGAATTAGAATGGAAGATACAGGAGCAAGAGAAGGCAATTCAGCCCATCAAGCCCATTCTCCCAATCACGTTGGTCATGACTCACATTCCCGCCCTATCCCCACATCCCTTGGTATCTCCGTTTTGAGTATACTCAACAAATCATACAATCCCTACAGTGCAGAAAGAGGCCATTCGGCCCATCGAGCCCAACAACCTAGGCACTATCTCCGTAACCCCACATATTTACCCTGCTTATCCCCTTGACAGAAAGGGGCAATTTAGCATGGCCAATCAACCTAACCCCGCACATCTTTCACAGAATCCCTACAGTGCAGAAGGAGGCCATTCAGCCCATCGAGTCTACACCAACCACAATCCCACCCAGGTCCTATCCCCATAACCCCCCTATTTACCCTAGCTAGTCCCCCTGACACTAAGGGGCAATTTAGCATGGTCAATCCACCCAACCCCCACATCTTTGGACTGTGGGAGGAAACCCACGCAGTCACGGGGAAAACGTGCAAACTCCACACAGACGTCACCCAAGGTCGTAATTGAACCTTGGGGGGAGGTTTTACAGCTTTGCTCGAGCGAGGACAACGGATCATTTCCATTGTCCGCCCCTCGCCCACTCCAATTCTGTGGCAGGCTAGGCAGTAGAATTCCGGCACGGGTATCTGGTACTGAGGCAGCAGTGCTAACCACCTTGCCGCCAATGACTGCGCATCAACAAACTTTGGAGTTGAATAATTCCAAAGCTCACAAGATAATTCTTCTCGTCTTGTACTCTGAGACGATGACCCTGCGCCACCCCCCCACCCCGCCCCCTCACCCCTCACCCCCCCATCCCTCTCTCGCTGTACACTGTTCAGCCAGGGGAAACGTCTACAGCAAGTACCATGTCAAGCTACTCCCAGGTTTCAACGAGGTCGCCTCCAATTCTTCAAAATTACAACTATAAGCCTGGTCCACTCTCTCTCCTCATAGGAAAATCCCATCCCCCACAGGAATCAATCCGGTGAATCTTGGTTGTCCCCCGCCACCTCACCACCATCTCCTCCGAGGCAAGCACATCCTTCCAGAGGTTAAGGAGATCAACACTGTACGCAGTAGTCCAAGTGCGGCCTCACCCTCTCCAACCTCTCCAAAGGTTCTTCACTTTTACAGTCCAATTCCCTTTGTTAGTGAAGACTAACATACCATTCGCTCTCCTGATTTGCTGTCCCAGGTGTACGAGGGATATGATGGAGGGAAAGGCAATGCGCAAGGGAAGCAAAGAAAAAGGCGGGAATCTTTGCTCCCTCCTGCCCCAGGACTGGAATTTCCTGCCCAAGGTAACAACGGATATTTCGCGAGTGGGATTAGAAGATTTAGGCCAAATATCATTTATGCGGCAAAGTTCACAAACCCAGGATGTCTTCACAGCCAGCGAAGGACTTTTGAGGTGTGGTTGCCATTACTTATTTTGACCACTGCTGCCACAGAACACAGTTTAGATTTCTCTCTGTTCCAAGTAGAAAACTGCTGAATAAATGGAATAAATGTGTTACAATCTGTGCCACAATTGTTACAGAAGGCCCTGGATACTTGTACCTATAATAAGCAGGCTTTTAGAATGAAGCACAAAACATTCAAGGTCTCTTTTTTTAGTCCTTTCTACCCTGAAACTCTTCATCATCCCTACTCGAAGATCACATCCGAGAAAATATGAGAGAGTCATAGGATTCAATGGCATGAGGAGTTCCCCATTGAAAGTAGGACATCTAGACCAACTTGAGGTCTCAGATGGCTCACGATACATTAACTCATTCTTTCACGGGGCCTCAAAAAATGGTAAAAAAAATAAATTCTTCCCTCCTTCTTCTGCTCTTCCTTCCTGCCATAGGCTTGCAAAGCCCAACCAACCGTGGCCATATCGACTCACTGAATTACCGAGTGTCCCCATGTCCTGTATCCAATCCTGGCAACACAACTGATTTCTCCTCAAGATCCTGGGACAATTGGATTGATCAGGATTTCAATACAAAGGACAGGGAATGGGATGTGTGTTTTGGGTCCCCAAATGGGCTTTTACTTTGGAGGCATTGGTGAGACCATATCTGGAGCACCGTGCACAGTTCTGGTCTTCTTATTTAAGAAACAACATAATTGCATGAGAAGCGGTTCAGAGAAGGTTCACGTGAGCTTTGGAATTCTTCAACTCCGAAGGTTGTGGATGTTCAGTCGTTGGCTGCACGGTGGCACAGTGGTTAGTACTGCTGCCCCTCACAGCGCCAGAAACCCGCGTCAGAGACCCGAGCTTGAATTCGCCACAGAATCGGAGTGGGCGAGGGAGGGACAATGGAAATGTCCATTGCCATGGGGCAGGATTTTCCGATCTCGCTTGAGCGAGGCAGTAACATCCTGCCCCCCATGTTCAATTCCGGCCTCAGGTGACTGTCTGTGTGGAGTTTACACGTTCTCCCTGTGTCTCCATGGGTTTCCTCCGGGTGCTCCGGTTTCCTCCCACAGTCCAAAGATGTGTAGGTTCGGTGGATTGGCCATGCTAAAATTTCCCCTTCATTTCAGGGGGATTATCGGGGTAAATGCATGGGGTTGCGGGGATGGGATTGCTGTCGGTGCAGGCCCAATAGGCCTAATGACCTCCTTCTGCACTGTCGGGATTCTATGATTCTATATATTCAAGTCTTTCTGTTCTTCTTTCTTTCATTGTCGGAATTAAAGAGGAGCAGAAAGTTCCTATGGTTTAGAATCCTACAGTGCAGAAGGAGGCCATTCGGCCCAGGTGTGCCTTTCTCAACCAATATTCCAAAGATTAAATTAAAAGGTTTTCCCTGGCTTTGCTGCTTGTGGAGTGTTGATGGCACCAAAGATTTTATGTTTCTCTGTTGTAGCTGCACTTCGAAAATAATCCTTGTGTAAATGAAAGGGCATTTGAATATTCTGTGATAGAGGTACAAGTCAATTTTTAAAATCTCTACTGCAGACCATGGGCAGAATTTTCCCGTTCCGCCTGTCATGGGAATCGTAGTGGGCGGGACAGAACCATATAAACATCTGTTGACCTTGGGTGGGATTTTCCAGTCTTGGGAATATCCTGCCGCACCACAGTCACAGATGTTACAGAGATGGACTTTGTAGTATCAAGTAAATGATCCCACGGCAGCTATGGAAATGTACATCTCATCAGTGGTCCTTAGCTTCCCCCTCAGAAAAACACACACAGACGTTCAGTATTAGTGACAGTCTCCCTCCCTCATCCCCAACACTGTGCCAAGAGAGTGAGATGGTGTTGTCTGCCTTGGATGTAAGGCCATGCCATCAAATTGTCAAATCATTCATTAGGACATGATATTTAAACTTCTGGTAATACACTGGTGTAGGAGGAGACCAGACCACATGCCGATCTTTATTTCAGTTTTAGATATATCCGCAAAGTCAAATATTACAAATGTATAGCTCCTAACTGAACAACCCATCACCAGTGTCTCTTCACGTGTGCTTTAGTTATTACCCAATCACTGGCATCCACCTACATGCATTTTTAAAGTTTAAAGTTGATTTATTAGTGTCACAAGTAGGTTTACATTAACACTGCAATCACAGAATTACCGAATACTACAGTGCAGAAGAGGCCCTTCAGCCCATCGAGTCTGCACTGACGCATTAAAGGCCCTGACTTCATCCCACTTGTCAGCTCTTGAATAGCGTTGAATGTTATGGCGTGCCAAGTACTCAACCCAAGCAATGAAGTTACTGTGAAAATCCCTTAGTCGCCACAATCCGGCGCCTGTTCGGGGGAAAACTTTAGTATGGCCAATGCACCCTAACCAGCACATCTTTCGAACTGTGGGAGCAAACTGGAGGAAACGCATGCACAGACACGGGGAGAATGTGCAACCTCCGCACAGACAATGACCCAAGCGGGAATCGAACCCGGGGTTCCCGGCGCTGTGAGGCAGCAGCGCTAACCACTGTGCCGCCCATTTCAAGATGAAAGGTTGCTCCATCAAGGTCCCACAAGAGTCAAATAGACATCACTCATTTTGCAACAAATTTGGCACACAAGGTTTGCTGAGATTTGGATTTACCTGCTTGTTGCAATCCTTTGAGAGGTTTTGTTCAACTCACACTTAATCACCTCAATGGGACATTGAAAAAAAATCCCAATTATCATGTGTCTAAAACTATAGCTCAATATACACATGTTGCTTACATTAACTTGATTTGATTTGATTTATTATTGTCACATGTATTGGGATACAGTGAAAAGTATTGTTTCTTGTGTGCTGCACAAAGCATACCGTTCATAGAATACATAGGAGGAGGAAAAGGAGAGGGTGCAGAATATAATGTTACAGTCATAGCTAGGGTGCAGAGAAAAATCAACTTAATACAAGGTAGGTCCATTCAAAGGTCTGATGGCAGCAGGGAAGAAGATGTTCTTGAGTTGGTTAGTCCATGATCTCAGACTAACAATGGCAGGAAGGTTTGGAGTCACCAATCTCTTTCCAACGTAGGAGCAAGTGTTGGAAAACAAGATCAGTCTCTGATCACCTCACGCGAATCGCTTCTACCTTTCATTTTGACAGCTGGCGATCTTTAAACTGCTTGTTGCCTTGGACAGAGTGCAACATTGTTTTACCGGAATAATGCCAGGATTTTCCAGCCGTGCTCGCCCCAAAACTGGAAAACCCCACCCCACCTGAGGTCAACGGACCTTTGAATGGTCCGCTACGATTCCCGTGGCGGGTGAGACAGGAAAATTCCCCCCCATGGGTCATTGGATCATTGCCAGCCATTCGGTCCATTGAGTTCATGCCACCTCTCTGTAGAGCAATCTAGTCAGTCCCATTCCCCAGTTCTATTCCTATAGTCCTGCAAGTTCATTAAACATGCCTTTTCTTCCAGCTAACTAATTTATTCTTGTTATCTGTTGTGCCTCAAGAATTAAGTCAGTGTTTCTGTCAAGTGTTTGGCAGTGAAGGATCATGCTCTTCGTCCCCTTACCTTTAACCAACTGAAGACCACTATTTATGCAGCACCTCATCAGGTCTTTCACAAATATCCCAATGCACTGCATCAAAGATTAATTACACTGAGGTGCGCTGACTTATGTTTGCAAGTACAGCTCAGGCTGAAACCCAACCAACTGAAATGAGGTGAGTTGTCAGTTATCTTTTTATCAAATGCTGTTTCAGGGCAAAAGGTCAAACACTCCCCTGCTCCTCAAAAAGCCTCCACAGAATCCATCGGAGCCACCTTCACAGGTAGGCAAAGCCTCAGCTGAACATTTCATTTGAATCATTACACCTTCGACAGTGCAACGCTCTCTCAGGAATCCCTCAACATCAGCCTACACCATGTGCTGAGGGCCCAAACCCGCAACCAGGCGAGGGCACGGCAGGGCAGGACAAACCGGAACTTCCAGAAGGTAGGGAAACAGCCTAAATGTTCTGTCTGCTAGAATTCAAATTAAAGCACATAGTTGCGATAGGTAATGGGATCGATGCTCACATTCTCCAACTTTGGCTTTAGCCAGTGCATACACGATGGGCCAAATGGCCTCCTTCTGCGCCATAACAATTCTGTGATTGGCTCTGCAGTAACAATGGATGTGAAACCCCAAAGGACTTATTCTGGGGACCCGGATTCGAATCCCACCAGGGCAGGTGGTGGAATTTGAATTCAATTTAAAATATCTGGCACCAAGAATCAACTGACGACATGAAACCATTGATGATTGTTGGAAAAACCCATCTGATTCACTAATGTCCTTTAGCGAAGGAAATCTGCCATCCTTACCTGGTCTGGCCTATATGAGGCATGTGGAGATGCCGGCATTGGACTGGAGTAAGCACAGTAAGAAGTCTCACAACACCAGGTTAAAGTCCAACAGGTTTATTTGGTAGCACAAGCTTTTGGAGTGCTGCTCCTTCCTGAGGTGTGCGAAGTGCCCAACTCTTCACTCACCCGAGGAAGGAGCAATGCTCCGAAAGCTTGTGCTACCAAATAAACCTGTTGGACTTTAACTTGGTATTGTGAGACTTCTTACTACATGAGACTCCAGAGCCACAGCAATGTGGTTGACTCTCAACTGCCCTCGGGCAACCAGGGATGGGCAACAAATGCTGGCCAGCCAGCAACACCCATGTTCTATGAATGAATTTTTTTAAAAATTATTTTTGTCAGGACGTCCAGTACGAAACTCCACTACCCCATGGAGTTCTACTCATAGTCTTGGATCTCATGGGGCCCAGGCATATTATCTTGCTGGTCAATGGCACCAGGAAGGAAGTGACAGGTTCATTAATTGGCACGCTGGATCATTCTCATCATTTAATTAGCGTCTGTCACTGGAGGTGTGATTGGCTCAGTGCACCAATTGATCGGTCCATTTTCACCATGATCTTTTGTAGATTCACGCAGCTTCACTCACCGCACATTGTTGAAGCTCGGATGCATTCACAATTAATGGAACCTGTAAGGAACCTTCAATAGCATTGCCGCATCACCCATTAAATGCTTGTAAGAGGCAAATGAGTGCCATAAATAATGTGCCGTCAGCGTATGTCCATTGGCAGGAGAATGGCGCACAGGAAAGCCTGCTTTAGTGATGCGGCCCTTTAGATTATGGCCAAGCGAGTGAGGAAATGGAGCAGTGAGATAAGTGTGATTTTCACAACTCGCTGCCTTTAGAGCCTTGTGTCAAACAACTTACTCATTTAGGAAGAATGTGTCAAGAAAAGCAAGGATGATCACCATCAATTGTCTCACATTACTATATATGGGTTTAACTGCCAATTACTTAATGCTGGTACGTACAGCTTCACTAAGGCAGATTATTGAGTCGTATATCTCACCGCTTTTTGTGGGAGCTTGCTGTGCACAAATCAGCAGACATATTTCAGAAATTGTCACAGTAACTGCACTTCCAAGGACATTTTCTTAGCTGTAAACACGTTTTGGATCAGCCTGAGGTCATGAAAGGTGCATTTTATTTCATCAACACCAATTATCTTTCTTTGCGAGGGATCATAGAAATCATAGAAACCCTACAGTACAGAAAGAGGCCATTTGGCCCATCGAGTCTGCACCGACCACAATCCCACCCAGGCCCTACCCCCATATCCCTACATATTTACCCACTAATCCCTCTAACCCATGCATCTCAGGACATTAAGGGCAATTTTTAGCATGGCCAATCAACCTAACCCGCACATCTTTGGACTGTGGGAGGAAACCGGAGCACCCGGAGGAAACCCATGCAGACACGAGGAGAATGTGCAAACTCCACACAGACAGTGACCCAAGCCGGGAATCGAACCCAGGTCCCTGGAGCTGTGAAGCAGCAGTGCTAACCACTGTGCTACCGTGCCGCCCTTTGTCTGCACAAAGATTTTCAAGGAGGTTTTCTAGAACAGTTGAACGGGAAACACCAATTTTAGCCAGTGCATTAACTGAGACAGAGTCCAAAAGGAGGCTGGAGAACGATGTTTGTGAACAGCGTAACAGGCAGAGTAATGGGGAAAAAAAAAATGTCAGCGGTGTAGTAGTATTGTCACTGGACTAGTATCCCAGAGAACCAGGGTAATGCTCTGGGGAGGTGGAGTTCGAATCCCACCACGGCAGATGGTGGAATTTGAATTCAATAAAATATCCGGGATTAAGAATCTGCTGATGATCATAAAACCATTGTCGGAAAAACCTACTCGGGTTCACTGATGTCCTTTAGGAAAGGAAATCTGCCATCCTTCCCTGGTCTGGCCGACATGTGATTCCAGATCAACAGCAAATTGGTTGATAAAATACCCTCATGTCAGGGCAATAAATTATAGCCCAGCCAGCAACGCCCACATCCCATGAATGGATGTAAAAAACAATTCTCCCGGTGCACACGCTAAAACAGATGGCTTTCCCCGCTCCAGATAGTGACGAATTTTACCTTTCATTCATTCTGACATTATATTGCCGACATTCACACACTGTACACATTCACTGTACAATACTCAGTTCTTGCAGACCGAGGGAAAAGGTGCTGCATTGTTACAGGGGCTGAATGCCATCCAGATGTGACGTCGAACCAGTTCGCCTCTTCAGTTTAAAGTTTGTTTATTAGTGTCACAAGTCGGCTTACATTAACACTGCAATGCAGGTACAGTCACTATCCCCGAGTCGCCACACTCCGGCGCCTGTTCGGGGTACACTGAGGGAGAATTTAGCATGGCCAATGCACCCTAACCACCGGACAGCACTGTGGGCTGTCCTCCTGCTGAGTGGAGTCGCATTTCTCTCTCAATCCATATTCATGACTTAATTTGGTGTTTCTTGGATCAGGTTCTCGGCGCATTTGCTGACATTACGACAATGACTGCATCCCAAAGTAGCCCACTGGGGCATCAAACTCTTTGCATCTATGATGCAGCCAGGCATCAAATAAAAATACACATTCAGCTTGTAATGTTAACTCTGTTTCTCCTTCCCACAGGCATTGCCAGACCTGCTGAGTATTTCCTGCGTTTTCTGTTTGCATTCAGTCCTCCTCGATTCCCACAACAGGGGGTGGGGCTGCTGGTGATGATGCACACAATCCCTCACTCAAGAGGACCAAGCCATTACTGAGGCTGTTGGTTCAGAGGTTCTGAACTGAAGAGTCATAGTGAGTCTTAGGGCGGGATTTACCAGCCCCCCCAAGGCCGGAAAATCCCGCCCGAGATCAACGGACCTTTCCATGGTCTGTCCTTCACCCACTCCGATTCCCGTGATGGGTGGGATGGGAAAATTCCCCCCTTAGAATCGCCTGGTCATCCAGAAAAGGCCCTTCGGCCCATCAAGTCTGCACCGACAGTATCTACCACTGAAGGTGCGCCAATCCAAAGATGTGCGGGTTAGGTGGATTGGCCGTGCTAAATTGTCCCTTAGTGCCAGGGGGACAAGCCAGGGTAAATGCATGGGGTTATGGGGATAGAGCCTGGGTGGGATTGTGGTTGGTGCAGGCTTGATGGGCCGAATGGCCTCCTTCTGCACTGTAGGGATTTTATTCTATGATCCCACTTTGCTGCACTTGTCCTAGATCCTTGAATATTATATTTCAAGTGCAAATATTTCTCAAAGGTTGTAAGGTTCCCTGCCTCGATGATCTTCCCAGGCAGTGCATTCCAGATTCCCACAACCCTCTGAGTGAAAAAAGTTTTTTTGTCAAATCCCCTCTGAATCTCCTGCTCCTTGCCCTAAAAATAGGTAAATGAACTTGCAGAGCAATGACCTGACATTGTCAAAGTACCATTTTATTTTTAAAGAAAGCGCAGCTGGATAATGTCAGTGCAGCAGCACCTACACCAACAACTTTGAGGCTTCGACTTGTTAAACAGTAATTAAAATGAAAGTTGGAGTGGAGCCATCGTGAATGACAGCCTCCCTGGGAGAGGCACCAACTGTGCCTGCTGCCTTTGTGTACAACAATCTCGTCTAAAGATACCACTCGCATTGCCTGCTGCGCAATGTGTATTGAGAGCAGGCAATCCTTGCTGCGCTACACTTGTCTAACCAGCTGGGAAAATATATCAGCTGGGAGAGGGACCCTGTTCAGGATTCTGCATTGTATGGCTTGGTGACTCTCAGGGTGGAATTCTCCCACCCCACCCGTCACGGGAATCGGAATGGGCGAGGGACGGACCATGGAAAGGTCCGTTGAACTCGGGCGGGATTTTCCAGTCTTGAAGCGAGCGCGGCTGGAAAACCCCGCCCTAAGACTCCCAATGACTCTTAAGTTCACAACCTCTGAACCGACAGCATCAGTAATGTCTTGAATGCGGGATTGTATGCACCACCACCAGCCCCCCCCTCCCCCCACCCCGCGCCCACCTCCCCCCCCCCCCCCCCCCCCCCCCCCCGCCCCCCCTCCCCGTCTCTGTTGAGGGAACCGAAGAGGATTAAATGCAAACAGAAAACGCAGGAAAATACTCAGCAGGTCTGGTAACATCCGTGGAGGGAGAAACAGAGTTAACATTGCAAGCCGAATGTGTGTTTTTCATAGAATCCCCTCCAGTGCAGAAGGTGGCCATTCAGCCCATCGAGTCTGCACCAACTACAATCCCACCCAGGCCCTATCCCTATCACGCCATGCATTTACCCGAGCTAGCCCCCTGACCACTAAGGGGCAATTTAGCATGGCCAATCCACCTAACCAGCATGTCTTTCGGACTGTGGGAGGAAACCGGAGCACACCGGAGGAGACCCCACGCAGAACATGGGGAGAACGTGCAAAACTCCACATAGTGACCCAAGCTGGGAATTG